>NC_066579.1:289666389-289986111 GCF_024323335.1 Lathyrus oleraceus | reverse complement strand
AGGCCGACCATCCATCAGTGGCGGTGGCACGCCTACCACCCTTAGTTGTTTCCCTCTCCATGGTACTCTCTTTCTATTCATCCATTGTTATAAAAATCCAACAAATAAAAGTGATGTTTTATTTTGTAATGATGGAGTTGTTGTTGTAAGAGGAAAAGTTGTTGTAATGGTGTGTTGTTTGTTCTTGATGGTAGTCGATGAGGATGGTGGTGGAGATTGTGGAAAGAAGAAGGTTGAATGATGATAAGTGAAGAGAGAGCAAGTGAGGGAGAGGGAATAGAGAAGTAGGGAAATATTGTGTATGTGTGTTAAGTTGGCAAAAGTGGAGATGAGAGTTATGGAGAAAAAAAGTGAGAGAGGAGACTGAAGAAAGTGTTTTTGTTTTGTTTTGAGAAGTGAGTAGATGATGTGTTTTATGAAGACATATTGACTGAAAGAGGAAAAAAGGCAATGAGAGAAATCCAAAAAAATATCTATGCTAATCTTTCGGGTTTTTTCTTTTGAGGGATCACCCATCCCTTTCTTATTGCCTCAATATTTCAATAGACCATCTTATGAATGTCACGTGTGGTGCTTGTTTTTGGTTGGACTCTCCTCATTTTCCCAACAATCTAATACATATATGGATCAATTGTGGTAAGAAATTTTACTTAATGACAAAAATCACTTTTGGATGTTTTAATAGATTAAAAAGAGTTAAAAATACTTTAAATCAAATAAAATTCAAACAATCTAAATAATCAAAATTAAATCAAAACAAGAACATAGAAAATTCTAATTAATTCCAAGGATTATTTCGGCTAAAAAATAATCATAAACGGATTAATAATGAATAAAAATCGGGTGCAAAAACGTCCAAAAAAATGAACTGAATGCACCAAAATGATCAGTACGAAATAAACTTCTCGGAAACATACATATTTTTATCAGATTTTGAAATAAAAAATAATCGGTTAAAGGATTAGACTGGTCAGAATGCGACCGAAAAAGTAGTCTAAAAATAAAACGAGCACACCAGGTTAAACTACGCAAACCGTAGATTATGAATAAAGACGTTTGCAAGCTCGATGTCAAAAAAATGTGTCAGCTAATTTTGCGTATATTTGAAAATTGATTCAACCGGTTTGCCTGTAGATCCAAAAATTATTTTGAGCGACGTTTTAAACAAAATATGGAATGAAATGCATGTTGTGATAAGTATAAAATGAAGATGACAAATGAATGCATTGAATTACTGACTGAGTAATTGTGAATAAACAATCAGATGCAAATGAGTCACTCTCAGACCATTTACTTATGATTCTCAATTACAGTTAAAACCATAGAAAGATTAAGATGACGACAATACTCTTAATTGTCCCTCTCTGGACTTCTGAAACATGATGAAATGGAATTAATGATGCACTGAGACTAGGAAATCAAGCCTTTTGACTTCTTAATCAACAGATGACTGGATTAATGTCCTCAAGACCAGATAAAATGCCTGAACCTCTGACTTTTTATCTGAACCCCTGACGAATGCTTTTGACTGAGAGAATGCATGATAAGATGAAACGATTATGTTATACTGATACAAGGAAAAACTCAGGGTAAAAATTAGGGTATGACATATCAAATATATGATTATCTTGGATCTAGTAAAGATAAGCACTGATGGATAACTCTAGTAAGTGCACTAGTATCATCGAAGTAATAAACAAAATTCGTCTCCACGAGGATTGCAAATTTTAACAAGGTAACTACGTGCAAAATTCAGTAAGTAACAATAGGGGATTTTCAAGATTGATTTTGTTCACAAATAAAACGAGAAAATACTTAGAATAAAATTCAATGTCTAAAGGCAATTAAATATTCTTTTGACTCCCATACTTATACTTGTTGATGAACTGTCCATTAATCAAATTTATAACATGTTAACGTATCACGGTGAATTAACACAACCACTATACCAAATTCCTTGGGGTACAACTCAATAAGGTAAACAATAATTCCCCAATTCATTAGGCCATTTGAGTGTTAAATTAGGCATTCTAATTTTGTTAATTCAAAAGTCACAACTTCTAATTACCTATCCCTAGTTAATTACAAAGTTAAATAATTGCCCTATATTCAATCAGTAGACTAACGGACATAAATACCTACTCATCTAATATCAATTCATGCATTCACAAGTACCTAAAAATCTATGAGCAGAGAGATAAATAAATAATAACAATAACATAAAATAACTTGATTAACATCAAACAACCATATGATCTAACAAGTATAAGCATGTTTGTCTAAAAATATATAATCTAAGGAATCTAGCTACTCATAGTAAATACCATGAGTTTAGATGGAGAGAACATGAAAATCAAGGAAGATAAAGGTCTTCAATGGCTTCCAAAACCCTCAAAATCATCACTTTGGTATCCCAAGCAATCACTTTATCTATCAAAATCCAGAACCTCTCAAAAGTACATCAAAAGCCCTATTTATAGAAACATTTGTATGTCAAAGTGGTGCAACATCACGCTCCAATGTCATTCATCGTGCCATGATGAAGCTTGTATTACGCCACAATGACATGCATCGTGCATGCGTGAAATCTTGGGACAAAGTTGATTTTTTTCTTCTCTTTTTGTTCAAAACATTTATAAGTCCCATATTTTTCCACTCATAGTAGTTTTTGCTTCACTCTTCCCCTTTTGGCATGACTTTTGCTAATTATTTAAATGCTTTCATCCGAATTTTCTAATAAAAATTATGGAATGATGACTTTCATCACAACCCCAACTTACTTTGTTGCTTGACCTCAAGTAACTTGTCTGCACACTGAAATTTTATTAGAGTTAAAATACTTACCCTTACCAATGAATTTCACCTTTCTTTTCTGATCAACATTTTCGTTCCCTGCTTCAATCCATTCAACTCATAAAAATTCTTCTGAATATACAAGTACTCAACATGTCTCTCATCTCACATATGTACACTAAATATGACAGGGTAATCACACAATCAACTTATGAAAGCATTTTACAATGGGTTTGTAAAGTTTCTAACCGAATTAATCAAAGTAATATTTAAACACACACTTTGAGGTATTTTTAAGATTGTTATGTGGCTTATGTCAGGGTAGGATAATTTAGGATAATATGCTTAAACCTTTGGAGTTAGGTACCTCGTTGTATTTTTGTTACCGAAATCCTTCCATATCACTCTTCTCTTATTCGCTTGGCACTAGAGAATTCATTAAGTTGGTGCTTTTTCTCTTTCTTTTTCACATTTTATGAAGAAGCTATTTTTAACTTCTTATTTTTCTTTTATTTCTTTTTTTGACTGATTTTCTATAGTACCCCAACCCCAAATTTAAATATTGCTGACTCCCAAGATAAACCCCAAACTTATTATTTTATATTATACAAGGAAACTAAAAATTTCTACCTAACTCCAAGGAGGATGGAAAGACTTAATATTTCAAGTCAAATGGCTATATAATAAGGGTTATGTCACTGAAAGAATGGATATCACTCAAAGTGGTTAGCAAGGGATATAATACCATTAAAATAGAGTGGTTTAAAAAGGATTATAGTTTTCACAAACAACTGCCTCAATGTGTATTTATCAGACCAATAGACTCAAATTAGAAACAATGTAAAATCTAGAACATAATTAATGCATGAATACTCTCATAAGAAGGAAAAGTGAACAATGTAACAATTTGCCTCAAACTTTACAAGTTGAGGTATCTAGAGATTGAGTATAAGTAGTTGGCTTTTCTTTTCTTTATCAAATGTTAATGTGCAAGGAAGCTTTCATGATGATCACTTTTGTTCATTCTTTTCTGGTAACTTTTTATTTTAAAAAACTAGGGACTTCTAACCTTGCAAAAACATTATTTATCAAATAATTAGAGACGGTTTGGGCATCATTAGGAACATAATATATTGCTTCCACCCATTTAGTGACATAATCAACATAAATAATAATGTAAATATTAGAGTTGTATAGAGGAAAATGACCCATAAAATTGATTCCCCGACAATCAAACAGTTCAACCTTGATTATACCTTTAAGAGGCATCTCATCTCACTTTGAAATGTTACATGTTTTCTGACGCTCGAGACATTCCTGCACATATGACTTACAATCTTTAAATAGTCTTAGCCACCATAATCCACTTAGTAACTTTGTTGTTGTTCTTTCACCACTATGGTGCCCTCCATAAGCTAAGTTATGGCAGTGCCACATAATGTCTCTCGCTTCTCTACCTGTAACACACCTGCAGATTAAACTGCCATCATTAACTTTAAACAAATAAGGCTCACCCCAAAAATATTGGTTAGCCTATTTACAGAAGTTTTTTGTCATTTTCTAAGTATAATTTTCTGGAGCAGTTTTTTGTAGATTTATAATTGGCCATATCAGGAAACCAAGGTCGTTCGCTAATTTCCATTAAGTGTTCATTTGGAAATTCTTCATTTATGCTCTTTTTCTTCTTAGTGGCTTCTCCATTCTCCAACCTGGACAAGTGATCTACTACAACATTTTCAACACCTTTTTATCTCTTATTTCCATGTCGAACTCATGTAGCAATAGTATCCATCGGAGCAGCCTCGTTTTAGAATCCCCTTTGGTGAAAAGGTATTTCAATGTTGCATGTTTGGTATAAACAACCACTTTCGAACCAATTAGATATGCCCGGAATTTTCCAGAGTGAATACCACTGCTAGTAATTATTTTTCAGTGGTGGCATAATTCACATGATTTTTGTTTAAAACCTTAATAGCATAGTAAATCACATGGAAATCTCGTGGCGTTAACCAAGAACTATGCCTACCACGTATTCGCTTGCATCACACATCACTTCAAAGGGTAATTTCCAATTTGGTGCAACTATTACGGGTGCAGTTACAAGATTTTCTTTAAGAGAAGAGAAGGATTTAAGGAAATAATCGTAAAAAACAAAATCATTTTTCTTTACTAGAAAAATCGCAAAGAGGCTTTGCAAACATGGATAAGTCCTTTATAATTCTTCGGTAAAAACCGGTATGTCCAAGGAAACTTTTACATTCACAGGAGGGGATAATTTTTCAATCACCTAATTTTAGCTTCATCCACGTCTGTGCCTTTTGCTGAGATTTTATGCCCCAAAATGATACCTTCAGTCACCATAAAATGGCATTTTTCCAGTTTAAAACAAGGTTCGTGTCGGTGCATCTCTCGAGGACAACATTGATGTGTGCAAGACAAGTATCAAAGTTATTACCAAAAACAAAAATCATGCATAAATACCTCAATAGACGATTTGATACTGCCTGAAAAGATAGAAAGCATGCACCTTTGAAAGGTAGCGGGAGCATTGTATAAGCCAAATGGAATCTTGCGGTACATAAATAGTCTAAAAGGGCACATGAAAACGGTCTTTTCCTGGTCTACGGGATCTACAACAATTTGATTGTATACCAATTATCCATCTAAGAAACAATAATAAGCTTGAAATGTTAATCTTTCTAACATCTAATCCATAAAAGGTAATGGAAAATGATCTTTTCTTGTTGCTTGGTTCAACCATCTATAATCAATACACATCCACAATCTGGTAATAGTTCAAGTGAGAATTAAATCATTCTTTTCATTTCTAGTGAAGGTCATCCCTCTCTTCCTAGAGACTACATGCATTGGGCTCACCCAAGAACTATCAGAAAATCAGATAGATCATACATGCTTTAAGAATTTTAAGACTTCCTTTCTTACTATTTCTTTCATGGTAGGATTCAATCTTCTTTGTGGTTAAACTACAAAATTTAACTCTTCTTCCAATTTTATCTTGTTCATGCAATAAGCTAGGCTAATACCCTTTAGGTCACTTACAGTCTAACCGAATGCTTTCTTGTTATTTCTTAACACCCTCAAAAACCGCTCTTCTTCCAGCTTTGATAACGAATTGCTTATAATCTCTAGTTGTAATGGATTATCACTGAGAAAGACATATTTCAAGTTCTTTGGAAGTTCCTTAAAATCGGGATCCTTTTGGGTAACCTGTTGGTTTTGTTGCTCATTCCTACCTAATTCCTCAATCCTTTTTGTTGCATCATCAACCTGTGTTACTTGAAGTTGAAGTAAACACTTTGTTAATTCTATATCAGATTCATGTTCTACTTGTTCAATTGAATAAACCATAACTCTATCCATGGGTAGGGAAGGTGTTTTGGTTGTCAATACCTTTTTAACAATTTCTTCCACCACATCAACCTGATAACATTAAGGATTTTGTTTGTGATGTTGCATAGGTTCAAACACGTTGAAAACAAGATTTTCTTTATTAAATCTCAATATTAAATCCCTTAGTTCCACATCAATGAGGGCTCTACCTATTTCCAATAATGGCCTTCCTAAAATGAGTGGTGTTTCAAAATCTTAAGGCATGTCTAGGATCACAAAATCTATAGGAAAAAATAAACAATCGACTCTAATTAGGACATCTTCATAAACTCCATATGGGTATATGATCGACCAGTTAACTAATGTTAGAGCCATTCTAGTTGGTTTCAGCTCACCATAATTTAACTTCTTCATCGTAGTAAGCAACATCATGTTGATGTTGACTCCTAAATCACACAAAGTATGACTAATCGTGACTGAAACAATTGAATAGTGAATAGTAAACTTACCTTGATCAATGAGATTGGGTTGAAGCTTCCTTTGAATAATAGCATTAAACTTATCTTCCAAAGTGATGTTTTCATCATTCTTTAACTTACGTTTTCCCAATAAGATCTCTTTCATGAATTTTATCATAAACATGGATCTACTAAAGTTTCACAAATGGAATGTTGACCTGTATTTATTTCAATATCTCCATGAACTTTTTAAACTAACTCACTTCCATCTCTTTCTTATATTTATTTTTCAAAATCAGATAACGTGGTTTGATGTAGTCTAGTAGCTCAGGATTAGGTTAAGTTAAGATTTATTTCTTTGTTCTCCTAAAGGGGGAATTTTTATCAATGAATTGGTCAAGGGTGTAGCCTCTAACTTTTTCATCACAATTGTTCTCACTTTTTTCTCCATCAGAATATATCTTAGCTTCCTTCTCAACTACCACTTTTTCCCACTAATTTCCTTTCCCTTAACTATGTCCTTTTTTCATCAATTCTTTTTGGAATTGAGGGGATCACTCTACTTCTCAACTCAATGGCCTTGCAAGTTTCAATTTTTCTTTTAGTGGAACAAGCTTGGGCTTCCGATTGTTGATACAGTTGATTGATTTGGATTTCTAAGTTCTTTATTAAAGCCTCAATGTTCTTGTTCATGGTGATCTGATTTTTTGCCATTTCCCATGAGTTTCAAACATATATGCTTATTTTTATTCACCTTCTCATAAGTTGATTAAGTTGCTTTCATGAAGTTGGAAAAGTTTCCTCTAAAGGTGGTGATTTATGTTGAGGCACTTGAGGAACCTGTTGAACTCCTTGATTAGCATCCAAAGTCTAATTGTTACTCCATTTGAAGTTTGGATAATCTTTCCAACCAGAATTATAAATGTTGGAATATGGATCATTCTTTTGAAAATTAGCATACTGAACTTCGACACTCTTAACCTCAATTGTAAGATTACCATTTGTATGGTCTCCTCCACTAGAATCACAATGAAGATTCTGAATTTCGTTAACATTAGCTTGGGCTAGTTATGCCATAACTAACTGTTTGGACATGGCTTCAATTTAAGTTGCTAGTGCTGTATTGGAATCAATTGCATAAATGCCTTTTTGTTTCATTGCTCTTGCACTTAAGCAACAACCACATGATCCAATAACTACAAACAGGTTTGTGTAAAAATATCTAATCTAAGGAATCTATCTACTCATAATGAATATAAAAAATACCATGAGTTTAGATTGAGAGAATGTGAAAATCAAGGAAGATAAAGGTCTTCAATGGCTTCTAAAACCCTAAAAATCGTCACTTAGGTATCACAAGTCTTCACTTTCTCTATCAAAATTTGGAACCTCTCAAAAGTATATCAGAAGCCTCACTTTTAGAAAATTTTGCATGTTAGTATGGCCCAGGGTCGCACCTGATATCATTCATCATGCTACGATGACATGCATCACACGCTCTTGAAATCTAGGGGCAAAGTTACTTTTTTTCTTATCTTTTTCTTTAGAATTTTTCTCACATCCGTATTTTCCACTCTTAATAGGTTTGGCTCCATTCTTCACACTTTGACATCACTTTTGCTTATTATTTGAATACTTTCGTCCGGATTTTCTAATAAAAATCAGGCGATGGCGATTTTCATCAAGCACCTTTCGAATGTTAAGTCACACCATGAAAAAAAGTTTTAGGCAACAAATATAAATCATTAAGATTAAAGAGTCATCAATATTAAAATACGAGTAGAATTATAGAGAAAGTCATGACATATTTAATACATGAATGTAATTACTACATCTAACCCCCAACAAAGAGATTCTTAGATACACTTATGAGCTTGAAAGTTTATCTACTCTATAACTTGAGCAACACTTCCTCCTTCAGGCTCCCTCTCTTATTCTTCTATGGTAGACCAAGGTGAACTACTCCAATTTTTTACTCCCTCACTTCACCAAAAATCCATTTGAAATGAACTAGAAACCTCTATTTATAGACAATAATTTAGGCCACTCGCTAAGCGCACCACCATTGCGCCTAGTAATTTGACATTCTATTCCATTAAGTAATGCTAGTTATCTGATAGGTGGCCCTGGCCATCTTGCCTTGTTAAGCTCACTTCCTTTGTGTTTAGCACATAAACCATTGTTTCCCATGAAATAATTGAACCTAGACGTACCATTTGGCCTTCTAGCTGACCTTAACGCACATGTGTATGGGCTTAGCAAGCTTTCTATTTCAAGGTTTTTCTCTGGCTTCGTCTTTGCATGCTGAATTGTGGTTTTCCAAACCTTTTTACCTATTTTCAGTTGATACAAGCTAGGAAAGTCCAATAAGGTTTTTTCTCACTTTTTATAGATAAATAAGTGTTTTTTGTATCGATTGCTTGTAAAATTAGTTAATAAGTGCCTACATAATTTACTTAAGTCTAGCATATATTGCACGAAAAAAATTATTTGACTCATTATCGCCCCAACAACATAATCATTGGCATTACACATCATTTCAAAAGATAATTCCCAATTTGGAGTTATGATTACAACTGATATAACTAATTTTTTCTTTGTAAGTGTAAAAAAAAATTAGACAATCTTTATCAAAGTTAAAATAATTTTCTTTTACTTGCAGATTTCCCAAAGACTTGACTATTTTGGAAAATTCTTTTATGAATTGCCTAGAGAATCCAACATGTCCTAAAAAAATATAATTCTCTTTACATTTAGTATAGGTGGTAATTTTTCTACCTCAATCTTATCCATGTATACTTCACTTCCCCTCGAGGAACTTTATGCCCTACGAAAATCCCTTAGATTACCACAAAATTACATTTTCCTAGTTAAAAATCTTATTTGCTTTAATGAATATTTTCAACAAAAAAAAATTAAATAAGAATCAAATCTCTCACCTAAAACATACAAACCAACAATAAATTCATCAATTGAGTTTTCAATCATGTTAGAAAAACGGGAAAGTATGCACCTTTGGAATGTGGCATATGTATTTCAAAGACTAAACGACATTGTCTTCTACACATAGACTCCACACAAGCATGTGAATATTGTATTTTCTTGGTCATCAGGATCTACAACAATCTTATTATAAGTGGAGTGGCCATTAAAGAAACAATAAAAAGTAATAGCTGATAAAATTTTGAGCATTTGGTCCATGAAAGGTAATGGAAAATTTTCTTTCCTAGTTTCCAAATACTAACTCCTATAATGAATACACATTCTCCCTCTAATAATCATTTAGGTTCGGATTATCTCGTTCTTATATTTCTTGATATTTTTTATTTTATCCTTTTTAAGGACCACATGAGTTGAACTTACCCACACATTATAATAAATTAGTTAAATCATTTTAAGTTCTAATAATTTCAAGATTTTTTTGTTCACCATCTCCTTCATTAGTGGGTTTAGTCGTCTCTGAGGTTGTACAACTATTTATATTCTTCTTCCATCTTTATTTTGTGCATAAACTTAGTAGGATTTATGCCTTTTAGATCAAAAAGTTTCCACCCAAATGCATGTCTATTATCTCTTAAGATTTTCAAAAGTCCTCCTCTTCAATTTCGGTTAATTAGTTGCATATAATGACTAGTTTAGTAGATTCTTCCCAAAAATATATATACTTTAAATGGAATGGGAGTTTAATGAGTTATGTTTTTGACTTTTTCTAAGAATTTTCTCAGGTGTCACCTTGAGTTAACTCTTCAATCTTTGTTTGAACTTCTTAGAATTGTGCATTTTCTAAAAATTTCAGACAATCTTCATCTTAAATATCTTATGCTTCTTCTTTTATGATTAAATTTACTATAACTTTTTATAATGGTGTACATTTTTTTCATTCACAATTTCATCTTCAATTAGTTCTTCAATTTCATCGCATTAATATTTTTCATTTAAATAGCACATAAATTCAAAAATATTGAATAATACTTGATCATCATAGAATCACAACATTTCTTTACCACATTTATACATTAACGGGGGCTTTATCAATAGCTAGGAATGTTCTTCCAATAAAATAGGTGTTTTTGTGTCTTTTTCCATATCTATAATAACAAAGTCAGCTGTGAATACAAATTTATGCACTTTTACTAATACATCTTCCAAGATTACAAACAAGTAAATTTTTTATCTATCTTCTAACATCAATAGCATTCTTATGTCCTTTAGTTATCAATAATTTACCTTCCTCATCATTGATAAAAAGAATTATATTGGTGTTTTCCCCAATATCATTTAATTCTATTCCCACTTGTAGTTTCCCAATAATGCTTAGAATAGTAAAACTACACAGGAGGCAACTTTTATTGAATGATAGCACAAAATTATTCATTTAGATCTATGTGATCATCATCTTTGAGCTTCTTAATTTTGCAAATAAATATTTCATGAATTCTTCATAAATTGGCATTTTCTCCATAGCTTCCCCAAAAGGTATGTTTACTTGAAATTTAGTAAACATTTCCAAGAATTTTTTGAATTTACCTTATTTTTCATCTTTCTTCTTAAGGTGGGGGTAACGTAATATTATAAAGGGTGTGGTGTTTTCTTTCTCTTCCTCTAATTTTTATTTTCTTTCCTCACACTCACTCTCTCTTTTACAACTATTTAATTGACTATCTTTTTGTTGATGTTTTAGAACTCATTTTTATCACTTTTTAGCTCTAACCTTACTGAGTATTATCAGATTCCTTAACTCCATATTTTGGAAGGTCTCATATACTTTTTTATTTTACTGCCTTCTCTTTGGGCCACTAAAGTTGTCCCTTGAAAATTTTCAAAAATTCCTCTAAAGTCTCCTCAAAAGAAGGAGGCATCACATACTCGTAAGGTTGTTGATCTTGTTGTTCACTCCTAAATGTAGGAGTGTAAGGATTTGAGAAGTAGTCATTTTATTGAAAACTTTCCATATAATTTTCTTCTTCTTCTAGAAGCCAATCAGAATTTCACTTATCGTTGTCATAAGCACTTCCACAGTAGTCACACAAAATAACTTAACATTTGTGCTAATAAGAGCTTGCATCCAATAAAATTGATTTGACTTTCTGAAGCTTGTTCTACACATAACTAAACATCAAATACCTTCAGTAGTATCTAGTAAAGTAAAAAATAAAACTTGAAAAATAAAACAAAGATAAAATTAAAGAAAATTAAAACTAACAAAAATTAAAATACTCTTAACATCAAGTAGAATAGCATATTTTTTCCTTGATGAAGTGATCAATAATCCCTATTAACATCATCATTTTGTTGGTGTTAAAATCATTTGCAGTTGTAGTATAATCTTATGCAACAAAAATCACAAAGTGTGACTAAATTTTCATCATATTCACATGGATTATAATTAATTTGAAAATAATGAGATGATAGTACTCGGTATCATAAGTGTAATAAGATATTAATCGTAATGGGGGGGTGCGCATAACAAAATTGATTGATTGTGCTAAAACTATAAATTAAGCTAAACTAACAGGTAGGAAAATCTATGAGAGAAAATATTAAGTCTCCCCTTTGAATCCTTTTCTTTTTTCTTGTGGTGTATCTTTGCTTGAACATGCATGTAATGATCGCTCTTAAATTACTATTGTTTCAATAAATGGATACCAACTATTTAATCATCGAATAACCCTCTTTGTTTATTCCATTACCATGTGACCCTAACAAAATCACAAGAATATTTATTTCACATAAAACATCTCATGTAACAATTAAAAATATCATATTTCTAGCAATCGTACATAGCCCCACAATCTTATTTGATGCTAATATGAAAATCTACGACTAGTTCTCATTGCTACCTAGATTGTTTCAATAATTTCTGTAGATGGGAGAAAAGCATCAAGCACTAGAAAAATTGAATTATTATATAAAATAATTTACAAAGAACAAAATTATGGGGGAAAATTCATCTACGGGAACCTAATCTTGGGGAACTAGCCAATCATTCTTAAAGGATTCATGGCTATTACAAATAAATGCAAGAAATTAAACTTACAACAATTAGGGATTATTACTTAATGATGAATTTTTTTCTCCTACTACCTAACTTAAGAATATGCATTTGTCTCATCAAAACTCAAAACCCTAATGACTAAACATGTTTAACATTATACAAAAGAAAATCTTGAAATCGTAAGATCATGGTGCTATCAACCCTAGCCGCGCTGCTATTTAGTGATTTGGTGAGTTGACAATTTGGTATCCAGAGGGTCAGATAAGGGGGCCGATGAACAAACATTGGATTTTGTTGAAAACAACAACAAAAGAGAAAGAAAATAAGATATCTTATAAGAAGAAGACTTGGACAAGAGACATAGGTTTTCTTATCATGCTCCTTCTGGATCTACTCTACATGGCATTGAAACTTCCCCCCTTCTTAGGTTTATTGTCATTCTCCAGTCAATGGTATCCCGAGCACAAGAGGGGGATGACTTGTGGTATTTAAAATTCATGATTATATAAAGGTTTTTTTACTTATAAAGAAATTTCTGTTAGTTTTGTTGAATTCATAGATGAAAATAGCAGAAAGAAATAAAGGAAATGATGTAAATAACATAAATTAATAATTTAGGGTTAGAGATATTGCATTGATATTTATAGTTGTTCTGGTTAATGTTTGCCTTGTTTTGTCCCTAAGAAATATTATTGAGAGTTCACTAAAATCTTGAGCTTTTACAGGTTATGACCACGAACCTTTGATACAAGAAAATCGAGATATTTTACATTAGATTATCCATCCAAGAAAAATATAGATTTTCAATAGGATGAACTCAAAAACCAAGTAGAGATTTCATCGAATAATATCAATATCCAAACAAAACTTTTGCAGACTGAGTTATATAACCAAACATTGATTTTTCAATGGTTGATCTCGAGAACCAAACTTTCTTCTTCAAGATTATCGCACTCTTAAAAATAAAAAATAGTGGCACGACACCAGTAAAACACTTTCCTCACAAGTATTTTTCACTCACAAGCCACTTAGGAAGCTATGGTGAGTGAAAATATTGGAGGAGAGAGAACACAATGATAAACTGTAAATAATTAGAAAAACTTGCATTCTAGTGTGTTTTCAAATGAGGATATGCCTCCTTTATATAGGATAAAATATGGCTAAAAAAGTAAATAATCCATAGGAAAAATTAATGGCCTAATCAATTAGGCTAATCGATTAGGTACACCAAATAATAGATTGTCAATGCACAAAATGGAAGGTTTGGATATATATAGTCATTACCAAGCATTATGAGATATTCCCAATTGATTATAAAGTCAACTAAGAAAGTCTTAATTGATGTCATTTGTCTAATTGATTATTTTATTGAAATTTTTTGTCTAACCAATCGTACATTATTTTAAATAGTTGACTCGGATCTAAAAAAATTAGGTGATTTTGTTAAATAAAGAGAGGCCTTAAAGCATTTTAACTGTGTGTGTGAGTTGCCTTTGTATCTTAGGAGTTACCTTCAGTGATTATAATCATTAGTAGGACATCATCAGAACCTTAACCATCCTCTTGAGCCATATTAATTTCCAATTGATTCTTTTGAACCTCATTTTCTTTATCATGTCAACACTCATTAGAATAAGGCCCAAATTTCTCATACTTGAATTGCTAGATTTTATTCTTGTTATACTCCTTTTTATTTCTATATTGTTGTCATAAATGTTTGGTGTGAATAGGAAAGTAGAAAAGAGGTATAGTGGAGGGTGAATATACCTTTATTAAAAAATTCAACAGCTTTTTCAAAAAGAGTATCCGAATTTTTCAAAATATGCGAGCAGAAGATTTGAAGCGAAAATATGAAAATTATATGTTTATTGAAACTTGATCACGTTAACTCTTAATCAATTTCCAAATACCATATGATGGTTTAATGATGATACATAATGGTATAGAATTGATTCAGTTGCATGTTTCACAAGATGTGATAATAACAATGAATTCTAACCTCAATTGTTTCTCAAATTTTAATCACCAATGCAACTACCAATTATAAAAAACCTAACCTTATGCGATAAATCACTATTAATTTAATAAATGATAAACTACACTATAATTTAAATACCTAAACATGCAAATCGTTCGAAAATTAAATGCAATAGTAAGGAGAAAGATGACACCGAGATTTATAGTGCTTCAATGTTTATCCTTGCTTTGCCTACGTGCACTCTTCAGTGATCTCCCATTGGAACCTGAATTGTTCCTTTTAATTTAAAAAATACTTTCAAGAATTCATACAATCACCAATCCACAATAATGCAGAGAATTATAAAAATCTCATATCAGGATCTTGACTTGTATACAGTATAATGTCAAACTCTTATGCATAATATTTAATCGATTAACGCTCATGGATCTTCCAATATCACCAATATGCTCTAAGATTTCATATGTACCAATCAACCCCTTGATCCTACCGATTCCTTGAGCAATGAGTTATCCAAAGATTTGAGAAGAACTTCACCTTACACGCAGCCTTCTACACAGTCACTACCAAGGCAATCTGGAGAGAAACCCTCCTTATTTTCACTAGAATTTGTTATCTCCAATGACAATAACCTCGATCTTGCAAGCCACCTGAAAATCTCAACCAAAATTTCAAGAATGATTAGTTTCAAGACCGCGTCTCCTTAAATCAATTACAAATCTCTCATTATCAAGATTTGGAATCAAACTAAAGTTAAAGAGGTAAGAGTTTTGTTGAAAGAGCTTTGAACTTTCAAAAACAATGGGTATTGATTTTTTTTAATAGAATCACATAAAAATGGTTATGAATTTGTTGATTCGTAACATGAAAATGATGAAAAAAGATTTTATTGAGATTAAGCACACAAACGAATGGAAAGGGTTAGTTAGATTCGAATCAAAAGTATTTCATGATTTGAATCAACTTAACAAGTGAAGTGGAATAAGAAGAAAACTGAGTTTTGACCCATTTCTCATCTGATTCGAAACAAGAACAAAGTATGATTCAAATCAAAGACCCAATGATTCAAATCAAGTGTTAATTCTGATTAGAATCAATTCATGTTGAGCCAACAGAAAAATGTGGAAAAATTGTCTGATTCGAATCAAGTGTAAATCTGATTCGAATAAAATCAAGCAAAGGTGCCCTGATTCAAATCAGATGTAAATTCTGATTGGAATCAAAGTGTTTTAAAATCTCAGGTTTTCCTATGTCCAAAGTGATTCAAATCGGGATATGTGCTATATTCAAATCAAACACACTAAATCTCAATTTCTCAGAATTTCCAAAAGACTTTGAGATTTTTCTTTCCACCAGACTTAAATTAATAACACCCATGGTTATTATTCCACTGACTCGTGTAAATGATTAAAAGTAACATGGTCAAGTTCAATCATAACTATTGGTTTACGCATGCTAAAGATGAATCATTTCAAACTTGATTCAGGGATGATGTGAAATCATGAAGGAGACTCGATAAACAAAAATAAATAAGAATGAAAGCGATAAGACAAGAAACAAAACCACCATATTAGGGTACTCCCCTGGAATGTGTTAGGGACATGCACCTACAAAAACCTCATACTCTCTTTGATTATTTAGCTTTGTAAGCAATCTTAGTCTTTTCTTTATAGCTATACTAATTTCATCTTTTATTGATTTTATCTTTACCATTCTTCCGTTTCTTCTTATCATTACCATTTTTATTGTTGGTTTTAGCTTTAAGTGCTTGTTGAACTTATTTTTCACCTCTTCTTTCAATCATACAAAGTTAATGAGTCTCTAAATTGCTTTGAATATCTTTTATCTTCATATAAATAACATATTTTAGTACCCCAATTTCCACCACAATAAAATCAAATTGAGGTGTACAAGTTCTCATTAATTTGTCAACAACCTATTGATCAATTATACTTCACCATGCACCTTCATATGGTTTACTAGAATAATTAATTTTGAGAAGTAATCAACTATCTTATGATCTTCTTCTTTACGCAACAATTCATATTTTCTTCTAAAAAATTAAAGATACACTTTCTTGGGTTTCTCTTCACCGTCGTGATATTTCACTAATATGTCTTAAGCCTCCTTTGATCCTATTAGTTTTGAGATTCTTTAAAAGTTTTTTTATTCAACACTCTGCTAAATATAGAATAAGATTTATAATACTTATTCTTTCCATCTTTCTAAGTTTTTATTTATGCATATGTTAGAGTATTTTTAAGTTCTTCGTACTCACTTTTTACCACCTCAAACACTTCTTGATCTCCAAATAATGTGTTCATCATTGTGAACCATCATTCCCAATTTCCTCCATCAAGAATTGAATGATTTGACTATAAGTACCGTTTGCATTCCTGATTGCATATAAGAATTTTATGAAGATTCCTCACACTCACTTGGGTTTTCCAAAATTGATTCCTCATAATCTCTCGTGTTTCCCTGAATTTTTCAACCCTATCTCTTGATACCAATTGTTAGCACAACAAAATATAACATTGTACCCTATTTATAATTTTTTTATGAGAAATATTTTTTCATTAAGGAGAAGAAACATAACTAGAGGAAACAATTCACCCACTAGGGAAGCCTCCATCCAAGTTTTAGAACCATATATCTTACCTAAGCCAACAAAATAGTGAGCATTTACATTAAACATTCTGATTAAAAATATATCTAAAACAACCATAAAGTTACCTAGAATTTTCTTGCAATATAAAGAAATATGATAAAGAACAACACAAGATTAAATATAGTTAATACATTCCACAACATTTATTGCATCAGACTGTATGAGAACTTTGTCAACGTTCAGCTCCCGCGTGAGAAGCAAACTCCATTTGATAGCTAAGCTTTCAGCAACAAACAGGTCTACTGATATATGCTCCTTCATACTGGGGGAGGTGATGGTCACTTACCTATCATGGTTTTTGATGACACAACCAAATGTCACAAATCCTTCATTGAATACTCATGCATCAGCCTACACCACAAACACATCTTTCGAGATAGGTTCCATATTTCTGTTCAGGATTGGGGTTTCTTAACATGAAGATTAGGATTCCTTTTATTAAACTCTATCACATTGTCAAGCTTCTTATCCGCCACTTGGTTCGGGTCCCCCTTCTTTTGTTGGTATAGACAATATTTTGGGCGTTCCAAATTTTCCACAGTGTTGTACATAACAAATACATACTAAAAGGGTCATCGCAAGTCAGGAAACTCAACAACCATTCATTAATGTCCATATTAACAGGATTTCGGTAACCCATTGGGGAAGAGAAACATGTTAACTTAGAAAAATTATAATTCATAAAATGATGTTGAGATGATCCAAGGGAACTGTGACATAGGGAAGAAAGAGTATCTAACGTGACTCCTTTTTTAAGGAGATTCTCTTTGGAAGGAAAAAAGTTCTTTGCAATCCTGCACAAGAAATTATGAGCTCTGGTCAAAAGCGGGGAGTGCCAAGTTTTCTTTCATAGCTTTTAAAGTGGGATAAAATAGGGGCAATGAATGTTTGCCAATCTATTTTGATTGATAATATGGTAGGCTAATCTAATTTAGTACTCACATTTCTTCTCTTTATTACAAATTAACTTGTCTTCTAGATTCCTGGGGGATAGAGGTGGGCTGATAATTTGTATGTCAAAGTGGTGCAACATCACGCTCCAATGTCATTCATCGTGCCATGATGAAGCTTGTATTACGCCACAATGACATGCATCGCGCATGCGTGAAATCTTGGGACAAAGTTGATTTTTTTCTTCTCTTTTTCTTCAAAAAATTTATAAGTCCCATATTTTTCCACTCTTAGTAGTTTTTGCTTCACTCTTCACCTTTTGGCATGACTTTTGCTAATTATTTAAATGCTTTCATCTGAATTTTCTAATAAAAATTATGTAATGATGACTGTCATCACAACCCCAACTTACTTTGTTGCTTGACCTCAAGTAACTTGTCTGCACACTGAAATTTTATTAGAGTTAAAATACTTACCCTTACCAATGAATTTCACCTTTCTTTTCTGATCAACATTTTCGTTCCCTGCTTCAATCCATTCAACTCATAAAAATTCTTCTGAATATACAAGTACTCAACATGTCTCTCATCTCACATATATGCACTAAATTTGACAGGGTAATCACACAATCAACTTACGAAAGCATTTTACAATGGGTTTGTAAAGTTTCTAACCGAATTAATCAAAGTAATATTTAAACACACACTTTGAGGTATTTTTAAGATTGTTATGTGGCTTATGTCAGGGTAGGATAATTTAGGATAATAGGCTTAAACCTTTGGAGTTAGGTACCTGGTTGTATTTTTGTTACCAAAATCCTTCCATATCACTCTTCTCTTATTCGCTTGGCATTAGAGAATTCATTAAGTTGGTGCTTTTTCTCTTTCTTTTTCACATTTTATGAAGAAGCTATTTTTAACTTCTTATTTTTCTTTTGTTTCTTTTTTTGACTAATTTTCTATAGTACCCCAACCCCAAATTTAAATATTGCTAACTTCCAAGAGAAACCCCAAACTTATTATTTTGTATTATACAAGGAAACTAAAAATTTCTACCTAACTCCAAGGAGGATGGAAAGACTTCACATTTCAATTCAAATGGCTATATAATAAGGGTTATGTCACTGAAAGAATGAATATCGCTCAAAGTGGTTAGCAAGGGATATAATACCATTAAAATAGAGTGGTTTAAAAAGGATTATAGTTTTCACAAACAACTGCCTCAATGTGTATTTATCAGACCAATAGACTCAAATTAGAAACAATGTAAAATCTAGAACATAATTAATGCATGAATACTCTCATAAGAAGGAAAAGTGAACAATGTAACAATTTGCCTCAAACTTTACAAGTTGAGGTATCTAGAGATTGAGTATAAGTAGTTGGCTTTTATTTTCTTTGTCAAATGTTAATGTGCAAGGAAGCTTTCATGATGATCACTTTTGTTCATTCTTTTCTGGTAACTTTTTATTTTAAAAAACTAGGGACTTCTAACCTTGCAAAAACATTATTTATCAAATAATTAGAGACGGTTTGGGCATCATTAGGAACATAATATATTGCTTCCACCCATTTAGTGACATAATCAACATAAATAATAATGTAAATATTAGAGTTGTATAGAGGAAAATGACCCATAAAATTGATTCCCCGACAATCAAACAGTTCAACCTTGATTATACCTTTAAGAGGCATCTCATCTCGCTTTGAAATGTTACATGTTTTTTGACGCTCGAGACATTCCTGCACATATGACTTAAAATCTTTTAATAGTCTGAGCCACCATAATCCACTTAGTAACTTTGTTGTTGTTCTTTCACCACTATGGTGCCCTCCATAAGCTAAGTTATGACAGTGCCACATAATGTCTCTCGCTTCTTTACCTGTAACACACCTGCGGATTAAACCGTCGTCATTAACTTTAAACAGATAAGGCTCACCCCAAAATAGTGGTTAGCCTATTTACAAAAGTTTTTTGTCATTTTCCAAGTATAATTTTCTGGAGCAGTTTTTTGTGGATTTATAATTGGTCATATCAGCAAACCAAGGTCGTTCGCTAATTGCCATTAAGTGTTCATTTGGAAATTCTTCATTTATGCTCTTTTTCTTCTTAGTGACTTCTCCATTCTCCAACCTGGACAAGTGATCTACTACAACATTTTCAACACCTTTTTATCTCTTATTTCCATGTCGAACTCATGTAGCAATAGTATCCATCGGAGCAGCCTTGTTTTAGAATCCCCTTTGGTGAAAAGGTATTTCAATGTTGCATGTTTGGTATAAACAACCACTTTCGAACCAATTAGATATGCCCGGAATTTTCCAGAGTGAATACCACTGCTAGTAATTATTTTTCAGTGGTGGCATAATTCACATGATTTTTGTTCAAAACCTTAACTCTATCCATGGGTAGGGAAGGTGTTTTGGTTGTCAATACCTTTTTAACAGTTTCTTCCACCACATCAACCTGATAACATTAAGGATTTTGTTTGTGATGTTGTATAGGTTCAAACTCGTTTAAAACAAGATTTTCTTTATTAAATCTCAATACTAAATCCCTTAGTTCCACATCAATGAGGGCTCTACCTATTTCCAATAATGACCCTCCTAAAACGAGTGGTGTTTCAAAATCTTCAGGCATGTCTAGGATCACAAAATCTATAGGAAAAAATAAACAATCGACTCTAATTAGGACATCTTCAAGAACTCCATATGGGTATATGATCGACCAGTTAACTAATGTTAGAGCCATTCTAGTTGGTTTCAGCTCACCATAATTTAACTTCTTCATCATAGTAAGCAACATCATGTTGATGTTGACTCCTAAATCACACAAAGTATGACCAATCGTGAGTGAAACAATTGAATAGTGAATAGTAAACTTACCTTGATCAATGAGATTGGGTTGAAGCTTCCTTTGAATAATAGCATTAAACTTATCTTCCAAAGTGATGTTTTCATCATTCTTTAACTTACGTTTTCCCAATAAGATCTCTTTCATGAATTTTATCATAAACATGGATCTACTAAAGTTTCACAAATGGAATGTTGACCTTTATTTATTTCAATATCTCCATGAACTTTTTAAACTAACTCACTTCCATCTCTTTCTTATATTTATTTTTCAAAATCAGATAACGTGGTTTGATGTAGTCTAGTAGCTCAGGATTAGGTTAAGTTAAGATTTATTTCTTTGTTCTCCTAAAGGGGGAATTTTTATCAATGAATTGGTCAAGGGTGTAGCCTCTAACTTCTTCATCATAATTGTTCTCACTTTTTTCTCCATTAGAATATATCTTTGCTTCCTTCTCAACTACCACTTTTTCCCACTAATTTCCTTTCCCTTAACTATGTCCTTTTTTCATCAATTCTTTTTGGAATTGAGGGGATCACTCTACTTCTCAACTCAATGGCCTTGCAAGTTTCAATTTTTCTTTTAGTGGAACAAGCTTGGGCTTCCGATTGTTGATACAGTTGATTGATTTGGATTTCTAAGTTCTTTATTGAAGCCTCAATGTTCTTGTTCATGGTGATCTGATTTTTTGCCATTTCCCATGAGTTTCGAACATATATGCTTGATTTTTATTCACCTTCTCATAACTTGATTAAGTTGCTTTCATGAAGTTGGCTAAGTTTCCTCTAAAGGTGGTGATTTATGTTGAGGCACTTGAGGAACCTGTTGAACTCCTTGATTAGCATCCAAAGTCTAATTGTTACTCCATTTGAAGTTTGGATGATCTTTCCAACCAGGATTATAAATGTTGGAATATGAATCATTCTTTTGAAAATTAGCACACTGAACTTCGGCACTCTTAACCTCTATTGTAAGATTACCATTTGTATGGTCTCCTCCACAAGAATCACAATGAAGATTCTGAATTTCGTTAACATTAGCTTGGGTTAGTTATGCCGCAACTAACTGTTTGGACATGGCTTCAATTTGAGATGCTAGTGATGTATTGGAATCAATTGCATAAATACCTTTTTGTTTCATTACTCTTTCACTTAAGCAATACACATTCTGGAACATATTCTCAATCAACGTATTTAAATCTTAATTAGTCTTTGCTCTCAACGTACCTCCAGCCGAGGTATTGAGAAACATTCTCGTTTATGTTCTCAACCCATTGATGAAATATGTCATATGCTCTATAGCACTCATATTATGATTCACACACTTATGGAGCAACAAATTGAATCTTTCCCATGCATCAGATAATGACTCAAACTCTTCTTGCATAAAGTTGGAAATTGCGGTTTTTCTCTCCATAAACTGAGCTTTTGAATAATACCTCTCTAGGAACTTGTCTTCTAGTTCCTTCCAGGTCTGAATAGTACTCGTTGGAATACATTGCAGCCAATCCATTGTGCTACCTATCAAGGAAAAACTAAACAAATGTAATTTTACCTGATCGTCGGTGATGTCACGACTTGGCTTGCACATTATGCATGTCTCAATTTTAGCAAGATGCTCCCAAGGATCTCTGATTTCTTGCCCGTTTAACGGGTTATCCTTTAAGCCTGAAAGTACAAAAATCTTAATATAAAAAATTACAGGATTTGTTGGTTGAAATCCTAACGATATATATCTGACATCAGTCCTTCTGTAATAATCTCCCAAAGTTTGTAACGATATATATTAACCTAAACAATAATTCCCTAAAATATTTAAATAAGGCATTCTAAGTTCATTATTTCAAAGTCCACGACTTCTAATTACATATCCCTAGTTAATTACAAAGTTGAATATTTTCCCTAGATCCGATTAGTAGACTAACAATCAGAAATTCCAAGATTGATTTGTTTCAGAAATAAAACGAGAAAATACTTGATATGAAATTTAATGACTAAAGGCGATTAGATATTATTTCATCTCCCCTACCCATAATTGTTGATCAAATGTTTATTAATCAAATTCATAATATGTTAATGTATTACGGAGAATTAACATGGTCACCGCACCAAATTCTTTTGTGTAAAACATACTAACCTAAACAATAATTCCCTAAAATATTTAAATAAGGCATTCTAAGTTCATTATTTCAAAATCCACGACTTCTAATTACATATCCCTAGTTAATTACAAAGTTGAATATTTTCCCTAGATCCAATCAGTAGACTAACAATCAGAAATTCCTACTCATATGATATTGATTCATCCATTCCTCAATACATAAAAAACAATGAACACAAAGAAAAATAAATAATTACAATAACATAAAATAATTTGATTAACATCAAACAACCACATGATCCAACAAGTACAAACAGGTTTGTGGAAAAATATCTAATCTACGGAATCTATCTACTCATAGTGAATATAAAAAATACCATGAGTTTAGATTGAGAGAATGTGAAAATCAAGGAAGATAAAGGTCTTCAATGACTTCTAAAACCCTAAAAATCGTCACTTAGGTATCACAAGTCTTCACTTTCTCTATCAAAATTTGGAACCTCTCAAAAGTATATCAGAAGCCTCACTTATAGAAAATTTTGCATGTCAGTATGGCCCAGGGTCGCACCTGATATCATTCATCATGCCACGATGACACGCATCACACGCACTTGAAATCTAGGGGCAAAGTTACTTTTTTTCTTATCTTTTTCTTTAGAATTTTTCTCACATCCGTATTTTCCACTCTTAATAGGTTTTGCTCCATTCTTCACACTTTGGCATGACTTTTGCTTATTATTTGAATACTTTCATCCGGATTTTCTAATAAAAATCAGGCGATGGCGATTGTCATCAAGCACCTTTCGAATGTTAAGTCACACCATGAAAAAAAGTTTTAGGCAGCAAATCTAGATCATTAAGATTAAAGAGTCATCAATATTAAAATACGAGTAGAATTATATAGAAAGTCATGACCTATTTAATACATGAATGTAATTACTACATCTAACCCCCAACAAAGAGATTCTTAGATACTCTTATGAGCTTGAAAGTTTATCTACTCTGTAACTTGAGCAACACTTCCTCCTTCAGGCTCCCTCTCTTATTCTTCTATGGTAGACCAAGGTGAACTACTCCAAGTTTTTACTCCCTCACTTCACCAAAAATCCATTTGAAATGAACTAGAAACCTCTATTTATAGACAATAATTTAGGCCACTCGCTAAGCGCACCACCATTGTGCCTAGTAATTTGACATTCTTTTCCATTAAGTAATGCTAGTTATCTGATAGGTGGCCCTAGCCATCTTGCCTCGTTAAGCTCAATACCTTTGTGTTTAGCACATAAACCATTGTTTCACCATGAACTAATTGAACCTAGACGTACCATTTGGCCTTCTGGCTGACCTTAACGCACATGTGTATGGGCTTAGCAAGCTTTCTATTTCAAGGATTTTCTCTGGCTTCGTCTTTGCATGCTGAATTGTGGTTTTCCAAACCTTTTTACCTATTTTCAGTTGATACAAGCTAGGAAAGTCCAATAAGGTTTTTTCTCACTTTTTATAGATAAATAAGGTTTTTTTGTATCGATTGCTTGTAAAATTAGTTAATAAGTGCCTACATAATTTACTTAAGTCTAGCATATATTGCACGAAAAAAATTATTTGACTCATTATCGCCCCAACAACATAATCATTGGCATTACACGTCATTTCAAAAGATAATTCCCAATTTGGAGTTATGATTACAACTGATATAACTAATTTTTTCTTTCTAAGTATAAAAAAAATTTAGACAATCTTTATCAAAGTTAAAATGATTTTCTTTTACTTGCAGATTTCCCAAAGACTTGACTATTTTGGAAAGTTCTTTTATGAATTGCCTAGAGAATCCAACATGTCCTAAAAAAATATAATTCTCTTTATATTTAGTATAGGTGGTAATTTTTCTACCTCAGTCTTAGCCATGTATACATCACTTCCCCTCGAGGAACTTTATTCCCTACGAAAATCCCTTAGATTACCACAAAATTACATTTTCCTAGTTAAAAATCATATTTGCTTTAATGCATATTTTCAATAAAAAAAAATTAAATAAGAATCAAATCTCTCACCTAAAACATAAAAACCATCAATAAATTCATCCATTGAGTTTTCAATCATGTTAGAAAAAAGGGAAAGTATGCACCTTTGAAATGTGGCAGATGTATTTCAAAGACTAAACGACATTGTCTTCTACACATAGACTCCACACAAGCATGTGAGTATTGTATTTTCTTGGTCATCAGGATCTACAACAATCTTATTATAAGTGGAGTGGCCATTAATGAAACAATAAAAAGTAATAGCTGATAAAATTTTGAGCATTTGATCCATGAAAGGTAATGGAAAATTTTCTTTCCTAGTATCCAAATACTAACTCCTATAATGAATACACATTCTCCCTCTAATAATCATTTAGGTTCGGATTATCTCGTTCTTATATTTCTTGATATTTTTTATTTTATCCTTTTTAAGGACCACATGAGTTGAACTTACCCACACATTATAATAAATTAGTTAAATCATTTTAAGTTCTAATAATTTCAAGATTTTTTTGTTCACCATCTCCTTCATTAGTGGATTTAGTCGTCTCTGAGGTTGTATAACTATTTATATTCTTCTTTCATCTTTATTTTGTGCATAAACTAAGTAGGATTTATGCCTTTTAGATCAAAAAGTTTCCACCCAAATGCATGTCTATTATCTCTTAAGATTTTCAAAAGTCCTCCTCTTCAGTTTCGGTTAATTAGTTGCATATAATGACTAGTTTAGTAGATTCTTCCCAAAAATATATATACTTTAAATGGAATGGGAGTTTAATGAGTTATGTTTTTGACTTTTTCTAAAAAATTTCTCAGGTGTTACCTTGAGTTAACTCTTCAATCTTTGTTTTAACTTCTTAGAATTGTGCATTTTCTAAAAATTTCAGACAATCTTCATCTTAAATATCTTATGCTTCTTCTTTTATGATTAAATTTACTATAACTTTTTATAATGGTGTACATTTTTTTCATTCACAATTTCATCTTCAATTAGTTCTTCAATTTCATCGCATTAATATTTTTCATTTAAATAGTACATAAATTCAAAAACATTGAATAATACTTGATCATCATAGAATCACAACATTTCTTTACCATATTTATACATTAACGAGGACTTTTTCAATAGCTAGGAATGTTCTTCCAATAAAATAGGTGTTTTTGTGTCTTTTTCCATATCTATAATAACAAAGTCAGTTGTGAATACAAATTTATGCACTTTTACTAATACATCTTCCAAGATTACAAACAAGTAAATTTTTTATCTATCTTCTAACATCAATAGCATTCTTATGTCCTTTAGTTATCAATAATTTACCTTCCTCATCATTGATAAAAATAATTATATTGATGTTTTCCCCAATATCATATAATTCTATTCCCACTTGTAGTTTCCCAATAATGCTTAGAATAGTAAAACTACACGGGTATTTTAATTTAGGAGGCAACTTTTATTGAATGATAGCACAAAACTATTCATTTATATCTATGTGATCATTATCTTTGAGCTTCTTAATTTTGCAAATAGATATTTCATGAATTCTTCATAAATTGGCATTTTCTCCATAGGTTTCCCAAAAGGTATGTTTACTTGAAATTTAGTAAACATTTCCAAGAATTTACCTTATTTTTCATCTTTCTTCTTAAGGTGGGGGTAACGTAATATTGTAAAGGGTGTGGTGTTTTCTTTCTCTTCCTCTAATTTTTATGTTCTTTCCTCACACTCACTCTCTCTTTTACAACTATTTAATTGACTATCTTTTTGTTGATGTTTCAGAACTCATTTTTATCACTTTTTAGCTCTAACCTTATCGAGTATTATCAGATTCCTTAACTCCATATTTTGGAAGGTCTCATATACTTTTTTATTTTACTGCCTTCTCTTTGGGCCACTAAAGTTGTCCCTTGAAAATTTTCAAAAATTCCTCTAAAGTCTCCTCAAAAGAAGGAGGCATCACATACTCGTAAAGTTGTTGATCTTGTTGTTCACTCCTAAATGTAGGAGTTTAAGGATTTGAGAAGTAGTCATTTTATTGATAACTTTCCATATAATTTTCTTCTTCTTCTAGAAGCCATTCAGAATTTCACTTATCGTTGTCATAAGCACTTCCACAGTAGTCACACAAAATAACTTAACATTTGTGCTGATAAGAGCTTGCATCCAATAAAATTGATTTGACTTTCTGAAGCTTGTTCTACACATAACTAAACATCAAATACCTTCAGTTGTATCTAGTAAAGTAAAAATTAAACTTGAAAAATAAAACAAAGATAAAATTAAAGAAAATTAAAACTAACAAAAATTAAAATACTCTTAATATCAAGTAGAATATCATATTTTTTCCTTGATGAAGTGATCAATAATCCCTATTAACAGCATCATTTTGTTGGTGCTAAAATCATTTGCAGTTGTAGTATAATCTTATGCAACAAAAATTAAAAAGTGTGACTAAATTTTCATCATATTCACATGGATTATAATTAATTTGAAAATAATGAGATGATAGTACTTGGTTTCATAAGTGTAACAAAATATTAATCGTAATGAGGGGTGCGTATAACAAAATTGATTGATTGTGCCATAACTATAAATTAAGCTAAACTAACAGGTAGGAAAATCTATGAGAGAAGATATTAAGTCTCCCCTTTGAATGCTTTTCTTTTTTCTTGTGGTGTATCTTTGCTTGAACATGTAATGATCGCTCTTTAATTACTATTGTTTCAATAAATGGATACCAACTATTTAATCATCGAATAACCCTCTTTGTTTATTCCATTACCATGTGACCCTAACAAAATCACAAGAAGATTTATTTCACATAAAACATCTCATGTAACAATTAAAAATATCATATTTCTAGCAATCATACATAGCCCCACAATCTTATTTGATTCTAATATGAAAATCTACGACTAGTTCTCATTGCTACCTAGATTGTTTCAACAATTTTTGTAGACGGGAGAAAAGCATCAAGCACAAGCAAAATTGAATTATTATATAAAATAATTTACAAAGAACAAAATTATGGGGGAAAATTCATCTACGGGAACCTAATCTTGGGGAACTAGCCAATCATTCTTAAAGGATTCATGGCTATTACAAATAAAAGCAAGAAATAAAACTTATAACAATTAGGGATTATTACTTAATGATGAATTTTTTTCTCCTACTACCTAACTTAAGAATATGCATTTGTCTCATCAAAACTCAAAACCCTAATGACTAAACATGTTTTACATTATACAAAAAAAATCTTGAAATCGTAAGATCATGGTGCTATCAACCCTAGCCGTGCTGCTATTTAGTGATTTGGTGAGTTGACAATTTGGTATCCAGAGGGTCAGATAAGGGGGCCGATGAAGAAACATTGGATTTTGTTGAAAACAACAACAAAAGATACAGAAAATAAGATATCTTATAACAAGAAGACTTGGACAAGAGACATAGGTTGTCTTATCATGCTCCTTCTGGATCTACTCTACATGGCATTGAAACTTCCCCCCTTCTTAGGTTTATTGTTATTCTCCAGTCAATGGTACCCCGAGCACAAGAGGGGGATGAATTGTGGTATTTAAAATTCATGATTATATAAAGGTTTTTTTACTTAAAAAGAAATTTGTGTTAGTTTTGTTGAATTCATAGATGAAAATAGCAGAAAGAAATAAAGGCAATGATGTAAATAACATAAATTAATAATTTAGGGTTAGAGATATTGCATTGATATTTATAGATGTTCCGGTTAATGTTTGCCTTGTTTTGTCCCTAAGAAATATTATTGAGAGTTCACTAATATCTTGAGCTTTTACAGGTTATGACCACGAACCTTTGATACAAGAAAATCGAGATATTTTACATTAGATTATCCATCCAACAAAAATATAGCTTTTCAATAGGATGAACTCAAAAACCAAGTAGAGATTTCATCGAATAATATCAATATCCAAACAAAACTTTTGCAGACTGAGTTATATAACCAAACATTGTTTTTTCAATGGTTGATCTCGAGAACCAAACTTTCTTCTTCAAGATTATCGCACTCTTAAAAATAAAAAATAGTGGCACGACACCAGTAAAACACTTTCCTCACAAGTAGTTTTCACTCACAAGTCACTTAGGAAGCTATGGTGAATGAAAGTATTGGAGGAGAGAGAACACAATGATAAACTGTAAATAATTAGAAAAACTTGCATTCTAGTGTGTTTTCAAATGAGGATATGCCTTCTTTATATAGGATAAAATATGGCTAAAAAAGCAAACAATCCATAGGACAAATTAATGGCCTAATCAATTAGGCTAATCGATTAGGTACACCAAATAATAGATTGTCAATGCACAAAATGGAAGGTTTGGATATATATAGTCATTACCAAGCATTATGAGATATTCCCAATTGATTATAAAGTCAACTAAGAAAGTCTTAATTGATGCCACTTGTCTAATTGATTATTTTGTTGAAAATTTTTGTCTAACCAATCGTACATTATTTTAAATAGTTGACTCAGATCTAAAAAAATTAGGTGATTTTGTTAAATAAAGAGAGGCCTTAAAGCATTTTAAATGTGTGCGTGAGTTGCCTTTGTATCTTAGGAGTTATCTTCAGTGATTGTAATCATTAGTAGGACATCATCAGAACCTTATCCATCCTCTTGAGCCATATTAATTTCCAATTGATTCTTTTGAACCTCATTTTCTTTATCATGTCAACACTCATTAGAATAAGGCCCAAACTTCTCATACTTGAATTGCTAGATTTTATTCTTGTTATACTCCTTTTTATTTCTATATTGTTGTCATAAATGTTTGGTGTGAATAGGAAAGTAGAAAAGAGGTATAGAGGATGGTGAATAGACCTTTATTAAAAAATTCAACAACTTTTTCAAAAAGAGTATCCGAATTTTTCAAAATATGCGAGCAGAAGGTTTGAAGCGAAAATATGAATTATATGTTTATTGAAACTTGATCACGTTAACTCTTAATCAATTTCCAAATACCATATGATGGTTTAATGATGATACATAATGGTATACAATTAATTCAGTTGTATGTTTCACAAGATGTGATAATAACAATGAATTCTAACCTCAATTGTTTCTCAAATTTTAATCACCAATGCAACTACCAATTATAAAAAAACCTAACCTTATGCGATAAATCGCTATTAATTTAATAAATGATAAAATACACTAGAATTTAAATACCTAAACATGCAAATCGTTCGAAAATTAAATGCAATATAATGTCAAACTCTTACGCATAATATTTAATCGATTAACGCTCATGGATTTTCCAATATCACCAATATGCTCTAAGATTTCATATGTACCAATCAACACCTTGATCCTACCGATTCCTTGAGCAATGAATTATGCAAAGATTTGAGAAGAACTTCACCTTACACGCAGCGTTCTACACAGTCACTACCAAGGCAATCTGGAGAGAAACCTTCCTTATTTTCACTAGAATTTGTTATCACCAATGACAACAACCTCGATCTTGCAAGCCACCTGAAAATCTCAACCAAAATTTCAAGAATGATTAGTTTCAAGACCGCGTCTCCTTAAATCAATTACAAATCTCTCATTATCAAGATTTGGAATCAAACTAAAGTTAAAGAGGTAAGAGTTTTCTTGAAAGAGCTTTGAACTTTCAAAAACAATGGGTATTAATTTTTTTTTAATAGAATCACATAAAAATGGTTATGAATTTGTTGATTCGTAACATGAAAATGATGAAAAAAGATTTTATTGAGATTAAGCACACAAATGAATGGAAAGGGTTAGTTAGATTTGTATCAAAAGTATTTCATGATTTGAATCAACTTAACAAGTGAAGTGGAATAAGAAGAAAACTGAGTTTTGACCCATTTCTCATCTGATTCGAAACAAGAACAAAGTGTGATTCAAATCAAAGACCCAATGATTCAAATCAAGTGTTAATTCGGATTAGAATCAATTCATGCCGAGCCAACAGAAAAATGTGGAAAAATTGTCTGATTCGAATCAAGTGTAAATATGATTCGAATAAAATCAAGCAAAGGTGACCCAAAATTCCCTGATTCAAATCAGATGTAAATTCTGGTTGGAATCAAAGTGTTTTAAAATCTCAGGTTTCCCTATGTCCAAAGTGATTCAAATCAGGATATGTGCTATATTCAAATCAAACACACTAAATCTCAATTTCTCAGAATTTCCAAAAGACTTTGAGATTTTTCTTTCCACCAGACTTAAATTAATAACACCCATGGTTATTATTCCACTGACTCGTGTAAATGATTAAAAGCAACATGGTCAAGTTCAAACATAACTATTGGTTTACGCATGCTAAAGATGAATCATTTCAAACTTGATTCAGGGATGATGTGAAATCATGAAGGAGACTCGATAAACAAAAATAAATAAGAATGAAAGCGATAAGAAAAGAAACAAAACCACCATATTAGGGTACTCCCCTGGAATGTATTAGGGACATGCAACTACAAAAACCTCATACTCTCTTTGATTATTTAGCTTTGTAAGCAATCTTAGTCTTTTCTTTATAGCTATACTAATTTCATCTTTTATTGATTTTATCTTTACCATTCTTCCGTTTCTTCTTATCATTACCATTTTTATTGTTGGTTTTAGCTTTAAGTGCTTGTTGAACTTATTTTTCACCTCTCCTTTCAATCATACAAAGTTAATGAGTCTCTAAATTGCTTTGAATATCTTTTATCTTCATATAAATAACATATTTTAGTACCCCAAGTTCCACCACAATAAAATCAAATTGAGGCGTACAAGTTCTCATTACTTTGTCAACAACCTATTAATCAATTATACTTCACCATGCACCTTCATATGGTTTACTAGAATAATTAATTTTGAGAATTAATCAACTATCTTATGATCTTCTTCTTTATGCAACAATTCATATTTTCTTCTAAAAAATTAAAGATACACTTTCTTGGGTTTCTCTTCACCGTCGTGATATTTCACTAATATGTCTTAAGCCTCCTTTGATCCTATTAGTTTTGAGATTCTTTAAAAGTTTTTTTATTCAACACTCTGCTAAATATAGAATAAGATTTATAATACTTATTCTTTCCATCTTTCTAAGTTTTTATTTATGCATATGTTAGAGTATTTTTAAGTTCTTCGTACTCACTTTTTACCACCTCAAACACTTCTTGATCTCCAAATAATGTGTTCATCATTGTGAACCATCATTCCCAATTTCCTCCATCAAGAATTGAATGATTTGACTATAAGTACCGTTTTCATTCATGATTGCATATAAGAATTTTATGAAGATTCCTCACACTCACTTGTGTTTTCCAAAATTGATTCCTCATAATCTCTCGTGTTTCCCTGAATTTTTCAACCTTATCTCTTGATACCAATTGTTAGCACAACAAAATATAACATTGCACCCTATTTATAATTTTTTTATGAGAAATATTTTTTCATTAAGGAGAAGAAACATAACTAGAGGAAACAATTCACCCACTAGGGAAGCCTCCATCCAAGTTTTAGAACCATATATCTTACCTAAGCCAACAAAATAGTGAGCATTTACATTAAACATTCTGATTAAAAATATATCTGAAACAACCATAAAGTTACCTAGAATTTTCTTGCAATCTAAAGAAATATGATAAAGAACATCACAAGATTAAATATAGTTAATACATTCCACAACATTTATTGCATCAGACTGTATGAGAACTTTGTCAATGTTCAGCTCCCGCGTGAGAAGCAAACTCCATTTGATAGCTAAGCTTTCAGCAACAAACAGGTCTACTGATATATGCTCCTTCATACTGGGGGAGGTGATGATCACTTACCTATCATTGTTTTTGATGACACAACCAAATGTCACAAATCCTTCATTGAATACTCATGCATCAGCCTACACCACAAACATATCTTTCGAGATAGGTTTCATATTTCTGTTCAGGATTGGGGTTTCTTAACATGAAGATTAGGATTCCTTTTATTAAACTCTAACACATTATCAAGCGCCTTATCCGCCACTAGGTTCGGGTCCCCCTTCTTTTGTGGGTATAGACAATATTTTGGGCCTTCCAAATTTACCACAGTGTTGTACATAACAAATGCGTACTAAAAGGGTCACCGCAAGTCAGGAAACTCAACAACCATTCATTAATGTCCATATTAATAGGAATTCGGTAACCCATTGGGGAAGAGAAACATGTTAGCTTAGAAAAATTATAATGCATAAAATGATGTTGAGATGATCCAAGGGAACTGTGAAATAGGGAACAAAGAGTATCTAACGTGACTCCTTTTTTAAGGAGATTCTCTTTGGAAGGAAAAAAGTTCTTTGCAATCCTCTACAAGAAATTATGAGCTCTGGTCAGAAGCGGGGAGTGATAAGTTTTCTTTCATAGCTTTTAAAGTGGGATAAAATAGGGGCCATGAATGTTCGCCAATCTATTTTGATTGATAATATGGTAGGCTAATCTAATTTAGTACTCACCTTTCTTCTCTTTATTATAAATTAACTTGTCTTCTAGATTCCCGGGGGATAGAGGTGTGCTGATACTTTGTTTAGCCTCCTTATGATAAAAACAAAATTGGATCAGATCCTTCTTCCAAGTACCCAAGTTGTTGTCAATAAGTTTGCACGCTTTAGCATCCCTCTCAAGAACACACACTGAGTTAAGGGTTTTGAAACCTGCAGTGTCGGGTAACTAATTATCCATCCATATCCTAATATTCTCCCCATTTCCTATTCTCTGTCGAGCATCCTTAGAGATTAACTCTTTTGCACTAAAGACACTCCTTCATGCGTAACTCGGTGCAAAATTAGGAGAACTATCTTCAATAGAGCTTATAGGATAATATATTCCTTTAAATACATTCCCTAGCAGTGTTTGGTCACCTGTTAAAAGTCTCCAGTAGTGCTTCCCCAACAAGATGATGTTGAAATCACTAATGCCATGAAATCCCATACATTTTTCTCCTTTTGCTTATGCCAATCTGTCTCAATATAACAAGTGAATTTTCCCCTCTCCATTATTTGTACCCCACCAAAATTTAGCTAACATGGCTTTTATCTCCTAGAAGCATGTCTCCGAAAGTCTATAGAAACTCATTATGTAACTTGTAATGGTTTGTTCCACAACTTTGATTATAACCTCTTTCCCCGCTCTAGAGAGGAACTTCTCTTTCTACCTTTTAATTTTCTTCCACACCCTTTCAATGACTAGTGTGAAAATGTCCTTTTTTTATCTTTCAAAAACAACCGGCACACCCAAGTATTTGGTGTGGCTCGTCATAGTCTTTACTACAATCCCATTACAGGTCATTTCTTTATCTTCATGATGCACGTTTCTACTAAATGACGCCTTCGATTTATCGAGGTTCACCACTTTCTCAGAAAACTATTGGTACTTTTGAAGGGTTTCCATAATTCAATATTCTTCTTTGGAGTTTGCTATAGCAAACAACAAACTATCATCGGAAAAGAAAATATGCGAGATTACGGGGGCCTTTCTATTTACTCGAATCCTATAAATCCTCTTCCCCCGAACCTCTTGCTTCAGCATACATGAAAGCACATCAGCATACAAGATGTAAATAAGTAGGGTGAAAGGGGATCACCTTGGTGGAGTCTCCTCTCAGGGAGAAAACTATTGTTGGGTTGGTCATTCACTAATACTTGGTAAGAAATAGAGAAGATACACATGCGGATTAGATTAACCATGGACACCGAAAACCCATTGAGTTCAAGACTTCAATAACAAAGTCCCATTCCAATATTTCAACGTCTTTGACATGTCAAGCTTTAGTGCCATCACTCGTTTGTTTCCTTTTGTCTTCTTTTTCATCCAGTGAAAATACTCCATTTTTATGAGAGTATCATCCGTGATCATTCTACCTTTCATAAAAGCACCATGATCCTCATATATCACCTCAGGGAGGATATGTTTTATCATGTTTGATATCTTTTTGGTTACCACTTTCATCGCCACGTTACATAGGCTTATGGGACAAAACTCTTTTAAAGATTAAGGATTATTGTATTTCCAGATCAGAGCAATGAAAGTGTTATTTATCGCCACCAGGTCTTTGTTGTTGTTGAGAATGTCCAACACCATCTTACACAAATTAGAAGCTACTATGTGCAAATATTTCTAGAAGAAAAGGGCGGGAAGATCGTCCAGACCTAGAGCTTTAAGAGGATGAGTCTGGGAAATGGCTTATTTAACCTCCTAAGTCAAAAATTGGGCTTCACACTATATGACTTGGTTAAACTCAGTTTTCCTTTGACATTTATGCATGCCTCTTGGATATTTGAAAGAGATGAAGTGGAGAAAATATCAGAGAAATAGTTGATAAGAAGCCTCTCACAATGCTCATCACCTCTCCACCACCATTCATTTTAATCTCTAAGTTTCTTGATGTAATTTGTTTTCCTCCTATGCTCAGCTTTCCCATGGAAAAACATTGTATTCCGGTTACCATGTTTAAGCCACACGACCCAGTTTTTCTGTCTCCAGATAACCTATTCCACTTGCATGAGATTCTTTTGTTGCCCCTCAAGCGTCATGTAAGTGTTAAGATCCTCTAGGTTCGCTGACCATCTATCGTTTGCATTTAGAAAATTTTCAATTCTCTTAATTTCTTAAGTCACCCCCCTATTTTTATTCCTCAAATTACTATTGTATACCCTGAATAGCTTTCAATTTATTATTCCCCTTATTTTCTTGTCCATTCCATATTTGTCCCACAATTTTATCACATTTGGGATCTCTCAACCACACTTCTTCAAACCTAAATATGTGAGTATGTTTCCTACTTTTGTCCCCCATAACTGCTTCTAGGCTATACGAATGGCAGTGTGGTCAGACCCAAAATAAGGGTGATGAAGAACCTTAATTGGGGAAAACCTATTGATGAAACTTTTTGTTTATAATCCTCTATCGAGACGGTGCTGAATATTCTCACCCCTTTTTCTTCCGTTTGACCAAGTCAAACGGTATCCCGCAAAGCCCAAATCAAGAAACCACACACTTCCAAAGTTTGACGGCTCCAAGACAGTTGACTGGATGATCTATTATTCCCTCTGAACTTATCATTCTCAGTTAACACATCATTAAAATCCTAAAATCATATGACTCTATCACCACCTCTCATAACCACCTCTTGAATTAGCAGTCAAGTCTTCGTTTTGTTATGCTCCTTCGGGAACCCGTATATTCCATTGAAGTGTCACAATTGTTTGTCACATTCATCCACAACTGACCCACCTATATGGTTGATGGAGAAAGATATTATGTTGATTTATATCCTTTCCTTCCATATCAGAACGAAACCCTCTGCCCTCTCATTGCCATTACCACTACACTATACAACTTGACAACAATCATAACCACATTTATACTTAACATTGTGAACCTCTTCGAGCTTAAGATGAGTTTCCATGAGAAAAACCAAATCAGGATTTTCCAAATGAATGAGCCTCAAGAAGGCTCGAACTACACGAGGATTCCGCAACCCCCTGCAGTTCCAACTTAAGAGTTTCATTAGGGTAGGTGGTGTTGGCTCTCCAACACCATCTCTGGTTCTGTTGGTTTCAGTTCCTTTGCTTTGAAAAATTTCTTCCTCTAATTATCTCCATTCCCATATTCCTCCGGTGTTCCTTCAGTGGTCATCACTTCCACGAGCTGTCTTTTTCCATTATCCAAATTCATAAGTTTTACTTGTTTTGGATCCACCTTCCTTCCATTCTTTCTTCCGGTCCTCTTATTCTTGATAGTTATGTCTTTTGAAATTGCTTCTCTCTCTTTCGCTGCATTCGAGATATCCATTGTTCCAAAATACCCTGCAACTAATTCAATCTCAAGGATATTTCTCTTCAGAAGCGCTTCCTTCATTCCCATGGCCTCGCCTACTTGAGTACCACTAACCTTATTTTTTTCTACCTCCACCCCCTCTCCTTCTTTCTCATTACCTTTAGTGTCGCATCTACTTTATCTTGATGTGATATTGAAAAGGCTTTTACTGCATGTATTAGAGTTTGATCTACTCTTCTTTTGTTCCTCTAAGACTCTTGGCAACGGGGATACTCAACGCCAAAGCCCATACGAAAGATCTTGTCCATCGAGGTTTTCATACCCCTCTTCACTTAGGTCACCAAAAGTTTTATAGTTCTTTAGCTAGTTGTAACACCCCAAAATTTGCCCTCCTCATTCATGCATTCTTTTTTAGGTCATTTAACATTTCATATTGCATTTCATCATGTCAATCAGAATCAGATCCAAGAAGCTTTATTTAAAATATAAAAAAAAAATGAAAAAAAAAACGAAGAAAAAAAAAGTTTAAATAAATAAATAAATAAAAGAAAAAATCTCAAACTTGGACCTCTCTCAAAAGCCCACTAAGCTACCAATATTAGCCTATAAATACTAGAGTTTCATTGAAACAAAGGAGACAGAAGAAGGAAGAGAAGCAAAATACTCTGAGGTTTCCTTGGAACAAAACCCTGGACAAAACCTGGAGAGAAACCTGACAGAGAACTCAGAGCAGCCTCCAAACCCTAAAGGGAACTCAACTGCACAGAATCACCTCTGCCTCACATAAATCCTAAAGATTGTTTTGTAAACCTCACGGGTGCAACTCAATTTCAATCAAGCTCTCCAATCAGGTTTGCCCTTATTCCCATTACCTTTATACTCTTAATTTGGATCATCTGAATGTATGAGGTATGATGGATGAATTTCATTAGGTTTTTGCCCACGGGTTTTAAATGTATATGAATGTATAAATAATGCCTTGAATGCTTAATCCTTATCGTGTTTCACTAACCCTTTTGTTGAGTTTTTGTGAAGGCTCACATGACTTTTGCAGGGATAGATCGCTGGATATTCCACTTTGCTCGTGGGATACCATTTGGGAGATTTATTCTGATTGCCTTGTTGGCTCATTAACTTTATGCATGTTTGTTTTGTATGTGTTCGTATCCCCACAGGTAGCGCGGTTCCTTCGTCGAGGACTGCCCTTTTGCCCTTGAGCATCCCCCAAACCCTAAAACCCAAAGCAACACGTTAACTCCTTCTACTACAGGCGAGTAAGTCTCCAAAGGTCGAGCATCTGGTAGATTGCATAGTAACGTCGTTCGTCCAAAACCCAATCCATAACCCCGTAGTTAGCCGAACTACGGCTTGCTCTGATTCTCATTCCAGATGAGATACGTAGGCATAAGACGCGATGTCTTAGCGAGCATAATTACCCTTAACCCCTAGGTAGCCGAGCTACGAAGACTCTGATTCTCATTATCAGATGAGATACATATGCAGTGGATGCGACATCCGTGCGAGTCATTTTCTTTTGACCCCCTTTTTTAGTAAATAACACATTAGATAAACCCACACCCTTTAGACAAGAACTACAAAAGTGGATCCCGTAGAGTACTACGGATGCGTAGGGGTGCTAATACCTTCCCCTCGCATAATCGACTCCCGAACCCAAGATTTGGTTGCGAGACCCAGTCTTGTCCTTTCCTTTTTCCAGGTTTACTTCGAGCGTTTCCTTTCCCACCTTTGGGATAAATAACGCACGGTGGTGACTCTCCTGTCTTTCTTCGCCGTTGTTTTTTTTTCGCATTCCATTTTTCAGGTTACGACTAGCGACTCTGCTGGGGACCCGGTTTCCCTAAGCGAGTCCCTCCTAGCTTTTGTAGGTTGTTTGTTTATTGGGTGTTTATTCTTTTGTACAGTTATTTATCTTTCAGCATTTACCTGCTTTATTGCATTGTGTACAAATGACTGCCGTATCTGTTGGTTCTATTTGTGAGATGATTTCTATACCCGAACTCGAGTGCACTTAGGATAGGAGAATGGCATAGTCTTGTTGACTTGTGTGGAGTTATTCCTTAGCAAGTTGACTTGCAAGCCCATTCACTTGGTGGAGGTCATGTTGGGATCAATAATGTCACACAAGTAAGTTGTGGTTAGACATTACTTTTTCCAATATAGACCTTAGAAGCCAAGGACCTTAGTTTACCAAACCCATCTTGGCCTATTCGTAGGACGTAGTGCAAAAGTCGTTCAAGTGTAAGATTTGATACGATTGTTATGCGATACTACACTCATAAGAGTCTCTCTTGAGAATATTTTTGGAATACGAGTAGTCGTTCCTCCGATAATATCCGAAAGATGGGATTATGACTATGGGAACCTTTTGTAGAACATGTTTGGCAGGTTTAAACCTTAGTACACTCCCTTTGGGTGCTTCTTAACCTAAACTCCATGCTCGTGACTTGCAACAAACCCTTGATTCATGGTTGATCCGTTCAGGTATCCTTAATATCAATGAAACTTGGGTGTTGATAAGGTGTAAACCATAATCCACCAAAAAATGGATGGTTGATATTAAGGATAACATGATCCATCCCATGACCTTTGTTTGGTGTGCTTTGCTTGATCCTCTTAATTTCTCTCCAGGCAGTGCAACCTGACAGATGTTCAAGCGGATCCAGCAATTCTGATTGACATGCCATTGCATTGCATAACATCATCTGCATATTTGCAACCAACATCTCATGCTTATTCATTTGCAGGGTATTCCCTTTTAAGGGGGGGCCTTAAAATCGAATAAGCAGTGCATCGCATACCATACATACTAACCCTTGTTTGTTTTGCAGGTGTCACCGCAGTGTCTAATGTTTGTTCCCTGTTACAGGCAGTTATTGGTCCCAAGCGAGTTCACAGGTACCCGACAAAGGAAAATTGTCCACGACTAGCAATGGACTAGATACAGAAAGAACTGGCTGATATGCGTGAAAGGATGGATCAGTTCATAACATTGATGACTGGTATGGCAGAAGGCCAGGCAAAGCTGAAGGAATTGGTTGAGCAACCGAGGCCCGATCCAGAGGTGGAAATACCAAGTGCTGAGGGGAACCCTGGTAACCCCGGTAACCCTGGGAACCCTGGTAACCCTGGGAATGCTGATAACCCTGTGAACACTGGAAACGCGGGTAACGCAAATGTTGATGGAAACCCGAGTAATGCTGGCAACACGGGAAATGTTGGGAATGGTATTGGCGGAAGGTACAATGTGAATCAAGGGATTCGGACTAACGGGCGCCCCGTTACTGAAGATTGTTAGTATGATCAATTTTCTTTGCACGACGAGGCCCTCGAGACCACTCGCCCTATGGATGAGCTTGTTGAGAAGCTCAAATCTTTGGAGTCTCAAAATTCCTTAGGTTTTGATGTCACCAATCTTGGTCTGGTTCAGGGAGTAAGGATCCCTCACAAGTTCAAACCCCCTACTTTTGAGAAATACAACAGAGCTTCTTGCCCACACACTCATCTCCAATCTTATCTGGGAAGGTTGGGAGCTCACACTGAAGATGAAAAGCTATGGATGTACTATTTTGAAGATAGTTTAACTGGAGCTTCTCGTGAATGGTATTCTCATTTGTCTCGTACTACCATCATGAGCTGGAAAGACTTGGCAAAGGCTTTTGTCAAGCAATATCAATACAACTCAGACATGGCTCCAAATCGGACCTTGTTGCAAGGAATGTCTCAGACTGCCAAGGAAACCTTTAGAGAATATGCTCAGCGTTGGAGACAGATTGCTGCATCCGTCCAACCCCCTATGTCTGAAAGGGAGATGGAGGACATGTTCATGAACACTCTTCAAGGAAATTATATCGAGAGATTGGCTGCTTGCCCGTCAATCAGCTTTCCAGAGATAGTGATTGCTGGAGAAAGGATCGAGAGTCTGTTGAAGATGGGCCGAATTCAAGACAACAGTGCTTCCAACTCATCAGTTCCCAAGAAACCGTTTGTTGGTAACGGTCAGCGAAGAAGAGAAGGTGAGACGAGTGTTGTATATGCCGGCAGAGGCAGGGGCAGAGGACGCCCTAATTATTATCAAGATCAAGTGGCCGCAGTCACTATTCCAACACCTGTTCCTCAACCGCAGTATCATCCACAATAGCAACCCAGGTACAATAATCAACAACAAGGAGGTAATCTGGGTCAGCAGAGACCCTATCAACAACGTCCAAGGCAGGCGGACCGGGTCATTGAGCCAATCCCAATGCCTTATTCTGTATTACTTCCCAAGCTGATTGACATGAATCTGGTTACGTTGAGAACTCTGGCCCCACCGGTCGATCCCAACAATCTGCCTAGAGGTTATGATGTCAACGCCAGATGTGCTTTTCACTCCAACGCACCTGGCCATACTACAGATAATTGCAAGGCTCTCCAGCTAAAGGTACAAGATTTGAGAGATGCCCAGGCCATCAATTTTTCTCTGGTGCCTAATGTTATCCAAAACCCGATGCCAGCTCATGACGGGCAGAGGATTAATGTTGTTGATAGTGGGGGAAGCTTTGAATTTGGTTTCTGATGTGACTAAAGTGAAGACTTCGCTATCGGTGGTCAAAGACCGACTCTTGAAAGGACAGATTTTCCCGGGTTGTGGGGAAGAGTGCAGAAATTGTCAAGACGCCGAGAACGGATGTGATAGTTTGAGAAGGGGTATTCAGCAACTGATAGATGAAGATTGTCTTCAGTTCGATCAGACTCGTCCAGTGAAGAATGATGTGTCGACAGTAACGTTTTATTTCACTCCTGAAGAAATATATGTTCCCGAGAGACCCGCTCCGATGACAATATATTTCCCAGAAAGTCCAGCACCAATTTACTCTGACAACCCTCAACCGACTTTGATTGGTCCGATCACCATCACGGTACCAGGACCTGTTCCGTATGAGAAAGACAGTGCTATCCCGTGGCACTATGGGGCTGATATCTACTGCCAGGGGCAGAAAGTTAACGAAGAAGACATTGACATTGGTAGCTCCGCTGTAGACAATGTTGGAGGAATTGGTGGCTTCACTCGCAGTGGACGCCTATTTGCACAATCAGCATTGCGCACGAATGTTGAAGCTGAGGCAGCTGCCAAGGCTAAAGGAAAACAGGTATCCACCGAAGAGGTTACTACCGAGGAAGCTCCTCCTAAGACCGCATTCGAGAAGGAAGTGGATGAGTTTATGAGGATTATCAAGAAAAGTGACTACAAGGTAGTCGACTAGCTAAATCAGACACCCTCAAAGATCTCCATTCTCTCACTATTGATGTGCTCTGAGGCACACAAAGCAGCCTTGTTGAAAGTACTGAATATGGCTTATGTTCCATCAGAGATAACTGTTGACCAGCTGGAGTCGGTAGTTTCGAATGTACACACTAGCCATGCGCTAGGTTTCACCGATTATAACCGAACATCTGAGGGCAAGAATCACAACAAAGCCTTGCATATCACAATGGAATGCAAAGGGACGGTGCTTTCCCATGTTTTGGTTTATACAGGTTCTTCTCTGAATGTTCTCCCAAAGAAAGCCTTAACGAAGTTGGATTGCGATGACGCCACCCTGAGGCCGAGTAATTTAGTTGTAAGGGCTTTTGATGGCTCTAAGCGAGTTGTGTGTGGCGAAGTTGAGTTGCCAGTTAAGATTGGACCGCAGGTATTCAAGAGTACCTTTTATGTGATGGATATCTAGCCTGCCTATAGCTGTCTGCTAGGTCGACCCTGGATTCATGATGCCGGTGTTGTTACTTCTACTCTCCACCAGAAGCTCAAATATGGACTAGAAGGTCAGATCGTCACCGTCTGTGGTGAAGAGGATATTTTTATTAGCCACCTGTCTACATTTAAGTATGTGGAAATGGATGGCGAGATGCATGAGATGTTGTGTCAGGGCTTCGAAGCCATAAACATCAGTGAGGTCGCGCCCAAAATTGTCTTTTCACCTGAGCCTGAGAAGGTCGGGACTTCTATCTCTTTATACAAGCAAGCTGTTGAAGTGGTTAAGGCTGGTAATGCCCAAGGCTGGGGCAAATTTGTTGAGCCAATCATAAAAGAGGACAAGTTTGGATTGGGGTATACTCCGGGGTCTCAGAAGAATGAAGCCGGTACTTTCTCCAGCGGGGGTTTGGTTTCTCCCCAAACCGTCAATGCTGCAGATGAAGACAAGGTTGACAGCGACTGTGACTTAGATAGCTGGCTTCGCCCGTGTGTCCTAGGAGAAAAGCTCGACAATTGGTCGTCTGAAAAATTCGTCCAGTTTACTCTACTGAAGGAGTAATTTTTATTGTTTTCCTTTTATCACATGCATAACAAAGTCTTACACTTTGACCAAGGTGTAATGACTCATCTGTAGGGCCATCCATTTAGTTACATTTCGCAATTATTTTCATCATCAATAAAGGACAGCTTTTGCAAACAATTTTGTGTTCTCTTTCTTTCAACTATTTTTACTTTTACAAAAACGACAATGTTTCTTTTTCATGTTTCTTTTTCGTTTTTCTTTCCAAAAAACACCTCGTAAAACTGATCACCCGGATCTCACTGCTAACGACACTGCTATGGCCAAGTATGACTTCGACAATCCTATCTATCAAGCCGAAGAAGGGGTTGAGGAAGATTGTGAATTGCCTAAGGAGTTAGCCAGGTTGTTGAAACAGGAGGACCGAGCTATCACACCTTATCAGGAGGTAGTTGAGACCATCAACATTGGTACCGAAGACGACAAGAAAGAGATCAAGATCGGGGCCAGTCTACAGACCGAGAGGAAAAGACCGTTGATTATGTACTTGACTGTGTTAGAAAGGTCAATGGGTTGTGTGCTCGGTCATCATGACGAGTCAGGTCAAAAAGAGCATGCAATATACTACCTTAGCAAAAAGTTTACCGACTGTGAACAAAGATACTCACTGCTCGAGAAAACTTGTCGTGCTTTGGCATGGGCTGCTCGCCGACTAAGACAATATATGTTGACTCACACGACTCTATTGATATCAAAGATGGATCAAGTCAAGTATATTTTTGAAAAGCCAGCAGGGTTGCTAGGTGGAAAATGATGCTAACAGAGTATGACATCCAATTAACTTCACAAAAAGCCATCAAAGGAAGTGTCTTGTCAGACTATCTTGTCGCGTAACCGATTGATGATTACCAACCTATGAGGTTCGACTTTCCTGATGAGGACATCATGTTTCTCAAATCGAAAGATTGCGAGGAACCACTCCTGGAGGTGGGGCCTGACCCTGAATCCAAATGGATTATGATGTTTGATGGGGCGGTCAACGTCAATGGTCACGGAGTTGGTGCAGTGTTGATCACACCGGAGGGGGTTCATATGTCATTTTGTGCCAGAATAACTTTTCCCTGCACCAACAATGAAGCCGGACGAAGCAGAATGGTTCCGTTCTCGATACAATCAGCTAAGCCTAGTTGAGGAAAAGAGACTAGCAGCTATATGCCATGGCCAGCTATATCAGAGACGGACGAAGAGAGCGTTTGATCAGAAGTGCGCCCTAGGGAGCATCGAGTCGGTGAATTGGTACTCAAAAGAATTCTTCCTCCCAACACAGATCACAGGGGCAAATGGACACCGAACAACGAGGGTCCATACGTGGTTAAAAGAGTTTTCTCTGGCGGAGCTCTGATGCTAACAACCATGGAGGGCGAAGACTTCCCGTCCTCTGTCAACTCAGACGCAGTTAAAAAAATACTTCGCATAAAATAGACCCGCTGGACAGTAAAAAGAATAGTCCAGGCAAAAAAGGGGCATCCCGATGAACCAAAAAAAAAGAATGACGAGGTTCGGGCAAAAATTAGGGATATAAATATCAAAATAAATGTAGACCCGGTGAGTCGAAAACCCGAAGGGCGGCTCAGGCAAAAAAGGGCATCCCGGTGGATTGAAAACCCAAAAGGGCGGTCCACGCAAAAGTTAGGGAATAAGCGAATAACTGCGATCTGAGTTCATCCATGTTATATCATCGTTTCATTCAATCCGGCAATCTTCGAAGGTAAAAGATCGACTAATCATCCACTTCAGAAAGAAAGATGAGCAGAGCGTCTTGAGGACATACGAGCCATAGCAGAGTCGAAACTCGGTGGGACCCCGTTTCCACATTGCCATTAGGATAGTTTCTCTTGTTCAATTTATAGCGATCGCCTCTTTCCAGGGATCAGCTTCCTGATGTACTCGCCTATTCCTGGCACAAATTTTTCACCCAACAAAAGTCGAATAATTCAGTTAAAAAGCCTCTTTACTTTTCATTTATCAGTTTGTTTGCAAAAGATGTCTGAATTCTTAAGGAAACATATTGCATCTGAATGCAATGGTGGCTTTTGCAGATGACTTGCGCAGGAAAACAGTCAAAATTGCTTTGAATGTGCTTAATCCCGGACGGTGAATTCAAACCGAGTAATTCCCCGGGGCATACGTGTATTTTTTGGTTACAGGTCACAGGAACTGGATGCCAAGTCATGAATCCTCACCCTCAAGCGGTTGACAAAGCCTCTCCTCTGCAGAGCAGGTTCCCCAGTAGAGTTGACAGTATCTAGACTGTATATCCCCAATAGAGTTGACAGTATCCAGACTGTATATCCCCAGCGGAGTCGATAGTTCCAGACTGTATCTTCCCAACAACAGCGGAGTAGTCGCATGCCCAACAGACAAGAGGGTGGTGTTCCCAGTGTTCATCTCGTCCCCAGCAGATTATTATTTTTAACAGATTTGTTTTAATCCCCAGCCTGAGGACGATTAGCAAGTTCATATTCCCCGCAAAGGTCGATTCCTACGATATTTCCCTAGGAAGTGCTTTCCTCACAGACTCTCCTCGCAGAGCCTCGCCAAGCAAAGTTTCCATAGTTGATACTTCCCCAGCAAGGTCAACTTTTCAAAAAAGGCCGATTTATTTTCGGTGGCTCCCCAGTCACAGCAGGCGGATCGTTCCCCACAGAGCATTCAAGGATTGATACAACGATCCGCTCCCTGCAAGAGTTGCTTCCCCAAGCAGATTTCTTTTTTCTTTTGCACCATGCATAACATTTGCATTTGCATGCTTATCATATCAAGCATACACATAAGCTGATAAACAGGCCCTCCAAAGCAGACTGAAGAATTGCTTTACAACCAAAGTCATGAGATTCGGCCAGAGGATCAAGTGTGAGTGATCCAGCCTGAGGGTCATTTTTGAAGATTCAGCCCGAGAATCGTTTTCCAGTGATCCAGCCTGAGGGTCATTTTGAAGATTCAGCCTGAGAATCATTGTTCCAGTGATCCAGCCTGAGGGTCATTTTTGAAGATTCAGCCTGAGAATCGTTTTCCAGAGATCCAGCCTGAGGGTCATTTCGAAGATTCAGCCAGAGAATCGACTACGAGTGTTATTTCCCCAGCAAGCCAGCTGGAGGAATAGTTTGACAACTCAACAGAAAATCAATCTACAAGAGGATCCAGCCCGCGGATCGCATTTAAAAAACAAAGTCTAAGCGAAGAGTCGTTATAACATGTTCTAGCCTGAAGAATATGTACGAAGCCCAAAAGTGGGATATTCTCGAAGTTGCATATCTAACATGAAGACTGTAGATTTCGAAAGAGGGTCAACTAGCGCATGCCCCAGATGCGAGATCCTGATGATGGGAATTTATCATCAAAACAATCCAGATCTAGCCAGAAGATCAAAGTCAGGTCTAGCCTGAAGACCGAAAAATATACAGATTCAGCCAGAGGATCAAAGAAAATAGATTCAGCCAGAGAATCAAAACAATTCAGATCTAGCCAAAAGATCGAATTAGATTCAGCCAGAAGATCGAAGAAGATCTATCCAGAAGATCGAAGTCAGGTCTAGCCCGAAGACCGGAAATAGATTCAGCCAGAGAATCGAAACAATTCAGATCTAGCCAGAAGATCGAAGTAGATTCATCCAGAGAATCAAAGAAAATAGATTCAGCCAGAGAATCGAAACAATTCAGATCTAGCCAGAAGATCGAAGTAGATTCAGCCAGAGAATCGAAACAATTCAGATCTAGCCAGAAGATCGAAGTAGATTCAGCCAGAGAATCAAAGAAAATAGATTCAGCCAGAGAATCGAAACAAAGGAGATCTAGCTAGAAGATCGAAGAAGATCTAGCCAGAAGATCGAAGAAGATCTAGCCAGAAGATTGAAACCGTATCCAGTCCGAGGATCAAAATTAACATCCAACCAGAGGACTAAATTGAGTATAGATTCAGCCAGAGGATTGAAACTCCAGATTAAGTCAGAAGACTGATTCAGATTCAGCCAGAGGATCGAAAGAGAAATAAACAGCGCGGTGTATTTCATCATTTTTGTGGTGTTCTCGGAGCGCAAATTTTCGGTCTGTCTTTGGTATTCAATCATAGCTCACCCTGTTTGTCTGATAAGCTGTTCGCTTTCATCCTGCTCGGGTTTGCTGATGACTGAATAGGGGCAGCTGTAACACCCCAAAATTTGCCCTCCTCATTCATGGATTCATTTTTAGGTCATTTAACATTTCATATTGCATTTCATCATGTCAATCAGAATCAGATCCAAGAAGCTTTATTTAAAATATAAAAAATTAAAAAAAAATAAAAAAACGAAGAAAAAAACACGAACAAAACGAAGAATTTTTTTTAAAAAAAAATAAATAAATAAAAGAAAAAATCTCAAACTTGGACCTCTCTCAAAAGCCCACTAAGCTACCAATATTAGCCTCTAAATACTAGAGTTTCATTGAAACAAAGGAGATAGAAGAAGGAAGAGAAGCAAAATACTCTGAGGTTTCCTTGGAACAAAACCCTGGACAAAACCTAGAGAGAAACCTGACAGAGAACTCAGAGCAGCCTCCAAACCCTGAAGGGAACTCAACTGCACAGAATCACCTCTGCCTCACATAAACCTTAAAGATTGTTTTGTAAACCTCACGGGTGCAACTCAATTTCAATCAAGCTCTCCAATCAGGTTTGCCCTTATTCCCATTACCTTTATGCTCTTAATTTGGATCATCTGAATGTATGAGGTATGATGGATGAATTTCATTAGGTTTTTGCCCACGGGTTTTAAATGTATATGAATGTATAAATAATGCCTTGAATGCTTAATCCTTATCGTGTTTCACTAACCCTTTTGTTGAGTTTTTGTGAAGGCTCACATGACTTTTGCAGGGATAGATCGCTGGATATTCCACTTTGCTCGTGGGATACCATTTGGGAGATTTATTCTGATTGCCTTGTTGGCTCATTTACTTTATTCATGTTTGTTTTGTATGTGTTCGTATCCCCATAGGTAGCGCGGTTCATTCGTCGAGGACTGCCCTTTTGCCCTTGAGCATCCCCCAAACCCTAAAACCCAAAGCAACACGTTAACTCCTTCTACTACAGGCGAGTAAGTCTCCAAAGGTCGAGCATCCGGTAGATTGCGTAGTAACGTCGTTCGTCCAAAACCCAATCCATAACCCCGTAGTTAACCGAACTACGGCTTGCTCTGATTCTCATTCCAGATGAGATACGTAGGCATAAGACGCGATGTCTTAGCGAGCATAATTACCCTTAACCCCTAGGTAGCCGAACTACGAAGACTCTGATTCTCATATTCATATGAGATACGTATGCAGTGGATGCGACATCCGTGCGAGTCATTTTCTTTTGACCCCCTTTTTTAGTAAATAACACATTAGATAAACCCACACCCTTTAGACAAGAACTACGAAAGTGGATCCCGTAGAGTACTACGGATGCGTAGGGGTGCTAATACCTTCCCTTCGCATAATCGACTCCCGAACCCAAGATTTGGTTGCGAGACCCTGTCTTGTCCTTTCCTTTTTCCAGGTTCACTTCGAGCGTTTCATTTCCCTCCTTTGGGATAAATAACGCACGGTGGCGACTCTCCTGTCTTTCTTCGCCGGTTGTTTTTTTCGCATTCCATTTTTCAGGTTGCGACACTAGTGTCCTAATCTTCAACAAGCAAAGCAGAAAGTAGGAATATGTTCATACTTGAAGTGAACTCGTTGGTTCTTTCTCTTTGAATCGCATTATTATACCTCTTTTTAGTGTTTGCTTGAGATCCATTGTCACCTTTATTCGAAGAAAACATCCATTCCTATTTACTTCCTTCTGATCCATCTCCTCAAAATATCCCAAGATTCCTCTTATCTTTCTTACTATTGTTTCAGATTCGAGCATGAGAGGCAACTCGTAGATCCTTACCCAGAAGACTCCAAAATGCATGTACAGATCAGAGGGTCGTTCTTCCTCTGATACACTAGCTAGGAGAAGTAAGTTCTCGTCGAAGCTCCAAGGACCATTTCGGAGCACATATTCCAAATCTCTCTTGGTAGTGAACCTAAACAAGAAAACATTTTTTCTCAGCTCCTAGGTTTCCATCGGGTTCTTAAGTTCCCATGCTCGAACTATTGTGTGTGTGAAAGCTCGAGCGTTAAAAATTTTATCGATCCAAAGCTTTCCTGCTAGCGTTCGTTGAAAAATCTCTTCACCACTGACCTCTTCCACCGCCATTGTTGCCCCCTCTTCTTCCTCCTTGATAATGAAATGTTTTTTCATTTATCCATGTCGCATACTTAATCGAACTCGAGATCAGAGCATAAATATTAATGTTTTTACTAAATATTAGTGTTTTTACTTGAAAAGAGGTGAAAGCCAAAAGAGATTTGGAAAGATTCAGATGAATCTAAGGAGATGAGGTGCATCCTCCAAACCTTAAAACGAAAAAGAAAGGAAAAAATCACGATAACTTCTACACCGAAAACTCTGGAGTTACTACCTATTTATAATAAATACCTGCAAAAGTTAAGCGTAACCAACTCAGCTAACTAAAAATATTAACTAATTAACAACATCAATTAACTAACTAATAGATTCATATATTAATTCTCAACTCATTAGAAAAACGTGACTGGCAAACCTAACTTGAGAGAAGAGGATGGGGGGGAAATGTTTTCATAGGCTTAATATTTTCAAAAATTGCTAAGACACATTTTCTTTCTTAGAACCAAACAATAAAACATCTTAGATTGAAAACATTTTTGTATTCATCATTACATGATATGAAAAGTTATTGTCTTTTGCTAATTCTGTGCTAGCTTTAGTTTTGTTTTTTAATCAATTATGTTAGCTCTAGAGTCAAATAAGTTTCACCTTAAGTATGTATAAAAAAGAGTTTTACCAAATGTAAACCAATTTCAAAACCAATCATATGTCAACTTTTTTTGTCTACTTATTGAAGCATATTAATTAAGTAATTAACATCAATTCATAATTCATCCATGTGACCAACAAAAGGTAAGACCTCTATCTCTCTCTAGAATGTATAATTATGATTAATTATCATGATGATTAATCATTGAATAATACATATTACCACATGTGTCTTTTGAATATTGGCCTTATATTTGTTATCAAGACAAGTGAGGTATAGAAAAAGTTCAAACACTCCATTGATAATCTCCCTTTTATTCCTTGTCAGTATATTCGTCTTTGAAATGTAATAATTATAATTATTATCTTAAATTCTAAGATAGCTTTACTTATCAACGGACAAAAACAAAGTTTAATTTATAATGTATATGTTAAAAATTAAATTTGTCAGATAATATCATTTCATATCTCTATGTGCATTGTGGCCATCATCATATTTTGTTAGTATAATTTTGTAAAATATTTACCTCATAATGTTTTTTGGCGGTATATTTTAACTCATGATGTGCACTTATCAAAACTATATATAGAATTTATTTTATGCAAAAGTTATTTATTTTGATATTTTAACATTGTACTAAAATATTTGTTAGCATTATTTTATATTTTAAATTCAAATATGAGTCTTATGTGGATTAACATTAATCAATATATAATCAAATACGGTTTGCATTGTTAACATACTAGTATATGCTAATATCATGGATAAATGAATTGGGAATTATAGCTTATATTAAAACATTTAATTGACTTGTGAATATTGTAAATGAGTTTTTGTTATGAGTAACCCTGACTCGTGATGAATTGAGTTAAGAATAAATACAAATACTCAATCAATCAGTTTATAAATACAAAGTTTATATATATATATATATATATATATATATATATATATATATATATATATATATATATATATAAAAAAATTGACACACATGAGATTTAAGGTATATATTTTGATCTCAAACTTCACTTCACCCATTTTAGACTTTGTAATTGACTTGTGCGTTTGGAGTGTTAACCTTGAAGATTCATCCTCACATTGTTGTATCAGAGATCTGTACCACCGCATGAGAAGTCTATCACACTACTACAAAATAGACATTTTATAACACCAATTTTACAACAGTCATCGTTTTAACCATGTTAATAGTTTATTTTTTGGCGCTTTTTTTGGTATTTACTAAAGGACATGTAACAACGGCCATGTAGAACAATCATGGTGAAATATACATGGAGTGAAATGGTTTGAATCTCAACACCAATTATTTGGTCAATTATCGTGATAATAATGTGATTGACCTTGTATATCACCACGATTTTAGTTTTCAACCATGGTGAAAGGTGCTACTTATTTATATATAAGCGAGATTATCTCTCACTTCAGTACATAACAGTCGTCTCTCTCAAAACAAAACCCTAACTCTTTCACTTGTCTCTCTCAAAACGAAACCCTAACAGATACGTCAATCATCTCCCTTATATGAAAACCCCAAAACGAAACCATAACATCAAATCTTAACCAATGGATATTTATAGGTTCGTTTTTGCTATAGTTTTTTTTAAATCTGTTTCAATAGCTTGTTTCATAATGTTTGAACTCTCTGCTTGTTTTGACTTGTAGGTAGGGATGCTTGTTTCAATAAAGAGGATGAAGCTAAAAGGCCTTTGACAGTATTAAAGAGTATCTGTCTGAGCCTCCGATTCTGTCGCCGCCTGTGGAAGGGAGACCTTTGATTATGTATTTGGCAGTTCTTGATGATTCTATGGGTTGTGTATTGGGTCAGCAAGATGAATCAGGGGAGAAAGAGTATGCTATATACTATCTGAGCAAGAAGTTCACTGATTGTGAGTCTCGATACTCGATGCTTGAGAAAACATGATGTGTTTTGGCTTGGGCCGCTAAGCGTTTACGCCAGTATATGTTGAATCATACGACTTGGTTGATATCCAAAATGGATCCAATCAAGTATATCTTTGAGAAGCCTGCTTTAACTGGGAGGATTGCCCATTGGCAGATGTTGTTGTCTGAGTATAATATTGAGTATCGAGCTCAGAAGGCTATTAAAGATAGTATCTTGGCTGACCACTTGGCACATCAACCAATTGAGGATTATCAGTCAGATCAGTACGACTTCCCGATGAGGAGATTCTGTATTTGAAAATGAAAGATTGTGATGAGCCTACGCTCGATGAAGGGCCAAAGCCTGGTTCCCGATGGAGCATGGTGTTTGATGGCGCTGTAAATCAGTATGGAAATGGTATTGGGGCAGTGATTATTACTCCTCTGGGCACATATTTTCCTTTTACAGCAAGGCTTACTTTCAAATGCACGAATAATATGGCGGAGTATGAGGCCTGTATTATGGATTTAGAAGAATGTATTGATCTTAGAATCAAGCATCTTGATATTTATGGCGATTCGGCCCTTGTTGTTAATCAGATTAAAGGTGAATGGGAAATGAATCAGCCCGGCCTCATCCCATACAGAGATTATGCGAGGAGGATTTCAACTTTCTTTACTGAGGTTGACTTCCATCATATTCCTCGAGATGAGAATCGGATGGCAGATGCTCTTGCTACGCTTGCTTCGATGATTGTGGTGAAATCTTGGAATGAAGTTCCCAATATCACTATGATGCGCTTGGATAGATCAGCTCATGTGTTTGCAGTTGAAGAAGTGAAAGATGATAAGCCATGGTATTTTGATATCAAATGTTTTCTTCAGAGTCAGACTTACCCGCTTGGGGCATCTGTTAAAGATAAGAAGACTTTGAGGAGATTATCTGGCAGTTTCTACCTCAATGGTGATGTGCTTTATAAGAGGAATTTTGACATGGTTCTGCTCAGATGTGTGGATAGACACGAAGCAGACTTGTTGATGACTGAAGTCCATGAGGGTTCATTTGGTACTCATTCCAATGGACATGTCATGGCAAAGAAGATGTTGAGAGCAGGCTACTATTGGCTGACAATGGAGTCTGACTGCTGCAAATACGTGAATAAATGCCACAAGTGTCAGATTTATGCTGATAAGATTCATATTCCCCCGACACTTCTGAATGTTATTTCATCACCATGGTCTTTCTCTATGTGGGGAATTGACATGATAGAGCCAAAGGCGTCAAACGGTCACAGATTTATTCTTGTAGCAATTGATTACTTCACCAAGTCGGTTGAAGCGGCATCGTATGCGAACGTGACCAGGAAGGTAGTTGTAAAGTTTATCAAGAATCAACTCATATGTCGTTATGGTGTTCCATACAAGATCATTACTGATAATGGATCCAACTTGAACAATAAGATGATGAAAGAGTTGTGTAGCGAGTTCAAGATTGCACATCATAATTCTTCTCCTTATAGACCTAAGATGAATGGGGTTATTGAAGCTGCTAATAATAATATCAAGAAGATTATCCAGAAGATGGTTGTTACATACAAAGATTGGCATGAGATGCTGCCATTTGCTTTGCATGGTTATCGTACATCTGTCCGCACTTCAACAGGGGCAACCCCTTTCTCTCTTGTTTACGGCATAGAGGTTGTGCTCCCCGTGGAGGTTGAGATCCCATCAATGAGATTCTTGATGGAAGCCAAGTTGACTGAGGCTGAATGGGTTCAGCGTCGTTATGATCAACTGAATTTGATTGAAGAGAAGAGATTAACTGTCATGTGTCATGGTCAGTTATATCAGCAAAGGATGAAGAAAGCCTTTGATAAGAAGGTCAAGCCTCGCGTGTTCCGAGAAGGTGACCTTGTGCTCAATAAAGTCTTGTCTTTCGCGCCCGATTCCAGGGGCAAGTGGACTCCGAACTATGAAGGTCCATATGTTGTTAAGAGAGCCTTTTCAGGCGGTGTTTTGATGCTTACAACTATGGATGGGGAGGATTTCACTCGTCCTGTGAATTCAGATGGAGTCAAGAAATACTTCTCCTAAAATAAAAACAAAATAGCTCGCTAAGTTGAAATCCGAAAGGGCGGCTTAGGCAAAAATGAGCGTCTCGGTGGATTGAAAATCCAAAAGGGCGATCCAGGCAAAAGTTAGAGACATAAAAAAATGAATATATATATCCCGCTAGATTGAGTACCTCACCCTGGGGAAATCTAGGCAAAAACTAGGGATTTGACAAGTAACTGCATCTTGACAAGACTTTGTTTTTTCAAGCTGTCATTTGTCAAAGATTCTCTCTCAGTCGTCGTCAACTGAAGCTTCAAATACATTGGATTCAGAGTTGGGGGAGAAATGGTCATTATGTTCAATGTATCCTTTTTCCAATATATATCACCAATTTCAAATTTGTAAAGATCCATGGAGTCTTGCCATTTGCAGACTACCATTCCATTAAATAAATTTGAGGCTTTATCCAATTCTTTGCACTCTTATTTGTTTCTATTCAACAAATATTTGCATGTTTTAATTGATAAATATCATTGTTTTAAACACATAAAGTTTTATAAAATGTTTTAAACAAAATGAACATTCGCAAAAGACTGAAAATGATAAATGGAATATCTTCAGTGCTCTCCCAAGGATAGTATGATCTCCAAAAGGGTAAGACATTTGTTCATATTCCTAGCATATTCTTGTATCCTCTTCATCATCTTTCAGGTTTGTCTCCTTCGTGAGTGCAGAAGAAGGCAATACTCCACCAAGATCCCCTGAAAGTATGAAGTTTGATATCAGTCTTTTAGCTCCCCAGTGAGTTTGGATCTAGCATCTGTGTTATCAATTATATGGTTGTCATCCCTTGTGTGGATTGACCTAAAATACCTTATAGATTGATAAGTTGATATGCTATATTTTTGAGGAAGTTGGTCTTCCCTCATTCAGATTGGAAATTTCTCGCATAGTGAGCAAGAAATCCCAGCATGAATGGAATTTTCAACAAGTTGGTTTGTAGCTTGTCCCCAGTGGATTCGCCTATAGTGATCTCCAACAGGTTTGCTTCCCATTCATCCTCAGCAGGGTTGCTCACAGTAGACTTCCTTAGTTTGGTCACCAGCAGGTTATCTCCAGCTGATCGCCTACAGGTTATTCCCAGTTCAGTCATCAGCAGTTGTTTCTCTAGTGGAGTTGCCTGATCGGAGCCTGATTGTTGTTACTTCCTCCTTCTTGGATAGTTTTCCTCGTAGCAGAGTGGGTGATAAAAATGTTTATTTTCTATCCCCAGCGGAGCGGTGTTTCTCTTCTCCTCGGCAGAGATTATTTCTCCAGCAGTATGAGGAATTGTGATGTTTTTAGAACTTCTATTCGTGTGTTATTCCCCACAGAATTTCTTATCTTTCCTTGGTTTTCCCCCGGTAGAGTTACTTCTACGGTGAATCTTATCCATGTTTAGTTCTCCCAGCTAAGGCCTTACCTGATTATTAGTTTAGCTTTGGAACTTCGAGGAGGATGTGTTGTCTCCTTCTCCAGCGGAGTGATTGGTTCTCCTTCTCCATAGCAGAGATGTTTCCTTCCATGGTTAGAGGTGAATGTTTTTTGATGTGCTTCTGTTTGGTGGTTATTCCCCACAGAATTCCACATCACCCCCTGATAAGATTCCTAGTAGAGTTCTTCTCTGACTAATCTTATCCATGTCCCTGCGTACTGTTGGAAGATCCCCAACTTTGGCAGTTGTGACCCTTTGCTTATTCCCAACAGCGGTCTCTGATCCCCAGTGATCCTGCTTATTCACCTAACAGTGGTCTTTATCCCCTGCAGAGATCAGTGTTTTCTGGTATTTTGTTGCTCCCACCAGATTGGATTTCTCCTTTGGGCCTGGCTTTCTCTTTTGAGAAGTAGTACCGGATGTCTGTCCATTGATTCTTGGACCTGTTTGTGTTAGATTTGTCTGTTTGTCAGCATTAATCATACATAAACCATGCATATACATGCATAATTATAACATTCAGATATTCATGTTGCATTCTTTACCATATATCCTTGTTTGTTGTCTCCTGCTATTTGGTGATACATATTTCCCCAAGCAGATGGTTGTGTCTGATCTCTCCAATGTAGAGTCGTCCCCATAGGCAGAAAGTGTCTATCTTTTCTTCATTATTCCCCACTGAGTTATGTCCTCGTGGATGATTATTGTTTCAGTTTCCTCCCAGAACATGCATTGGGATGGAATTACTCCCCTGAGTTATATCCTCATTGGGTTGAGTCTTGTTTCATTGTGTCTCTCTAGTTTGTTCCTAGATTGACTACTCTTGTTATTTCCCCTGCACTTCCCCGTAGTTTAGATGAATGATTGCTCAGTAACCAGTAATTGTCCATCTTTTCCCCGACGGAGTTTTGTGGTCTTCTACACAGTAACCAATAGTTGTAAGTCCTATTTCTATGGTTTTCTACCCAGTAACCGGTAGTTGTAAACCCCATTTTGTCCCCTTGTAGAGTTAACCCCTGATTTTGTTCATCCTAACCGATGACGGTTACTCTCTTCTGTGGTTTTCTACCCAGTAACCGGTAGATGTAATCCCTCTTTGTTGGTTATCTTTATCCAATATTCGGTAGTGATATTCCTTCACTTTTTAAGTATACCACCCAGTAACCGGTGATATATCTCCCGGATCATTGCTTTTGTCAATGTATCCCCAGCGAGTCATCTTTCATTTACCCTTGTTTAGTAATGATTGTCTCTCCCTTTGATTGGTCACCATTTTATACCCAGTAGTCGGTATCCCGATGTCCTTTCTTTTCGGTCGATTTATCCTTCATTAACCCAGTAACCGGTTGTGGATAATCTTCCATGCGAGTATGTTATATGTGTTCTGACGGTAATAGATAATATATCTCATGCGCTCTTCAGTCGAAGTCTTTTTCTTCCCTAGTTGAGTAAGATTCGTATTTCCTTATGGAATCGAATGTCCATCCAGTGATCGAGTTTGCTTTTGCAGCCCTCCTTTCGGATGATGAGTGTCTTGGAAATATTACCCAATTAATGTTTGGTTGGTCACCTATTATATGCCCAGTAACCGGTATCCCTGGTGTTCCTTCCTTTTTGCTCCCTATTATGACTTTTTGTCCCCTGTGGAGTCATATTTTCCTGAGTCGAAGTATACCTTTTTAGGTCTTCCTCAGATGTTTTGGATGATTGATATCTCTCACCCTTATACCGGTCTTAGATGTTCATTCTCCCCGAGCATGTTGTTCTCTTACCCTTATACCGGTGTTTTGATCACATGTCTCTTTGAGCTTATTACCCAGTAACCGGTAATACCTCATTCGCTTCTTTCTCAGCTGAGTCCTTTATGTATATCCTCGCCTGAGTCCCTTAGCGGATCATCCTCGTCTGAGTCCGGATTTTTATTCGAAGTATCCTTTGTGGATAGTTTTGATGTATTGGCATATTCCCTAATACACGCATCTTTGTGTCAGCTTGAGTCTTTCCATTGATTTATTTTCATGGAATCCCTTCGTGTATCCCAGCAAGTTTTAAGTCGTGACCTGCTCACGCATTTTATCCCCTTTATTCCCCAATAAAGTCCCCCGGAGTCTTTGTCCCATTTATGAGTGTATTACTCATATGGACTTTCAGTTTCTCCTGATTTCTTTTCTTTTGTGGACATATATCTCCATAGAGTATTAACTTTTGCATACATACATTTGCATCATGAGGTCTCTTAGGGACGAAAATTCGTCTCTTTGTTATTATTTAAGCCCATTCTACCTCGTCGAGACGAAGATTTTAACCTTCATATCTCCGGCTAGAATGACCTTAAATAGGGGCATCTGTAAGACCCTAATTTTGACCCTAAGATCCCTCATGGCATCATAACATTGCTCATTGCATTTGCCTTAAGGATCATAGCATCTTGGCTTCTTACCCTTGGGTTGGGACTTGTGTGAGTTGGTTTGAGACCACCAAGCATGTTTGAATTGTATATTATTGCTCTTCTTATTTTGTTTACTAACCAAAAGCACCAAAAATATGTCACTAACTTTGTTTATTTTGAAGCTTGAGCAATCATGTGATCCAAGGCTCATAAGAGGCTCCTATACTCATTGATGTAGCCAGGTGAAGTTGAAAGCAAGCATGGAAATGGTTCCCAAAGCTCTCAATCATCATATATTCCTCCCAAATGTCTCAATTTGTCAATTTGATCAAGATAAACCAAAGGGCTTGAGGATTGTTTCCCAAGGAAACCCTAATTCAACTGTGCATTGACTGTGCCTTGCTCATGAAGCAACCTCAACTTATGATCAAATACAATCAAGGGAAATTCTTTCATTCATAATTTTATGCATATTTGAGCCCATGTGAGTGTCCTCAATCATCCATTCATCAAGATTTGAAGTTTGGCTTTGAGAAGTTGATCAGTCAATTCATCTAACTATTTTAAAATCCATTGAGACCTAACTTTTGATGTATTTGTAAAATGATGATAACCCCAAGAGAAAACCTGTTCTTAAGAACCATATGAAGAACTTTCATGTTCATCAAAAATTCATTTGAAACTTCGAAGGTCATCATTCATTTCAAAACATTATAGGTCATTTTGACTGAAACCCTAATTTTGGGTCAACTTCCCAAGGACCTAACTCCTTCATTTTTTATGATTTTGAGGTGGGACCAAGTTCATTCGAAATTTTATGATGTCTAATTAAATTTTTATGTTGGACAAAATTTCATAATCCTAAAAGAAATACATGTGATAATACAAAACATTATAGGTCACTTTGGACCAAAGTCATTGAAATGTGAAAAAGTCCAACTTCAAGTGCCCATAACTTTCTCATAAAAATTCCAAATGATGCAAAATTTAAGTCCAAATTGATTGTCTTGAAACGATATACAATTTTTATGTTGAGGGTTTTGTCATTTGAGGCTTGAATCATTGAAACATAAGGGCTTGAAGTTGGTCCATTTTGGTAAAATTTCCATATATATGTTTTGTACCTTAAACTTCATGGCCTATTTTCAATAATTTCCAAACTCCAAATGGATTTTTGTTCAACATAACATTTTTTCCTTATGTCAAGACCTTTCCAACCATTACCAACTTGCCTATGTTTCAATTTGGAAAATGGTATTTTCGAAGAGGAGAAGTTTTGGTTTCATTTATGCATAACATATTAAATTTCCATTCACAAGCTTATATCATGAAATATGCACGTCCATTTCTATTTGGTTGATGATTAGCAGTCATTTGCAATTGCTTTTGGGCCTCCCATGCGCCTGTACAGGCCCATGCATGGAGGACCCAACTTCACATGCACACGAGTTTCCCACCATTGCATCATGCCTTGGCTATAAATAGAAGCTTCATTCCACTTCAAAAACCAACCTCAAGGCGCCTGAAAATCTGCAGAAGTGAAATCCCAACCTCCATTAAAAGGAATTCTGAGTTTTCTCTTTCAATTTTCAAGTTCAATTTTCAACTTCATTGAGTGATCTTTGAACTTCAATTCCTGAACCTTGCTTCCTTGCTACCTCAAGAACAAGCTGCATCAAAGAGTTGGATCAGATCGTGCCATTGAAAGCTGCACTTCAAAGGTTGTTGTTCAAACTATTTTCATTTGAAACTCCTTGGATATTGATCATTTCTTGCATTGCTTGGTACCTCTGAAGTCCTCATGTGAGAGGCAATTGATTTGAGTTTTTAATTTCATGAATTGAATAAGTTCAGTTTGAACACCATAATTTTCCATCTCAGATTTCTCTCTCTATAGAGACCTTGAGTGGAAACCAAGGGTACAGGGGGGATGTACATCACCCCAGCTTTCTATTGATGTATGGATCGTGCATTTTAATGAAGGTTTGAAAACCTGCAATTTTTGGCCGGAACGATGAGTCTCACCAGAGAAGACGGTGGTTTCCACCACCGTCCCCACGTGAACGAGTTCATGGCCATTGGATATGTTGCCTATGATCTAATCTGGTCCTTTGGTTTAATTGACTTATTTTAATATCACATGTGACGCGTTTGACTAAGCCCTACCATGAGCGCGCGCTATACAGCCTTCTGATCATCCACGTCATTTAATGAGCCTTGATCAGACGCTCCTTATTTTTTTCTCTTTTTCTGATTTTCATTTTATTTTCTTTTATTCCAATTATTTTCAAAAATTCATAACTTCTTTATTTGGAATCACAAAAATATGGGACTAATTGCAAAAAAATTCTCTTAAATTCTAGTTTCTAAAAATGATTTTTAATTATTTTTGTGATTCCATTTAATATTTTTTGTGAATTTTCTCTTTTCTGGTGATTTTTAATTCATTTAAAATGCTTTCCAATATTCAAAAATGCCAAAAATATTTTCTTAACATCTTTGAATTATGATGAATCTATGAAAAATATTCTCATCAATTTCTTAATTGATTTGAGATTTATTTGAGATTTTATGTTATTTCTCTTCATTTTTAATTGTTTAAAATTAGTTTCTGTTTTCAAAAAATGATGAAAATTTTTGTCAAACCTTGTTTGACCATGTTGAACTTATGATGATCTAATTGGACTTTTCCAAGTTGATTTGAATTGGATTTGAAGTTTGACCTTTATTTGTTTATTTTAATTCAAGTATTATTTTAATCCCAAAAAATACCAAAAATATTTCTTTTGTTTCTTGACTTCTAAGCTTCATCTCACTTCTGTTTACCATTGATTGATGTTGATTCCATTCATGTTTGATCAATGTGTGTTGGTTATGTAATTTGAATTTCAATTATGTACATTCCATTTCTTCTTCTTCTTCTTTTTTCTTTTTGATCAATGAGTTAATGATTGGTGGTTAGCCTTGACATATGAGGGGCTTAACCTTCTTTGATCCAAATCAAATTCATCTTGATCAAAGATCAAGTGAATTTCTTTGCATTAGAGATAGGTTGCTTCTTGGTCAAGCAAAAAACCTAAATCCATACAAGATCATTCTTCTTTTCTTTTGGCATGGCAAGTTGTAGGAGCTTGGCTTACTAATCATGGTCTCTAACTTGTGTTTGTTTGCCTATAGTTTTATTGACCGGCCTCAGATAGGTGTGACTACTACATTAGTCCACTTACGATTGCTTAACATAGCGCTAAATTGCCTTATGCCACACTAACACTAACTACTAATGACTAACTTTTAATTCAAGCATTTAATTCTTGCAATTTACTTTAATACAATTTAATTTTTTGCTCATTAATTCATTTTTCATTTGCCATTTGCTCACTTGAGCTCATGTTTATGCTTATGCCATTTGCCTTTTGCTCACTTGAGCATATTATTGTGTATATACTATTGCCTTGTGCTTGTTGTTTTGTTTGTGTGAACCAAATACAAATGGAGAAAAGGACTTAGATTTAGGACCTTACCCATGCTAAATGGAGTTTGAAGAGCAACTAGGCCTCATGCCTTTAGAATGCTAAATATGTAGAAGAGCAACTAGGTTTCATGCCTTTAGAATGCTTAATATTGAAGATGACATTGAAAGGATCCTAATTCTAAACTCACTCTTGTCCATTCTTTCTATTGCATTGTGGAACTTTTTGATTTGTGTGTTCTTGTGATAGGGATCCCAAACTTGAGCCAATTAGAGGAACCATTGTCATGGACATTCAAGATAAGAGATACAAAAGCCAATTGGAAGATTCCTAGGAGCTTGATTGATTATTTGCTTGATTGCTTGAGTCTTTTGCTATTTGCTTGCTAATTCCAAAGGAAAGGAGCAACTTGGATCATCTTTATGATCTCAAGAAGGGAACTCTAAGTGGTTTTATTTCTCTTCCCTTATCTTTGCATGTTTAGGATCTAGCCCTTCTCTTCTTCTCTCCACTCTAACCCAAGCCAAACTTTTTGTGCAAACATTAACATTGCTTTCAAAACTAGAAACCTAGGCACTATGCCTTTGATTTTTAAAACTCTTTTCATAACACTTATTTTGAATTGAATCTTAAGTCAACTTAGACCTTATTTTTTGTGAATACTTTTCATTTGTAAATACAACTAACTCAATTTTTTTTGTGGTTCCAATGACCATTTGTGTTAAAGCTTTTCATAAACATTAGCTATTAGGTTTGAGTTATCCTAGAGGTTGATATAATACTCACTTGCATCCTTAGTGATGGACTATAAGTCTTCCATGCTTATTATAGGGTTAACCCCTCACTAGCATGTTGAAGCTCTCCTCATATGGTGGATTTGTGGTTTTAGATTGAGTTTTCTCCCTTTGATAACAAAAGACCTTAAGGCTTTTGACCAATCAATTCACCAACATCTTTTTTAAGATGGTACGTAGACAATGAGTTTATCCATTCAAACACAAAATTGTAAATAAATTTTATATTCTTTTCTCATCTCCCCAATCATGTTTGCACAAATATTTTTCACAAACACCAACCTACCTTACAACATTTGTGAAAAGGGCTCCCTTAGAGTACTAAGGATGTTTTGGGTGCTTAAAACCTTCCCATTGCATAACCAACCCCCTTACCTAGATCTCTGACATTTTTATTAGTTTTTGACTTGATAAAACTTCTCGGTTTTTGTTCGCTTTATAACCTTTCCTTTGGATAAATAGAAGTGTGGTGGCGACTCAAATTGTATGATTTACTTTTGATTTAGTCAATAAATCTAAAGGTAATGAATACCCCGCTACAGTGCTCATTACCTTTTGTATGAGAAACTTATCCCTAGTGAAGTTGTTATTCCCCCTCATGGTTATCCAAATGTCATTGTGTTTTTGTTGACCTTTTGTAGCGGAAAATCCTTTTAACTACCATAGAATTCTCATTTCCTTGTGCACGGCAGACCTTGCTCCCCAGCCAAATCATGTTTTCTTTTCACAAGATATCTCTCTGCCTTTTGCAGAAGAATTCAAGTTACAGCCATATCCTTATGGTTTGCCTTTGCGAATGCAATAAATCTCTGGAATCCTGCGGGAGTGTCTCAATTGTGAATGTTGGCAAATCTCTTTAAAACATTGCATATCTTTGCATCCTTACCATAACTGCTATATTCCCGACAGAATACACTGGTCAAATCAAAGAAACTCAGTTGACACACCTCAAAATTCAACTCCTCATATCTTTCTATATATTTGGAGTTAGTTAAAATTGAGGTCAGATTCGTGCTCTACGCCATTTTTTCTTTCAGGTCATGTCCTCCTTTTTTAGTTTGGTGATGGTTGAGGGTGGACCAGTCCGGTAAGGTCCACCGGAGAAGAAGACCGGAGCTACAACTCCGGCCGTGTGTTGGCACGTCTCAAACCATAGGATCCTTGCAAAATGTTTTAATCTCGTGCGTTGGTTTTAAATACCATCCCTGCAGCGCATTGACTAGTGTCCATTATGGAACACGCGCTGAGGACCACTTGATCTACCACCTCAATTAATGAGGGAGATCAAGTGGTCCATGTTTTTTGCTATTTTATGTCTTTCATTTTAATCCTTTTATTTTCATTAATTCATATTAATTTTAATATTGATCCAAAAAATATGAGAGTTTCACCAAAAAAATTTAAATAATTTCCTCTTTCATATTTTGAATTAAAATTATTTTTTGGATCATTATTAATATTTTTCATGATTTAATTGATTTTGTGTTTGTTTTTAATTGTTTAAAAATACTTTTAGGTCTTTAAAAATCCTGAAATATTTTCTCCAAGGTCCTTTGACCTTGTTTGACCTATGATAAATCTCGTGGCAATTTATTTGGTGTTTTGATGAGGTTTTAGGAATTTGACAAACTATATTTAATTTAAATATATTATTTTAGTCTTTTTAATTTGAATAAATGCCAATTAATTGTGTTGACCAATTGTGATGATTTGTTTGAGTTTGACTCTTGTTGTTGGGTCTTGGTCAAGGTTGATTTGACTTTATCAAGTTAATATCATTGGATTTAGGGAATTGATGGAATGTACATTTCATTTCCCAAAATGAATGGATGATATTAATTTGGTAAAAGTCCTCCTTTGACCAATTTGAGTTTTGATCCATTCCCCTCCCTCTTCATCTCATTCCCATTCTTTATGCATGCATCTCATTTGGCCTATGATATCTCAAAATCCTAAGGCTAGTTGATTGAAAAATAAACATAAGTATAGATGAGATTAGGCCACCTCTTTTGCCTATTCTTTTTGTGTGTGGTATGTTTCATGAGCATAGTCCATTATACTATGTCTCTAACATGCATTAACACCAAAATTCTATTGCCCGACCTCAAATAGTTGTGATTTCTACATAAGTTCAATTACGATTACTTAACATAGCGCTAAATTTGTGACACAAAAGGCATATTATTCTAGTTAGTGAGATTGTAAGTCTCCCCTCTTTCATGGTATTGTGTGGAAACTTGGCATTTTTTCCTTCCTTTGGAAGATGTCTTGGCTCAAGGATCCATGCTTGTGATAAGTGAGTTGAGTGTTCTCCAAAGAATGACTTAAATATGAAAAGCAAAAGCAAAACAATACTAACCTCTAACTCACTAACAACTAACATTTAATTTCAAGTCCTTTATTTTAATGCACTTTAATTTTTTTTTTAAGTTCTATTCATTTGCCATTATTCATACCATTCTAATTGTTTATGTTAATGTCATTTTCCTTTTGTCCATTTGGACCATATTGTGTGATATATCTTGTTTGTGTATATTGTGTTTGCTTGTGTGGTCTTTGACCATTAATGTACATAATAACAACAAAAACCCTAAAAAACGTTTGTGTGGGCTATTGACTAGATCTTGGACAAATGGACTTAGAACTTGGGCAACATTCCTATGCTAAAGGACTTGTCCAATGCCAACATTTGTGTAACCAAGTGATTGCAATTTGAAACTTCATCTGATACATCATTCAAGATCCCTTTGAGTTCATCCGCAACATGATCATTGTGAAGTTGTTATTTTGAACCTGTGACTTGTGGAATTCATCTGTTACATGGGCTTAATCTGAAGAAGATCATGGAAGGCCTAAGTTTGGATGTGGATATCTTTATTTGATGCCTTGCTCTTCAATATTGATATATTGTATGCATTATTTGTTGCTTGATTCTAATATCCAAAGGAAATTTGGGTTTCTATATGGCATTCTTGCCCATTGGATTGCTACCCATTGGTCAGATCTTTTCAACTCTGAACTTTTAATTTTGTGCATAGGATTAGTCTCTTCATCTCCTCCCCATTTCTTTAATTTTAAAATCTCTCCCTCCTTTCAAAAACTTCTTTGTCTAAACTTGTTATTTTCTAAACTTTGACCACTTTGCAAACTAGAAACTTTCGCTTTGTGCCATTGCAATTTTCGAACTTCCTTTTCTTAATCAAACTTGTAAATAGACTTAATTATACTTGACTTAAACTTTCAAAAAGCCAAAAAAGAACTAACTCATTCAAACCATTTTTAGGCCTTTGTGCCTTTCAAACTTAATATTTGTTAAAAGCAATGCATCCACTTTGAAATTTGTATCACGAACTACGAGGTTTTGATCCTTCATTTTTATGTTGGCACGTAGGCACAAGTCCGAAGGTCTTGTCAAACACAAAAATATAATTAATGAATTCTTTTCTCACCCCCCCCCCCCCCATTCTATTTGTTTGTAAACATCACTTTGTCCAAAATACATATGCACATAAAAAAGGGCACCCTAGGAGTACCTAGGATACTTTGGGTGCTAACACCTTCCCTCTATGTAACCAACCCCCTTACCTGTAATTTCTGACATTTTATTAGTTTTGATTTGAAAACTTCTTACTTTTGGATTTTGTTAGTACTTTTCCCTTTTCCCTTGGAAACAATAAAAGCGCGGTGGCGATTCTAGTTTTATTGATGTCTAGCTTATCAATAGCTTGATGATCATGAATTTCCCGCTACAGAAATTAAGTGGCGACTCTGCTGGGGAGTAGTCTCGAGTGGGTTTAGCCTAATTTTTGTGTGAATATATTTGTATATATCTGATGTTTGTATATATGTATGTGTGATATAATCTGCTTGTTATGCTTGGTGATCTCTGAGTGGTGAGATAAGTTCTAACCTGAACTTGAGTGCAATTAAGATAGGAGGATGGTATAGTCATGTTCGACTTGTGTGGAGTAGTTCTTAACAAGTTGGCTTGAGATCCATATACTCAGTGGAGACTCCTTTGGATTTGGGATTGTCACACAAGTATTTATGGTTAGGCATGACTATTTCTAATTGGGTCTGAGTGTAGCGGGGTATTCGTTACCATTAGAGATATTGACTAAATCCAAGGTAAACCATACAAGTCGAGTCTCCACCGCACTTCTATTTATCCAAAGGAATGGTTAGAAAGCAAACAAAAACCTAAAAGTTTTATCGAATCAAAAACTAGTAAAAATGTCAGAGATCGGGGTAAGGGGGTTGGTTATGCAATGGAAAGGTTTTAAGCACCCAAAACATCCTAGGTACTCCTAGGGAACCCTTTTCACACTTGTTGTAAGGTTGGTATTTTGTGAAAATTTATTTGTGCAAACATGATTGAAGAGATGAGAAGAGAATGTACAAGTTATTTACAATTTTGTGTTTGGATGGATAAACCCATTGCCTACGTACCCTCTTAAAAGATTAGGATCAAAACCTCGTAGTTCGGGGTAAAAATCTCAAAACAAGTTGGTAAATTGATTGGTCCAAAAGCCTTAAAGGTCTTTTGTTATCCAAGGGAAAAAACTCAACCTAAAAACTACAAATCCACCATGTGAGGATAACTTCAACATGCTAGTGAGGGGTTAACCCTATAATAAGCATGGAAGACTCATTGTCCATCATTAAGGATACAGGTGAGTATTATATCTACCTCAAGGATAACTCAAACCTAATAGCTAAAGGTTATGAAAAACTTTGATTTAAGAAAGTGGCCATTGAAACCAGAAAAGTATTTGAATGGTTCATATTTACCAATGAAAAGTGTTTACAAAATAAAGTCAAAGTTGACTTAAAGCTTCAATTCAAAATAAGTGTTATGAAAAGAAAGTTTGAAAATCAAAAGCATAAGGCTTAGGTTTCTAATGTTTTAAAAGAAGTGTTAAATGTTTGCACACAAGTTTTGCTTTGGTTAGAGTGGAGGGAAGAAGAAGAATGGCTAAAGTCCTAATCATGCAAGAGATGAAGGATAAGAAACAAGACCACAAATGGAGTTCCTCTCTTGAGGTCATATTGATGATCTAAGTAGCTCCCATCCTTTGGAATATGAAAGCAAAATAAGTGTAAGCTCAAACAATTAACATAATCAAACAAGCTCTTAGAAAATCCCCAATGGCTCTTGTATCTTTCACTTTAGATGATCATGGCAATGGTTCTTCAATTTGACTCAAATAGGATTCCCTAGCACAAAAGCACACACATCAAAGAGTTCTATGAAGTAAATCAAGAATGGACAAGAGTGAGTTTAGAGATTTGGTTCTTCTAATCCATTTTCAATATTAGGCATCTTACTCCAATTTTGCATAGGGAATGTCCTAGGAACTAATTCCATTTGTCCATTTTTGCATTTGGTCCACAACAATCAAAACAAAACACAAGCACAATAATATATACACAATTATGTGCTCAAGTGAGAAAAATGAAAATTACATTAACATAAACATGTGCTCAAATGAGCAAAGGGCAAAAGCAAATGAATAATATGTACAAGAATAATAAATTGCATAAATGTAAAGAGCAAGAATTAAATTTTAATGGTTAATGGTTAGTGTTAGAGTTAGTGTGCCATAAGGCAATTTAGCGCTATGTTAAGCAATCGTAATTGGACTTATGTAGAAGTCACAACTATCTGAGGTCGGTCAATAATAATGTAGGCAACAACACAAGTTAGAGATTTTGATTAGTGAATCAAACTCCTACAACTTGTCATGCCAAAAAGAAGATGAGAAATGATCTTGTATTGATTTAGGTTCTTTGCATGATTAGGAAGCAACCTATCCTTAATGCAAAGTCATTCACTTGATTCATGATCAAGATGAATTAGATTTGAACCAAGGAAGGTTAAACCTCCATGTATCAATGCTAACCACCAATCTTTAACTCATTGATCAAAAAGAAAAAGAAAAAGAAGAAAAAGAAGAAGAATGAAAATTAAAGTACATTAATGGAAATGAAATGAGATAATCAACAAGCATTGACCAAAGATAGAGAAGATCAAGGTCAAACAATAGAAAATAGAAGCAAAATGAAGATTAGAAGTCAAGAAACAAATAAAATATTTTTGGTATTTTTCAATATTAAAATAAAACTTGAATTAAAATAATAAAGAAAGGTCAACCTTCAAACTCACTTCAAATCAACTTTGAAAAGTCCAAGTGAATTATCCCAAGTTCAACAAGGTCAAACAAAGTTTGACAATTTTTTTTAGCATTTTTAGAAGTCAGAAACTATTTTAAATCAATTAAAAATGCATAAAAATAACTTAATTGAACTAAAATCTCAAATAAATCTCAAATCAATTAATAAATTGATGAGAATATTTTTCATAGATCTATCATCATTCAAAGAGGTTGGAAAAATATTTTTGTATTTTTTGGATATCAAAAACTATTTTAAATGAATTAAAAATAAGCAGAAAAGAGAAAATTACTAAAAAATATCAAATGATAAAATAAAAAATATTAAAAATCATTTTTAGAAAGTAGAAATTAAAAGGAGAAAAATGAAATTGGTCTCATATTTTTTGGACCAATAATGAAGGAGTTATGAATTTTTAAAAAGAAATGGAATTAAAAGGAAATAAAAGAATTAAAATCAGAAATTAGAAAATAGGAAAATGTGTGGACCGTTTGATCTGAGCTCATTAATTGAGTTGGCAAATCATGAGGTCAGGAAGCGCGCGCCTACCATGTGCCTTGGTCAACTGAAGCGCATCAAGCCAATAAAAAAGTCATAACGTTGGACGCATGTGATTAGATCTGGAAACTGAGATGGACGACTCAGATCAAATCTGGAGACCAGACGGTGGTCAGCGCCAGCGTCTTCTCCGGCCAAGTCCAAGTTTGCAGAGATTCAAATGGTAACCAAAAGACACGATCCAGGCATCAATCGAGAGCTGGGGTGATGTACATCACCCCTGTACCAACCAAATCCACTCTAGATTTCTACATTGAGAGAAATCAGAGATGGAAGATCTGTGGTGTTCAAATGAACTTCATGATTTTTGAAAATTGAAAGCACAATAATGTTGCCTCTATGCAGAGGACTTCAGATCACACAACAACAACAAGAATTAAGTACTATACAAGCTGATTCGAAGAAAATAAAGTGTGAGGTGAACCTCTGATTTGCAGGGCTTGGAGTCACAATTCCTTGATGCTAATGCTTACAGTTCACACTATAAATCAAGGAGAAGAAGGTTTAGGAACTTTAAGATCTGAAAATTGATCGAGGAAACCAAAGTTCAGATCTGAAAATTTGAGAGAAAAGTGAGATAGTTCCTTTGGTGAGGGTTGTGATTTCAGTTCAGCAGCATTTGGGGCGCCTTCAGGTTGAGGAATTATGAAGCTATGGTATTGTATTTATAGGCAAGGCATAACTGTTGTGCATGATCACAGACTTGCATGAATGGAAAGGGCCTCCATGCAGGGGCCTATACAGGCGCATGGAGGGCCCAATTCCAACTGGATTTGGTAGCTGATGCATGATGAAAGCAAATTGGACATGCAGATTGGGTGGTAATAGCTCATGCAATGCAAATTAAATGATTTTCCAAATTGTACTATTATGTTCAAGTCTTCGAAAATGCTATGTCAAAAATAGAAACACCACCTTATGAGTAATGGATGGAAAGCTTATTGCATAAGGATCATTTGTTATGTTGATCAAAACTCCATTTGGGCCTTGGAAATTGATGAAAAGTGGACATGAAGTGTAGGGTGTAAAACATGCACATGTGAGATTTTCAAAATTGACCAAAGTTCAAGCCCTTCCATCTCAATGATGCAAGCTCCAAATGACAAAATCTTCAACATCAAAGTTGTAGATATTTTCAAGGAAATAAATCTGGACTTACATTTTGCATCATTTGGATTTTTGATGAAGACGTTATGGGCACTTGAAGTTGGACTTCTTCACATTTCAATGCATTTGGTCCAAAGTGACCTATAATGTTTTTCATTATCACATGTATTTATTTTAGGATTTTGAAATTTCGCTCAACATAACATTTGAAGTCGACATCTCAAGATTTCCAATTCATTTGATCCCACCTAAAAATCATGAAAAATGAATGAGTTATGTTCTTGGGAAGTTGACCCAAAATTAGGGTTTCAGTCAAAATGACCTATAATGTTTTGGAATGGATGATGACCTTCCAAGCTTCAAATAAATATTTGATGAACATAAAAGTTGTTCATATGGTCCTTAAGAACATTGTTTCTCTTCGGGTCATCTCCATTTGACAAACACATTAAAAGTTAGGTCTCGGTGTGTTTCAAAATAGTCAGATGAATTAACTGATCAACTTCTTAAGTCCACACCTCATATCTTGATGAATTGATGATTGAGGACACTCAAATAGGTTCAAATATGCATGACATGATGAATTAAAGAACTTCCCTTGATTGCATTTTACCATGGGTTGAGGTTGCTTCATGAGCAAGGCACAGTTGATGAATAGATGAACTAGGGTTTCCTTGGGAAACAAACCTCAAACCCTTTGATTTTCTTTGATCAAAAATGATGAATTGAGATACTCGGGAGGCATATTTGATGGATGATAGCTCTGGGAACCATTGCCATGCTTGCTTTCATCTTCTCTTGACCATATCAATGCACATAGGATCTCCTAGAAGCCTTAGGCCTTGTGACTGCTCAAACTACAAATAAGAGATGTTAGTGACATATTTTTATGCTTTTAGTTAGTAAATAAAAATGAGAAAAGCAATAATATGCAATTCAAGCGTGCTTGGTGATCCCAAACCAACTCACAAGAGATCCCACCCAAAGGTAAGGAGCTAAGGTGCTTATGATTCTTGAGGCAATGCAAATGCAATGCTATGATGCCATGAGGGATCTTAGGGTCAAAATTGGGGTCTTACAGATGCCCCTATTTAAGGCCATTCTAACCGGAGAGGTGAAGGTTAAAATCTTCGTCTCAACGAGGTAGAATGGGCTTAAATAATAACAAAGAGACGAATTTTGGTCCCTAAGAGACCTCATGATGCGAATGTATTGCATGCAAAAGGTAGCACTCTGTGGAGATATGTGTCTACAAAGAGAAAAGAAATCAGGAGGAAATGATCATCCATATGAGTAATACACTCAATGGGACAGAGACTCTGGGGACTCTAATGGGGATAAGAAAGGGGATAAAATGCGTGAGCAGGTCACGACTTAAGACTTGCTGAGAGCCACGAGAGGGATTCCATGAAAATAAATCAACGGAAAGACTCGAGCTAACTCAAAGATGCATGCATTGGGGAATATGCCAATACAGCAAAACTATCCACAAAGGATACTTCGGATGAAAATCCGGACTCAGATGGGGAAAATACACTAAGGGACTTAACTGGGGAATGTCCAAACATGACTCATCTGAGGAAACAACAGGGTGAGGTATTACCGGTTACTGGGTAATAAGCTCAAGGAGACATGTGGCCAAAACACCGGTATAAGGGTGAGAGAACAACATGCTCGGGGAGAATGAATATCTAAGACCGGTATGAGGGTGAGAGATATCAAACATCCAAAATCATCTGAGGAAGACCTAAAAAGGTATATTTCGACTCAGGTAATCTGACTCCACAGGGGACAAAAAGTCATAATAGGGAGCAGAAAAGAAGGAACACCAGGGGTACCGGTTACTGAGATATAATAGGTGACCAACCCAGACGTGAATTGGGGAATACTTCCAAGACACTCATCATCCGAAAGGAGGGCTAAAAAGAAAACTCGACTACAGGATGGGCATTCGACTCCGCAAAGGGGATACGAATCTTACTCGACTGGGGAAGAACAAAAGACTTCGACCAAAGAGCGCATGAGATATATTATCTATTACCGTCAGAACGTAGATAATATACTCGCATGGAAGATTATCCACAACCGGTTACTGGGTTAATAAAGGATAAATCGACCGAAAGGAAAGGACATCGGGATACCGAAGATATAAAAATGATGACCAATCCAAGGGAGCAACAATCATTACCAACCAAGGGTAAAATGAAAGATGACTCACTGGGGATGCATTGACAACAACAATGATCCGGGAGATATATCACTGGCTACTGGGAGATATACTCAAAAAGTTAAGGAGTATAAATACCGAATATCGGATAAAGATAATTGTCCAAGAGGGGATTACATCTATCAGATACTGGGTAGAAAAATACGGAAGAGTGTAGCACCTCAAATTTGCACCTCCCATTGGTATATACATTTCATTTTTAGGTCATTAACATTGCAATGTCATTGCATAGTCCATTGCATATCATCAGTCAAGACTGGTCAGGAGGTTCAACTATGCAAGGCAACAAGAGTATTCTCCCTGAGATCAAAGCCCTAGGGTGGTTCCATTGAGTTCACATGATTCAAGGATCATTTTGAAGTGGTTTGGCCAAGTGCTGAAGGCTCAGAACTCATCAGTCCATGTGCAAATCATCTGAGGCCCACAAAAGTCAACTGCAAAGTCAACTGTGGATGTGAAGGTGGGAAGTGGTTAGAGAGGCTTCATTCATGTTCAAACAAGTCTCATTTGACATTTCAAACACTCACATTGAAGAATTTGAAGTCAGATCAAGACTTTCCAAAAATAGCAAGTGACCTGTAATTTGAACTTTCCAAAAATGGAAAGATTTTGGACCAACTTCAACTCAAGTTTACATCATCAAGAAAGCTTCAAATGAAATTTTGTCCAACATGAAAGTTGAATATCTTTCTCTCCCATTTCCAAAAAGTCCAATATCATGAATTTCTCATGTGTGGTTGAGGAGATATGATCCAATCATGGCAAAGTGTGCTTGAAAATTCAAATGAGCATAACTTTTTAACCAAAGCTCCAAAATGAGTGGTTCTTTTTGCATTTTGATCCTTATAACATGTACTTTCCAAGCATACCATTACATGACATGAATTTCATTTGCATGGTCTGTGGCTTATTCATGAATATTTTTGAAGGAAATTGCATAAACTCATTTTGGTTAATCATGAGCATAAGATACCCATCCTAGAGCTTGCATGGGATGTTTTTAATTGGATTTGGGCCAGAAATTGGCACTGTTCACGCATGCATGGGGTGCATGAGAGTGAAAACACATTTTTGCACATACACCTTACATTTGGTTAAGCTTGATTAATTTTGGCTTAAACATGATTTGAGAAGGATTAGCATGAGGTATATAAGGATAAACATAACTGTATTGGTCATTAAGACACATTTCAGATCTGAATTTCAAGATTCACAATTTTTTTCTCTCAAACTTTTTTTCAAAAATTCTTCAAACAAGAGCTATTCCTATTGCTTGATTCATGTTCATGAGGCATATTTGAGTAGGTTTGGACGTGAATTCAGAGAAAACCGTGCCATATTGAACCAGATCCAAAGCTTGAAGCATCCATGGCATTTGCAAATTTAGCTGGATTCGTGTGCAATTGAGCTTCAAATTCATCATCAACTACCTCACTAAGCATTATGGAGGAGAATTGAAGCATTGCCAAGCCTTGTAGCACGAGTTCCAGGTTGTTGTTCTTCAAGAGGTCAGTTTTTGATCTCAATAATTTTGCAATTCTTTGTTATATTTATGAAGATCTTCCATTGGTGAGTATTCTGGTATGAATTTTGAGCGATTTGGTGCATTATACACGAAGATATGAACAATTGAAAGTTTGATGCAATTTTTTCTTTTCTTCGATCCGAGCATGTGTTGTTGTTTTTGCATGATTTGTTTGTGAATCCTTGATGTACGTGGAATGATGAACCGATTGATGCTATTATTTGAGATTTCTGGACTGTTTTGAGATTTGCTGGGAATGTGTTCATCGTGTTCATCCTGGAGAAGATGAAGTTCATTATTTCCAGATTTGGCCACGGTTTTGCTAGGATTTAGCTAGGAAAAACTCATGCATTTGCTACGAATCTGGAAACACGCTGCATGGCTAAGGTTAAGGCAAAACGCAGTCGTTTGGAAGCGCGCGCATAGTTTCAAATAGGCGCCTGGTTCAAATCCGCCTGAAGGATCTTTTTCAAATTGCAATGCCTTTTTCACTTTCCCTCCTATTTTCATGCCTTGGCTCCATTTTAACTTTCAAATTTTTCATGAACTTCAAAAAATCATAATAAATTGAAAATTGCACCAATTTGATCCCAATTTCTTGCACCAATTTGATCCCAAGGAGTGGCACATTAGGGAACTCCCCACAACGGTCAATGATGGTAACATTCTCCATAGATCTAGAGCACCAATGAATATCTGAATGAGAAAGTGGCATAATCCTCTTGGACCACATGAACCCTTGTTCATTCTTCATCACTGATCGAGGGAGGTGAGAAATAAACCACCTAGATAATAAAGGTATGCAACACATCAGAGTTCCTCGTGCCTTCGTAGTACGGGTATGAACAGTTGAAAGTTTGATGCAATTTTTTCTTTTCTTCGATCCGAGCATGTGTTGTTGTTTTTGCATGATTTGTTTGTGAATCCTTGATGTACGTGGAATGATGAACCGATTGATGCTATTATTTGAGATTTCTGGACTGTTTTGAGATTTGCTGGGAATGTGTTCATCGTGTTCATCCTGGAGAAGATGAAGTTCATCATTTCCAGATTTGGCCACGGTTTTGCTAGGATTTAGCTAGGAAAAACTCATGCATTTGCTACGAATCTGGAAACACACTGCATGGCTAAGGTTAAGGCAAAACGCAGTCGTTTGGAAGCGCGCGCATAGTTTCAAATAGGCGCCTGGTTCGAATCCGCCTGAAGGATCTTTTTCAAATTGCAATTCCTTTTTCACTTTCCCTCCTATTTTCATGCCTTGGCTCCATTTTAACTTTCAAATTTTTCATGAACTTCAAAAAATCATAATAAATTGAAAATTGCACCAATTTGATCCCAATTTTTTTCTATGTGTTCCTTATCATGCCTACTTTCTTATGATCATTAATTGGAAAATTGTGCATGGCTGGAAATTAATTTGTGCTAGGATGTTTGAGTACATATGCTTGTTTGACCTTGCCTTGATCTTTCCTTCATAAAATGCTTGTTTCTTATCCAATGGCTTTGAAATTTTGCATGCTAATACTAGACATGTTGATGAACATTTTGGCTTTGGTTTGATATTTTTCCCATGCTCCAATTCTGTTTTAGGCCTATGCTAACTTGGTGTGACAATTTGTGTCACACATTTGGTTGTTTGTTTTGTACCATGTGATTGCCATGCCTAATGATGTCCAATGCTTCTGATTTTTTGTGTGATGTATGTTATGGATGTCTAGATTGCTCATGATTTTTTTCCAGAGTTTTTGGAATCATTTCTATTTTGATTGAGATTTTTCATTCATGATGATCACATATGAGATTTGAAATTGCCTTTAACTTCACTTGATCATGAAATGCATTTGGTTAATGATTTTGATATGAGCCTTTTTAGGATATGTCAATATATGTTTGAAGTTGCTTTGTGTCAAGTTTGAGGTTCTGTTTTGACTTTTTCTCCATCTTTGACCCTAGGCTTTGACCTAGTGGTTTGTGGCTTACATGTGGGCTTTGATTTCAGGTTTAAACATCCAAGTCCATAGTTGATGATGCTTCCTCATTTGAGCATTAATGTTTGCTCTTGATTACTAACACTTGTGTGTTTTATAGGTTGATGCTAACTCATTTGAGTTTGCCTTGTGGCTTGCACATTGTGAACATTGTCTGTCTGTTTGTTATTGCCTGTTGATTGTTTGTCTGTACAGTTGAACTGATTGGTTTAGATTTTTCACAGGTACCTAAGTTGCTTTAAGTTCATTTTGAACTTGCTTTGCTAGCTTGTGGTTTGCTTACCACTAAGGTATAATTCCTTTGACTTCATGTAGTCTGGAAGACCTGTCCTGTTATGTGGGCAGGCCCCTGTCTGAAGCCCTCCTTAAGAGGCAATGCTTGTGAATGTTTAATTTTCCGCCAAGCAGGTAAAGACCTCTTAGGAGGAAATTGGCAGATAAAAGGGATGTGCAATCCATCCCCTGCTATTCAGTTGTGTCATTCACTTTTGCTCACACACCATGTGTTGATGCATTGTGGATAAGAACCCAAGATCCTGTTGTGTCAGTCATCTGTGGAGAAGAGTTCCTATATTCTGAACTCCCACACTTTCATGTGTCTGAAGCTCTCCCAGACCAGGGATAAGAGCTGTGGGGTCTTACCCTCACTTCCCATTTCATCTGCTTCACCCTAACTCTCAATGTTAGGGTTAAGAGCTAATCATACCCTTTTCCAGTGGCTTGTTTGTCGAGGTTGACATGACCCCTTGACTAAAGCTTAGCCTTGTGTGAGCCCATCTGTTTGCATATAGTGTGTGTGCTTGCTTTATTTGTGCTTGTATGTGTTTGCCTGTGCTGTTTAGGATAGCTTGCTTCCTGTACAAGTTAGGATAGAAACCTTAACATAGGGATCGTATGCATGACAACTTCTAGGCTCGAGTCGTAGTCTCCCTAGTAGTTTGTGTCTCCCTTTGTTTCTGGTTAGGTTAGAAGTTCTTTCCCTGTTTAGGGGAACTACGTCGCCCTGATCCTCATACCAGATGAGGTACGTAGGCAGGAGATGAGCTGATCTCTCCGAGCGCCCTTTTTCTTTTTCAACCCCTTTTGTGTGTGTTGGAGTCTGACATAAGTCCAACGATTGGCAGTTGGTTTCCTGTGTCTCGTTTTCTTGTTGGAGTCTGACGTAAGTCCAGCGATTGGCAGTCGGTTTCCTGTGAGTGTGTTTGTTGGTTCGGAGTCTGATGTAAGTCCAGCGATTGGCATTCGGTTTCCATGTTTGCCTGTTTGTGTGGAGTCTGACGTAAGTCCAGCGATTGGCAGTCGGTTTCCTGTGTGGTTTTGTTTGGTGTGCGTTAGCCGAGCTACGAGTGCTCTGATTCTTCTCCGGTCAGAGAAGATACGTATGCATAGGATGCGACATCCTAGCGAGCACGTTTCCTCTGCCCCGAACTACGTCGACTCTGATGTCTGTGTATGACAGGCTACGTAGGCCCAGGATGCGATATCCTGCCGAGTCCCGTTTCTTTTGTCTTTCTGTGTCTCCTTCCAGTGTGTGTGCAGTGTTTGAGCATTTTTTAGCAACCTTATCCGTTCTTTTGTGCGTGGATCCCGTCGAGTACGACGGATGCGTAGGGGTGCTAATACCTTCCCTTCGCATAACCGACTCCCGATCCCATCTTTCTCTGGTCGCGAGACCATGTCTTTTCCAGGTTTACTTCGAGCGTTTCCTTTCCCTCCTTGGGGATAAATAACGCACGGCGGCGGCTCTGTTGTTTCGTTTTCCCGCCGGTTTTTCGCGTAATGCGACAAAGAGTAACCGTCATCGGTTAGGATGAACAAAACAAGGTTAACTCTACAAGGGGATAAAACGGGGTATATAACTACCGGTATAAGAGTAGAAAACCGCAAAAATAGGACTTACAACTACTGGTATACTAGGTAGAAGGCCACAGACTCCACCGGGGAAAAGATGGATAATTACTGGTTACCGAACAATCATTCATCAACCCGCGGGGCAGTACAGGGGAAATATCGAAAGTAATTGATCTAGGAACAAGCTAGAGAGACACAATGAAACAAGACTCGACTCGATGACGACATAGCTCAGGGGAGAATTCCATCTCAATATATGTGTTGGGAGGAAACAGAAATTGAAGGAGAATTGCGATCCAAAACGCAGCGGAAATTAAAATTTTCTCATTTAGAGATCCTTACGAATGCTCATGATCCGTGATAGAATATTTACCTCTTGTGACGATTGAAACCTTTGGTGCAGATCTCTTGTGACGATCAAAACCTTTGATGCAGCGCTAGCTGGTACGAATGAAGGCTTTGAGTGAGAGAGAGAGAGAGAAAGAAAAAACGAAAATAATGCAACCGCAATGAATGCTTCTGCACAAGGGTTCTATTTATAGAACCACTTGTGTTGGCTTCAAGCTAAAAAGTCCACTTAAGTGTATTTTGGCCCATATCTTATAATATGCCCAAAATCACTTAAGCCCTCACTCATGGCCCATAGACGAGAAGTACAAATATGTCCTCAAAGGCGTCCTCACTCATGGCCTTCCCATACATAGTAGCTTGAGCAATGAGGAACTCAGAAGGAAGACCTTGAATTCCACCTTTGGTAGTCATATTAGCGCCAACCAGAGATTCATCTATATGCAATATATCAGCTATCTCTTGAGAAGTAGGAATACTCTCTAAGCCACTGAACGGCAACTGGTCTAGGATAGGTATACCCACAAGGTAGGCATACTCCTCAAGCGTGGGCAAGAGCTGAAAATCCGGAAATGTGAAGCAACGGTATAAGGGATCATAGAACTGCACCAATACACTCATCAATCCTTCGTCCACTTGAGTAGTCAGAACAGACAGAAGCTTCCCATAACGAGCCTTGAAACCCAAGGGATCTAATACATAGGATGTCAAATTCCTTAGCTCTTTCAAGTTGGGTTGTCTAAAACTGTACTTCTTCGTATTCTTTCTTTGTCTTTCCATGTCTGAAAATTTGCAAATAGACCTCTTAAGTTCCTTGAAAATTTTCTCATTATTGATGATATAGATGGAAATTGGTGCATGAATGCATGAATGCAACAATCACACTCAAGGAACAAGCAAAGCACACCAAACAAAGGTCATGGGATGGATCATGTCATCCTTAATATCAATCATCCATTTAGGTGGATTATGGTTTACACCTTATCAACACCCAAGTTCCATTGATATTAAGGATACAAGAACGGATCAACCACGAATCAAGGGTTTGTTGTAAGTCACGAGCATGGAGTCTCGGTTAAGAACCACCCAAAGGGAGTGTACTAGGGTTTAAACCTTCCAACCATGTTCTACAAGAGGTTCCCATAGTCATCATCCCATCTTTCGGATATTATCGGATAAACGACTACTCGTATTCCAAAAATATTCTCAAGAGAGACTCTTATGAGTGTAGTATCGCGTAACAATCGTATCAAATCTTACACTTGAACGACCTTCACACTACGTCCTAAAAATAGGCCAAGATGGGCTTGGTAAACTAAGGTCCTTGGCTTCTAAGGTCTATATTGGAAAGAGTAGTGTCTAACCACAACTACTTGTGTGACATTATTGATCCCAACATGACCTCCACCAAGTGAATGGGCTTGCAAGTCAACTTTCTAAGGAATAACTCCACACAAGTCAACAAGACTATGCCATTCTCCTATCCTAAGTGCACTCGAGTTCAGGTATAGAACTCATCTCACAAAGATCACCAAGCATACAAGGAATCAATATTCAAGCAATTCAATCATTACATAGAATACAGTAATCCCAAATTGCACAAAAATATGCCACAAAATAATATACAATACAATACAACACAAAATGTGAAAAGTAGGCAAAACCCACTAGGCAAATATCCTCAGCAGAATCGCCACTTTTCTGTAGCGGGGTATTCGTTACCATTAGAGATATTGACTAAATCCAAGGTAAACCATACAAGTCGAGTCGCCACCACACTTCTATTTATCCAAAGGAATGGTTAGAAAGCGAACAAAAACCTAAAAGTTTTATCAAATAAAAAACTAGTAAAAATGTCAGAGATCAGGGTAAGGGGGTTGGTTATGCAATGGGAAGGTTTTAAGCACCCAAAACATCCTAGGTACTCCTAGGGAACCCTTTTCACACTTGTTGTAAGGTTGGTATTTTGTGAAAATTTATTTGTGCAAACATGATTGAAGAGATGAGAAGAGAATGTACAAGTTATTTACAATTTTGTGTTTGGATGGATAAACCCATTGCCTACGTACCCTCTTAAAAGATTAGGATCAAAACCTCATAGTTCGGGGTAAAAATCTCAAAACAAGTTGGTGAATTGATTGGTCCAAAAGCCTTAAAGATCTTTTGTTATCCAAGGGAGAATACTCGACCTAAAAACCACAAATCCACCATGTGAGGATAGCTTCAACATGCTAGTGAGGGGTTAACCCTATAATAAGCATGGAAGACTCATTGTCCATCACTAAGGATACAGGTGAGTATTATATCTACCTCAAGGATAACTCAAACTTAATAGCTAAAGGTTATGAAAAACTTTGATTTAAGAAAGTGGCCATTGAAACCACAAAAGTATTTGAATAGGTTATATTTACCAATGAAAAGTATTTACAAAATATGGTCAAAGCTGACTTAAAGATTCAATTCAAAATAAGTGTTATGAAAAGAAAGTTTGAAAATCAAAAGCATAAGGCGTAGGTTTCTAATGTTTTAAAAGAAGTGTTAAATGTTTGCACAAAAGTTTTGGCTTGGGTTAGAGTGGAGGGAAGAAGAAGAATGGCTAAAGTCCTAATCATGCAAGAGATGAAGGATAAGAAACAAGACCACAAATGGAGTTCCTCTCTTGAGGTCATATTGATGATCCAAGTAGCTCTCATCCTTTGGAATATGCAAGAAAAATAAGTGTAAGCTCAAACAATCAACATAATCAAACAAGCTCTTAGAAAATCCCCAATGGCTCTTGTATCTTTCACTTTAGATGATCATGGCAATGGTTCTTCAATTTGACTCAAATAGGATTCCCTAGCACAAAAGCACACACATCAAAGAGTTCTATGAAGTAAATCAAGAATGGACAAGAGTGAGTTTAGAGATTTGGTTCTTCTAATCCATCTTCAATATTAGGCATCTTACTCCAATTTTGCATAGGGAATGTCCTAGGAACTAAGTCCATTTGTCCATTTTGGCATTTGGTCCACAACAATCAAAACAAAACACAAGCACAATAATATATACACAATTATGTGCTCAAGTGAGCAAAAGGCAAATTGGATTAACATAAACATGTGCTAAAATGAGCAAAGGGCAAAAGCAAATGAATAATATGTACAAGAATAATAAATTGCATAAATGTAAAGAGCAAGAATTAAATGTCAATGGTTAATGGTTAGTGTTAGAGTTAGTGTGCCATAAGGCAATTTAGCGCTATGTTAAGCAATCGTAATTGGACTTATGTAGAAGTCACAACTATCTGAGGCCGGTCAATAAAAATGTAGGCAACAACACAAGTTAGAGATTTTGATTAGTGAATCAAACTCCTACAACTTGTCATGCCAAAAAGAAGATGAGAAATGATCTTGTATTGATTTAGGATCTTTGCATGATTAGGAAGCAACATATCCTTAATGCAAAGCCATTCACTTGATTCATGATCAAGATGAATTAGATTTTAACCAAGGAAGGTTAAACCTCCATGTATCAATGCTAACCACCAATCTTTAACTCATTGATCAAAAAGAAAAACAAGAAGAAGAAGAAGAATGAAAATTAAAGTACATTAATGGAAATGAAATGAGATAATCAACAAGCATTGACCAAAGATAGAGAAGATCAAGGTCAAACAATAGAAAACATAAGCAAAATGAAGATTAGAAGTCAAGAAACAAATAAAATATTTTTGGTATTTTTCAATATTAAAATAAAACTTGAATTAAAATAATAAAGAAAGGTCAAACTTCAAACTCACTTCAAATCAACTTTGAAAAGTCCAAGTGAATTATCCCAAGTTCAACAAGGTCAAACAAAGTTTGACAAAAAATTTCAGCATTTTTAGAAGTCAGAAACTATTTTAAATCAATTAAAAATGCATAAAAATAACCTAATTGAACTAAAATCTCAAATAAATCTCAAATTAATTAATAAATTGATGAGAATATTTTTCATAGATCTATCATCATTCAAAGAGGTTGGAAAAATATTTTTGTATTTTTTGGATATCAAAAACTATTTTAAATGAATTAAAAATAAGCAGAAAAGAGAAAATTACTAAAAAATATCAAATGATAAAATAAAAAATATTAAAAATCATTTTTAGAAAGTAGAAATTAAAAGGAGAAAAATGAAATTGGTCTCATATTTTTTGGACCAATAATGAACGAGTTATGAATTTTTAAAACGAAATGGAATTAAAAGAAAATAAAAGAATTAAAATCAGAAATTAGAAAATAGGAAAATGCGTGGACCGTTTGATTTGACCTCATTAATTGAGCTGGAAAATCATGAGGTAAGGAAGCGCACGCCTACCATGTGCCTTGGTCAACTGAAGCGCATCAAGCCAATAAAAAAGTCATAACGTTAGACGCATGTGATTAGATCTGGAAACTGAGATGGACGACTCATATCAAATCTGGAGACCAGACTGTGGCCAGTGCCACCGTCTTCTCCGGCCAACTTCCGGCCAAGTCCAAATTTGCAGAGATTCAAATGGTAACCAAAAGACATGATCCAGGCATCAATCAAGAGCTGGGGTGATGTACATCACCCCTGTACCAACCAAATCCACTCTAGATTTCTACATTGAGAGAAATCAGAGATGGAAGATCTGTGGTGTTCAAATGAACTTCATGAATTTTGAAAATTGAAATCACAATAATGTTGCCTCTATGTAGAGGACTTCAGATCACACAACAACAACAAGAATTAAGCACTATACAAGTTGATTCGAAGAAAATAAAGTGTGAGGTGAACCTCTGATTTGCAGGGCTTGGAGTCACAATTTCAAGGATAAGAAGGTTTAGAAACTTTAAGATCTGAAAATTGATCGAGGAAACTAAAGTTCAGATCTGAAAATTTGAGAGAAAAGTGACATAGTTCCTTTGGTGAGGGTTGTGATTTCAGTTCAGCAACATTTGGGGCGCCTTCAGGTTGAGGAATTGTGAAGCTATGGCATTGTATTTATAGGCAAGGCATGGTTGTTGGGCATGATCACAAACTTCCATGAATGGAAAGGGCCTCCATGCATGGGCCTGTACAAGCGCATGGAGGGCCCAATTCCAACTGGATTTGGTAGCTGATGCATGATGAAAGCAAATTGGACGTGCAGATTGGGTGGTAATAGCTCATGCAATGCAAATTAAATGATTTTCCAAAATTGCACTATTATGTTCAAGTCTTCGAAAATGCTATGTCAAAAATAGAAACACCACCTTATGAGTAATGGGCCTTGGAAATTGATGAAAAGTGGACATGAAGTGTAGGGTGCAAAACATGCACATGTGAGATTTTCAAAATTGACCAAAGTTCAAGCCCTTCTGTCTCAATGATGCAAGCTCCAAATGACACATTCTTCAACATCAAAGTTGTATATATTTTCAAGGCAATAAATTTGGACTTAAATTTTGAATCATTTGGAGTTTTGATGAAGAAGTTATGGGCACTTGAAGTTGGACTTCTTCACATTTCAAAGCATTTGGTCCAAAGTGACCTATAATGTTTTGCATTATCACATGTATTTATTTTAGGATTTTGAAATTTTTATCAACATAACATTTGAATTAGACATCTCAAGCTTTCCAATTCATTTGATACCACCTCAAAATCATGAAAAATGAATGAGTTATGTTCTTGGGAAGTTGACCTAAAATTAGGGTTTCAGTCAAAATGACCTATAATGTTTTGGAATGGATGATGACCTTCCAAGCTTCAAATCAATTTTTGATGAACATAAAAGTTGTTCATATGGTCCTTAAGAACATTTGTTCTCTTAGGGTTATCTCCATTTGACAAACACATTAAAAGTTAGGTCTCAGTGTGTTTCAAAATAGTTAGATGAATTGACTGATCAACTTCTTAAGTCCACACCTCATATCTTGATGAATTGATGATTGAGGACACTCAAATAGGCTCAAATATGCATGACATGATGAATTAAAGAACTTCCCTTGATTGCATTTGACCACGGGTTGAGGTTGCTTCTTGAGCAAGGCATAGTTGATGAATAGATGAATTAGGGTTTCCTTGGGAAACAAACCTCAAACCCTTTGATTTGCTTTGATAAAAAAATGATGAATTGAGATACTTGGGAGGCATATTTTATGGATGAGAGCTTTGGGAACCATTTCCATGCTTGCTTTCATCTTCTCTTGACCATATCAATGCACATAGGATCTCCTAGAAGCCTTAGGCCTTGTGACTGTTCAAACTACAAACAAGAGATGTTAGTGACATACTTTTATGCTTTTGGTTAGTAAATAAAAATGAGAAAAGAAATAATATACAATTCAAGCGTGCTTGGTGATCCCAAACTAACTCACAAGAGATTCCACCCAAAGGTAAGGAGCCAAGGTGCTTATGATTCTTGAGGCAATGCAAATGCAATGCTATGATGCCATGAGGGATCTTAGGGTCAAAAATGGGGTCTTACACTGAGAAGCTGAGGACCTTAGAACACCTAACCCATCTTGGCCTATTTAGGACGTAGTGCAGAAACTGTTCAGGTGTAGACTTGATAACAGTTGTTACGCGATACTACACTCAGACGAGTTTCTCTTGAGAATATTATGGGTCGATGAGTCAGTCATCTTAACCTGTAATATCCGATAGATGGAATTAAGACTCTGGGAAATTTTTAGAACATGATCTACAGGTTTTATCCTTAGTTCACTCCTTTGGGATGGTTCTTACCCAGACTCCATGCTCGTGACTTGCAACAAACCCTTGATTCTTGGTTGATCCAATCAAGTCTTGTCAATATCAATGGAACTTGGGTGTTGATAAGGTGTAAACCATAATCCACTAAAATGGATGATTGATCTTGAAAATGACTTGATTCATCCCTTGGCCTTTGTTTGCCTTGTGTGTGATCCCTTACTTGTGATTGTTACATCCATACATTTCATGCGCATCATAACATTCATCACACAAAATTTCAAGGAACTAAGGTATCATTTGCAAATATTTTCAGACCATGGATTATGGACGAAGGAACACTAAGAAGTACAGTTTCAGATGTCCCGACTTGAAAGAGTTAAGAAAGCTAGCCTCTTTTGTATTAGATCCCTTGGACTTCAAACAACGTCGTGGGAAGCTTTTGTCCATCTTGTCTGCTGATGTAGTGGAAGGGTTGTTGAGTGTATTGGTGTAGTTCTATGATCCTCTCTACCATTGTTTCACTTTCCCATATTTTTAGCTTGTGCCTACCTTGGAGGAGTATTCTCATCTCTTGGGGATACCTGTTTCTAGTAGACTTCCTTTTAGTGGATTGGAGGAGATTCCCCGATCTAGTATTATTGTTGAAGCTCTTCACTTGAAGAAGTCTGAGATAGAGGCTCATTGGGTGAAGAAAGGAGGATTATTTTGGTTGCCATCTGTTTTCCTCATCAAGGAAGCTACCACTTTTGCTCAAGCTGTTAGTATGGATGCTTTTGAAGCTATCTTGGTGTTACTCATCTATGGATTAGCTTTGTTCCCTAACTTTTACGGTTTTGTTGATGTTAAAGCCATTAGACTTTTCTTGATCGGGAATCCTGTGCCTACTTTGTTGGGTGATATATATCTCTCTTTGCATCTAAGGAATTCTAAGGGTGGTGGAACAATTGTCTGTTGTACTCCTCTTCTAGACAAGTGGTTTATTTCGCACTACCCTCAGACGCCTGCTTTTGTGGAGAATAAACAATGTCTAAGGTGGTGTTCGCTGTGAATTTTGGCGAACAACCTCTGGTTTACCAAAACTTGTAGAATTGGGTTACTTGCAGGATCAACCACACAAATCCTAGGACATGTGCAAAATCTAAATAACTTCGTAAATCTCTAGAACGGCGTTTGTATCTTTCATTTTTGATTCTCTGAATATTTTATGTCGAAAGATGTTGATTAAAGACGTTTAAACAGATGTAAATTTGACAAGATAAGATAAATGGCAGAAAATAACTGACGAAATGTAAAGTGTCGAAAAGAAAGTGCAGAAAGATAATTTACAGGAAAACGTAAAAGGAATTTGTAAAGAACTTTAAACTTTATAAAATAACTTTGAAAGAATTGGTGTTTGTTTACACATACATGTTCCAAATATGACTCTTTTCTCTCACACGGGTACTTTGCGTATTTTCAGGAATTTTGTACAAGTAAAAATTTCACACCCTTTTCAGATAACAACTACCCTATTTATATACAAATAACATAACTGTTACTAACTACCAAATCCTAAAACTGTGACAAACGGTTCTCTTCTTTTCGCCAGATGCTTCCACGCGTCTTCTGCCAAACGTCACAACTCTTTAGAATTTGAAATTTATATTTTACGTCGAAATGATGTCTCTCTTCAGACTTTGTCGAATTGTCGAACTTCTACATTTTTGTCGAAGGGTCGAACAACACTTATCAACCAAAACCGTTTATCTCATGTCGTCATTTGTCGAAAGAACCATTCTGCACAACAAATCTCATGGCGTCGAAAACGCACGTATACAAATTGCCCCCAGCAAAGACGTTTCGACTATTTTTTCTGGAGAAACAGTCATTTGTTGTCAACCAGTGTTTTGATGCCATGTCAATTAGTCTTTATTAAATCCAAGTCTGATAATCTCAATTTCCAACACAAATTCATCATTACACTTTCTCCAAAATGTCACGTCTAGCCCACGTTCAGAATCCACTTCCATCATTACGTCACATCATGATTTCTCTTCAACTTCCACCTCTTTAACACTCCCATCAGAATTGGCCACGTGTCCCACTACCATCATTACCGTTCTAAAGCGTTTCATCATCTTCTTCCTATAAATACCCATAAAAGTTTTTCCTTAAACCCTTTTCCGCTTCAGATTTCTTTTCTTCATACCCATTTCTCAAGCTTTCATATTTTCCTGAGAAAAATTCCTAAGTTCTTCTTAACAATGGCGCCTCAAAAACCTTCAAGCAGCAAACATTCCAAGAAGAAACAAGACTCAGCTTTCTTTCCTGTGCATGATTTAAAAGAACCAATGACCATTGGAAATCAACAGTATGTTCCAGAACCTCCAAATGAGAAAGAGAAAGAATGCATCTATAAATCCCAGGTATTAATCCCTGTTCTTATTTCTGGAAACTATCATGCTATGTTAGGTCCCCTTCCAAATTTAGAGATTAAACCAGATCGCTTAAAAGAATTTTTCCCATCTTACTTTCACACAAAACCCATAGGCGCTGGAAGAAAACCTTAGCCTAAAGAGAAAGTTGTAGAACAAAAAGACCCATCGAGTTCGACGAATATTGGAGAGTTGGACTTAGCCTATTTGAACTACCCAAGGATATTTAGAACTTGTCCATGGTCGAAAGACCCTTCTGACTACGTATCTTGGTTAGATAAAATCGAAAAATTTAAAGGGGCTTTTTGGAAAGAGGTAGGCATTTTCGACCTTATTCAGTTGTCGAGAGTAGGACCCAATATCTGTCCAAATATGCTTTTAACTTCTCTCTACTTCTGGGATAGTACCTACAACACCTTTCACCTCCCTTGTGGGATGGTTACGCCCACTCTTTTCGACGCGGCAGCCATTGTTGGCCTTCACCCCAACGGTATAGACTTCGACCCTACTGTCTTAAATGAAGATACCATCGCTTTCGAGACTAGCCTCGCCCCATACTCCTTATTTATGTCCTATTATCATGACAAGAGTACTACCGAAGTTTCAGATGTCGAACACATAGCTTTTCTAACATTGTGGCTATCCAAATATGTGTTTTGTTCTCGCTCTCTCCAGGTTGCTAAGAGATTCATTACCATAGCCAATCAGCTTCATGCAGGCACAAAACTATGCCTGAGCGAAATGATTCTGGCGAACCTTTATGAATCTCTGAGTGAGAGCGTACATCTTTTGAAAAACACCAGAACCCAAGGTAAAATCAACTTATCAGGACCTTTCTGGCTCTTGCAATTATGGCTCAATGCCACATTTGAAGCCAATCTTCCTGTAGCACCAGAAGTAGATAAAGAAGAAGTAAAAAATAGGACTGTCGAATGGCCAAGGTTGGTGCTAATAACGCCAACTGATGAAGGAATCATCCTTCGACAAGATTTTAAAAGCTATGTTATGATGTTTGCTAAGAGGTATCAGTTTACTTCGACCATGGCACCTTTTGCTGATAGAAAAATTGGACCTAAGTGGTTTACCCAACAACTGCCATTGGAGATGCAAAAGGATGAAAATATATTTCTGAATGTTTGGGAATCATTCTTAACCCCTAGGCTCCTTTTTTCTTACCGTAACACCACTAAAAACCAAATTGCTTTGATAGTTTATCAACCCAACCTTGTTTCTAGACAGTTTGGCCTAATCCAGATAAAACCTCGACCTATATTTCCCAAGAAAGGACCCATCATCTTTTATAACTCCCTTCATACTGAAGACGAAGGCAAAGAGCTGTCGAAAAAACTGGCTGATGATTCTCTCGACATTCGACCAGTTATATTTCGACCATCATTCCTATATACTCCTGAGTTTGACGAATGGTGGAAAGATTATTATTCCAACAGGTTTTTTGACGTAGCTGCCTTTGCTACGCATTTGACAAATGCTTTCGCTTTTGTGCAGGATCGGACCAAAAAAGGTATTCAAAGACACATTAGGGAAATACAGAAATTTCAAAAGTATTTCGAAACTGCGTATAGACCCGATGATCTTAGTCGAACCATACACGAAGCAGCAGCAGAATTGAAACGCAAACTGACGAAGAAGTTTGAAAAATTGTCATTGCCTTCAAACCTTCGACCAGAGGCGCGCTATGACCTGGCTTTCAGTTGTCATCCACCAAAATTCCCTCCTTTGCCAACCGCTGAATTTGGCGTGGCATTTAGCCCTCCATTTCCAGATTGGTTTGTTTGTGGGGACTTTATGAAAATTCTCCGTCAACAGTACAAAAAACCTGCTGAGCGTGTGGTTCCGACTAAGTATCATCTGGGCGAATACCCAGGACACCTTCATATTGGAATAGAACACGTTCGCGTGGAGGATCCCATTCTTGAAGGTGTTCACAGAAAAACATGATTTTTTTTTGTTATTCTAACTGTATTATCATGTATTTCTTATATTTGTTTCTGAATCTTCTTTCTTTCCCTAGCCGTGAGGATTCCTGCCAAGAAAACGTCTGTCGAAGCGTCGCCCAGTGCTGCTAAGAAGCATTCGACAAAGGTACAACACATCACTTCTTCTCATTTATTTGTTTCCTTTTAAGAAACTAACTGGCTTTGGTTTGTATGACTAGGCAATTCGAAAACCCCCAACAATCCAAAAGAGAAAGAGTGAAGAGGAGAAAGAAGAGGATAAAGTCCCTCACGAAGAGTCTGGTGACGAATCTCCAGAGTTAATCCCTCCCCCTCAGAAGAAAAAGAAACTCACGAAGGTCTCCTCCCAAAGGTCCATCGTTAAATCCACTAGGAAGGATTCTGCAAGTATTCCCCCTGCTAAACCTCAGTCGAAAGACACGGAGAGTGCGAAATGCAATTTTAACACTGAGATTCCTGAGGTAAGTTTTAATATATTTCGACAGTATATATTCACCTTTCCTGCATCTTTTCTTCTAAATCTTATAATTGTTTTCAGGAACAAGTGGCTGTCGAAAGGACCCCTGAGAAAATTCTGGAGGAAACAAACCCAGAAGAAGATATCCCCACAAGTGGTCATGACATGCAAACTGTAGCAGAATTCGACACTACAGTGGGTGAAGCTTCTGAAGATGAATCTCCTTCTCATCCAGGATTAAATGCTGCACCTCAGGGTGATGACATTGACATGGAGGCTGGGGTCGAAGATGATCCTGAAGACGAAGCTGCCAAAGATGGGGATAACCAGTCGAAACAAACGGAGGTTGAGCATACTTCAGAGCAAAACACTCCACCTGCTCCTGACCAGACCCAAGGGAGTGGCAAATCAACTGGTTCGACTAGTTTCTCTCGCGAGGAGATTGAAAATCTCAAAGTGCAAAGACCTTTGGAGTATCTGAAGGCCATGCTTAGCACCCGTTTTAATTTCCAGGATTCTTCGCAGAGCAGTTCGACCACTTCTGGGGCAACTTCTGAAGCAGCATCACTTGGCAACATCTTGACCAAAATTAAAACGAAAATCCTTGATGTCGATTTGTTTAAAATCTTGGAAGAGAACTCTCTTGCTCACCTTGAACTTAAGAAAATTTTGAAGCAAGTGAATGTCCTGGAAGCTTCTGTTGAGGTTGGAAGTTTTGTGATGGAGCTGAAGACTCTTATTGACTTGGCCACTGCAGATCTTCATCGTCAAAGAGATCTTACCAATCAAATTTCCTCAAAGTCTGAAACTCAAACTGCTGAATGGGATGCCATTTCGACTTCGACTGACAAAATTTCAAAATTGCAAAAGCTTTCTGAAACTTATGTCAAAGAAGTTGCTGCTTGTGATGACAATATCCAAAAATGGAAGAAACAGATAACAGCACTTCAAGAAAAGATCTCTCAAGAGGAAAAACGTAAGGCATCCATACAGCAACCCAAGCAGAGCGAGATTGACGAAGAATTGGGATTGGGTATTCGACATGCTGAGAAGGCCCAGCAACTTGGTCAAGAGATTGAGACTCTTTCCACTCACAAAAGTCTTTGTGATCATCGACTCCAATTTCAGAGGCAGAAATTCGCCACTTTGAAGGAAACTTTTGCCAATATTAATTTGTAGTCGAATTGATTTAACAATTCTCAGCCCTTCGAGGCTTTTGTAATGACTTTAATACCATTTTTATTTGGCAAATTTTATCACAATCATGTTTGCAATCATTCCATTATTATTCTTACTTCCTGCAATATTGGCTTATATTTTTTCAAATACTTGCCATTTATCCTTAGGACTCTCTCATCCTTCCCTATTTCTTCAATCTCATACGCGCCATTTGAAAATATTTTCAAATTTTAGAAAGGTCCTTCCCACTTAGGAGACCATTTTCCCATTAACTTATCTTTTTGATCCATAGGAAGGATTACTTTCCAGACGAGATCACCAATTAAGAAGGTCTTGAATTTTACTTTCTTGTTGTAAAACCTTTCGACTCTCTCCTTTTGTCTTCTTATTAGATCTAGCGCGTGCAGTCTTTCTTCGTCCAAATCTACCAATTCATCCATCATCATACTCCAATATATATCCGATGGGATTTCATGATGCCTTTGCACTCTAACTGACTGCAAATATATTTCGACTAGTAAAACTGCGTCATGTCCGTAAGTCAACTTAAATGGAGTCGAATTCGTTGCTTCTTTAGGAGACGTTCGACAAGCCCACAAGACTTGATCTAGAGTCTTATTCCAATTTCTAGGTTTTTTCCCTACATGTTTCTTGACCAAATTTATCACTACCTTGTTGGCTGCTTCAACCTGCCCATTGGCTTGAGCATAGTAAGGTGTCGAAGTAAGGAGTTTAAAACCTGTTTCTTGTGCAAATTTCTGCATGTTTTTACCAGTGAACACAGATCCTTGATCTGTTGTTATTGTTTCAGGTATCCTAAATCTGTAAATTATTTATTTTTGGATAAAGTCTATGACTGCTTCCTGATCCACATTTACCAATGGTATAGCTTCAATCCATTTAGTGAAATAGTCTATCCCGACCAAAATGTACCTTTGTCCTTTTGAAGAGGCTGGTCAAATTTCCCCAATCAAGTCTAAAGCCCATCCTCTAAATGGCCAAGGCTTTATAATTGAATGCAACTCACTTGTAGGAACATGAGGTATGCCTGCATGTACTTGACACTCCTGACATCCTTTTGCGAATTCGACACAATCCTTCAGCATTGTTGGCCAATACATTCCTTGTCGAAATAATAACCACTTCATTTTGTGACCTGCTTGGTGTGCGCCACACGCTCCACTGTGTACATTCGACAAGGCTATGTAGGCTTCGTCTTCACCTAAGCATTTCAACAAGACTCCTTCTGCAGTCTTTTTGAACAATTCATTTCCAAAAAGTACATAACTCAAAGCTCTGTATTTTATCTTTCTTTTTGCTTTCTGATTTGGGTCTTGTAGATAATTCTTGATAGGCTTTCTCCAGTCTGAAATTCCTGAATCATCTATGTTGAATATCTCAAAGTTTTCTTCGTCACCGTATCCTAATCTTATTGACTCTAGATCTGATGGGGACAACTTGGTGGATACGACTCTTCCTCTGACTTCAATGGCTTCTTCTAACTTTTCCTTCGACACTTTATATCCAGATGCTAGTTGAGCAAGATCGTTCGCTTCTTGATTCTCCAACCTGGGAATGTGTCTGAAGACCACACTGTCGAACTCCTTGAGAAGTCTATTGGCTATTACAAAGTACATGATTAAATTTTCTTTCACGCATTTATACTCTTTAGTCAACTGCTTTATCACCAGTTCGGAGTCGCCCAGTTTTTCGACTCTTGTTGCCCCCAATTTCAACAAGATTTCAAGTCCAGCGATCAAAGCTTCATATTCTGCTTCATTATTTGAACATAGAGTTTCAACTTTGTACTTGAATTTTGTTGGAATTCTATCAGGAGAAATAATCAACATCCCAACGCCAGTTCCATTTTTATGACTGGAACCATCGAAGTACAGTTTCCAAGGTTCTAATTCGACATATTCCACATCTTCGTCTATAGAGTGGTCGGCTATGAAATCAGCGACCACTTGTCCTTTCACAGCTTTTAAAGGTAGATATTTCAAGGAGTATTCTGTTAATGCTAATGCCCATTTTCCAATTCGACTATGCAAAATAGATTTAGATAACATATACTTTATTACGTCGAAATGGGAGGAAATATATACATCAACAGGTTTTATATAATGCTTTAATTTCATACAAGAGAAGTATACACACAGACATAGCTTTTCTATAATACTATATCTAGTTTCGGCATCGTTCAGGACTCTACTGAGATAATAAATGGCTCTTTCGACGCCGTTCTCATCTTCTTGACACAACATACTTCCTAATGTTTTGTCTGATGTCGAAATGTACAATCTCATACTTCTTTTTCTACAAGGAGACATCAGGATTGGGGGACTAGCCAGGTATTCCTTGATTTTGTCGAAGGCCGCTTGTTGTTCTTGCCCCCATGCGAAGTCTTCCTTCTTTAGACGAAGCAGAGGAGAGAAAGCTTGTGTCTTCCCACTGAGATTGGAGATGAATCTTCTGAGAAAGTTGATCTTCCCTAGCAGAGACTGCAACCCCTTTTTGGTCGATGGCGCTTTCGCCTCCATTATGGCTTTGGCTTTGTTTTCATTTATTTCGATCCCCTTCTTGTGGACCACAAAACCTAAGAAATCACCCTCCTGCACACCAAAAGCACATTTAAGTGGGTTCATTTTCAAACCAAACTTCCTCATCCTTTCAAAAGATTGTTGAAGATGATCTATATGACTTTTCCCTGAAACAGACTTAATCACAATATCGTCAATATACACTTGCATGAAAGTCTCAATGAAGTCGTGAAAAATGGAATTCATAGCACGTTGGTAAGTTGCTCCAGCGTTCTTTAAACCAAAAGGCATTACTACCCATTCGTACGTTCCTATTACTCCAGGACAACGGAAAGCCGTTTTAGGAACATCTTCTTTAGCGATAAAAATTTGGTTATAGCTAGAGTATCCGTCTAACATACTTAAGTACTCATGGCCGGCTGCAGAATCTATGAGCATTTCTGCCACTGGCATAGGATATTCATCCTTTGGGGTAGCCGAGTTTAAGTCTCGAAAATCAATGCATACCCTAAGTTTGCCATTTTTCTTAATTACTGGAACAATATTTGCAATCCATTTGACGTACCTGGTTGTGCGGATGAACTTGCATTTTAGAAGTCTTTCGACCTCTTCTTTTATTTTCGACAGGATTTCTGGTGCGAAGCGTCTCGGAGTCTGCTTTACTGGCTTCTTTCCTTCCATTATTGGCAACTGCATTTCGACCAAACTTCTGTCAAGACCAGGCATCTCGTCATAATCCCATGCGAAACAATCTTTGAACTCTTTCAGCAACTGGACTATTTCGACCTTGAACTGGGGGTCCATTTTTGCGGTTATATAGGTTGGTCTATGTTCTGCCCCCACTCCTAAGTTTATTTCTTCTAACGGATCCTGTGCCACCATCTTCTCATTTATTGACACTGGATCTTTTTCGAACCCTAGAGGTTCGTCGTCATAAATGGCGTCCAGCTTTTGCCATTCGCCCATTTGGTTGTTATCATGATCTTCTACAACATATTTTTGGGGACATTGTTTGTCGGAGTTTTCTTTGCTGGCTTCAACAGCCATGTATTTTACTTCAGCCTCAAGGGCCTCTTTGAGTTTGTTTTCGGCTATGTAAGCCGTAATCTTTTCGAGCGCTGATCGTTTACTCGTCATCGTCAAATTCGCTTCCCCATCTCGTTGGCGCTATATGAGTAGTTCCCCACATGTAAGTTTCGCCGATTACTTCTTTATCCCACTGGAAACCATGTGTAGGATGAAGGTACATGGAGCAGTACGCATTGTCTGTCGCCTTTAAGTCGAATTCTGCTGGACTGCATGGAGGTATGTGATTCAGGTTCTTGTCGAAGCTTTGACTGTTGACATTGTTTATCTCTGTCATGAAGTAGCTTTGATCAGCCTCAATGTTTTCGACGATCCCGTCTGGCCTCCATATGTCTATTCGCTGATGCATTGAAGAGGGTACGTCTCCTACGCCATGAATCCATTCCCTTCCAAGCAGTAGGTTGTAGTTCGCCCTTGAAGCAATGACCATAAACATCGTTGGTCTTGTTATGGTTCCAACCGTCAGATTCACCTGGATAACGCCCATGGTGGTTCCTACTTTCGACAGCACCATGTTGTGGGGTTTTGTGTCTGAGTCGTCTTTCCCTATTTTCTTCAGCATGAAATGGGGCATCAAATTCACTGCTTCTCCCCCATCCACCAGTATCTTATTCACCCCAACGTTCTCCACCTTTCCTTTTATGAATAAAGGCTTCAAATGCGCTTTCATGGAGTCATCTGATCTTTCGAAGAAAGCGTTCTGCTCTTCGACGCATCCATTATTCATCACGTAGTAACAGACGGGCCTGTGTGCCATTGTTTCCTCTTCCATCTCGTCTTCTTCATCTTCGACCTCCATAACTCTATCATAGTCTCTAGGGAGAACAGAGACTACGTTACAGATCACATTGAAGGATGATTCTGAGTCGGATTCGAAGTTGTCCGTTATTTCGTCGTCCTCCTGCATCTTCTCTTTCGACGCCACAGGTTCGACAATGCTGCCAGGATTGATCTGGAGGGAAGTCTCTTTTCTGCTCCTTATCTGATGATTGTTACTAGACTCTGCTTCATCTTTGCTGCCAGTGTCTTTTCCATTCACGCTTTTTTCTACAGCCTCTTTTTCTGCCCTTTTCTGTCTTTGCAATCTCCTCCATTGGGATCTGGACATGGGGTTTTTGCCTTTGTAATTCTCTGACGGATATGGTCTTGGCTTGTGCTTTTCCATTTCCTTCTTGCCTTCCATCAAAGCGCCTCTCTGAACCTCAAACTTTCCCCATTTTTTCTGCCCCTGGGCATCTCTAATGGGTTGAACCCATTTGTCGTCTGTTGCTTTGTTAGATGGTTTATAGGTGTTATGGCGCCTTTCTCCATGCTTCCACTGGTGGTGGTCACTTCTCCTTGGGTCATATCTTACTGTTCCCCAATTCTCTTTCCTCTTGGCTTTATCCATTGCCTCCAGGTTGGTTGCTGCCTTCCTGTCGAAAATCGCACTGCAGCGTGGGCACAGCATTACTTCGGTTTTCATCCTTTGGCACCTCTTGATGAATTCTATTAGATTTTCCTCCTCTCTAGGATACGCCAGTCTCTGGTGCTCCTTTCGACGATGATCTTCGCCCACTTCGGCCTGGTCCCTCTGAGATATTTCCACCATGTTCACCCCAACACTCCGTTCGTCGGTGATGCTCAATTCGTTCATCTTTCTAATGAGTCTCTCCTCTTCACCTTCGACACCTGTTAGTGCTTGGTCAAATTCTTTCGCTGGGCAGCAGCACCAAGATATGCTCCTGGGACCATATTTGCAACAGCATTTGTTCCAAATCCTTTTGGGGTCTTCCATTACCCTACGCAGAATCCCACTAACCGCGGGGTTCAAAGGACCATTAACAGCTTCCGCTTTAATTTTTGTGACTTCTTCACTGAAAGGCCCCATAGTGTTGACGCATTTTGCGAGATCACCTGTCTTTGTTTGATCAAGATCAAGGCCTTTAGTAGCCTTGTTTTCGATAATGAGGTCTTCAGCAACCTTCTTTTTCGTATTAGGGGGATGCTCAATTGCCTCAACTGTTTCTTCATTGTTTTCTAAAGAAACATCTCCCCAACCGCTTGGTTGGATTGTGTTGATGTCGATCCGAGAGCTTTCCGGCGCATTGTACTTCACAAGATAATCATATTTCCCACTTGGTTGTCCCAAGCGGTCCCAATTTTCCTCTTGTTGAAACTTCACATCTTCGACAGTATCGGCACCGTCCTTCTTGTCGAAACCTTCAGTAGTTTCCACTCTTTTCTGGTTGTCGAAGCCTTCAGTAACTTCAACTTCGTTCTGGCTTGCGAGATCATCAGCAATCTCAACCATGTTGATGTTTGTGTCGAAACATCCAAGGGCCTCCACCATTTCCAAATTGCCATCAGGAGCAACTTCGATCTCCACCATGTTCACGATGGATGGTTCAGCGTAGTGGGCTTCGACTTGCTGCATGGGATTCGAATCGATCCTCATTTGTTGTTTCGGTTTGTCACCAAACTTTAGCCTTCCGTCACGGATAGCATTTTGAACGAGATCCCTGAAAAGGAAACAACGAGACGTTTTATGGCCTAGAAAATTATGGTATTTACAAAAACCTCTCTTTTTCTGCTGTTCCATAGGTGGTTCTTTAGCGCCTGGAGGTTTTATTAATTGACCATCTTTAACCAACAAATCGAAAATTTCGTCGCATTTGGTGACGTCGAACGTATAAGTCCTTTTGGGAAACTTATCGCTGGTTTCGACTGGGTTTCCGTTCGACGGAGTTAGCACTTTGCACGAATAAGGTGGGCCATGCTTTAATTCTGCTAGGTCAATCTCTTGTTCATCGAAGTTACTTGGTTCGTTTTCGTCGTACTCATCATCTTGGCAAACCCCTACGTAGGCCACCCTTTCTTTTTTATTCTTATTTGCTCTGAATTTTTCGTCCCTTAATCTTTCGACCTGTCTCACTCTATCTGCTAATTGTGCCATATCCCTCAGATACTGGGTATCTAGTTTCTTACTTATAGAATAGTCTAGTCCCCCTGCGGCCATTTCGACCAACTCATGTTCTGGCACCGGGGTGAAACATCTAGCCTTTAACAATCTGAACCTATTCAAATAATCATCTATTGGTTCTGAGTGTTTTCTCTTAACACTGGCTAATTCTTTCAGACTTATTTTTGTTTGACCCATGTAGAATTGTTCATGGAACAGTCTTTCTAATTGGGTCCACGTATATACTGAGTTTGCAGGCAAAGATGTAAACCAAGTAAACGTGTTTTTTGTTAAGGAACTAGGGAAATATTTTATTTTCAAATTTTCATTACGGGCTATTTCCCCTGCTTCGATCAGATAACGTGCTACGTGTTCTATGGTGGATTCGCTAGTATCCCTTGAGAACTTTGTGAACTTAGGCACTTTCCACCTTGGTGGCAGTTCTTCTTGCAGAATATATTCTGACAGTGGGGAAGCATAACTAGGCCTTTGTAATCCCACGTTCATCCCATTTTGTGCCATTATTGTTTCTACCATGGATGCTAAATTGTTTTTGACATGAGGGTTATTATACCAGATCCGCTGTTGCAACACAGCATCCGCGTCCTGGCCTCTCTGGATTACTATCCTTCTAGGTTCTTGTGAAATAGGGACTTCGACACGGGGCTGTTCGACTACATCCTCCTGGTTCCTGACGTTTGTCTAAGGATTGTCTAAAGGCATTTGGTTTATCGTAGGCTCTTCCTGGACCGCCACCAATGGGTTCTGAACCACTTGTTCTCTATGTCGAGTTTGAGGGACTCCAAAGAAATCAGCAATGCGCGTCATTTGCGCTGCCAACAATTGGTTTGTTTGGGCGGTGTTTTGTATTAGAGGGTTAAACACCGCTCCCATTTGTTGTGTCAACATTTGGACCATATCATGATTACTCTCGTCCATTTGTTGTCTAATTACCTGTGCCGAATTATTTGTTATCGGCGGCACGTAGAGTGGTTGTTGATTTAGTCTACTCATGTTTCCGCCATATCCTGATCCTTATAAGGGCGAAGACATATTGGCCATAGAATCAGAATATACTACCGGGGAATTGTGTAGGTTTGCCATTACTGAAGTTGGCATTCCAAATGGTTGTTCCCTACCAGGCAGAGGCATGGTGAAATTTGTCACAAAAGGCCTAGAAGTGTTTCCCACAGGAGGGCGTGTCCCAACGGGCATTTGTTGTGCCCTGAAGGACGAACTAGGCGCATTCTGCGATATTGAAACCGCTGGCGTTGACCCTGTTGACGAAGGTACAGCCTCTGACACAGGGACTGATCCTACATTGCCTCCTGTCGAAGAGACAGGGTTGGATACTGGGATGGCTTCATTTGGATTAGAATTATTTGGATTATTTGGCTGATTCACCATTTTCCTTACTCTTGTTCTTTTTGGTATTTCTACGTCGGACACGGCTAATTTACCGCTTCTCAGTCTCATACAACGAAGAACAAACTTTGACTAACGATTATCTAAGTTTCTAGATTTATGCACTGTCCCACTGGGCGTGCCAATTTGTTAGCTGTGAATTTTGGCGAACAACCTCTGGTTTACCAAAACTTGTAGAATTGGGTTACTTGCAGGATCAACCACACAAATCCTAGGACATGTGCAAAATCTAAATAACTTCGTAAATCTCTAGAACGACGTTTGTATCTTTCATTTTTGATTCTCTGAATATTTTATGTCGAAAGATGTTGATTAAAGACGTTTAAACAGATGTAAATTTGACAAGATAAGATAAATGGCAGAAAATAACTGACGAAATGTAAAGTGTCGAAAAGAAAGTGCAGAAAGATAATTTACAGGAAAACGTAAAAGGAATTTGTAAAGAACTTTAAACTTTATAAAATAACTTTGAAAGAATTGGTGTTTGTTTACACATACATGTTCCAAATATGACTCTTTTCTCTCACACGGGTACTTTGAGTATTTTCAGGAATTTTGTACAAGTAAAAATTTCACACCCTTTTCAGATAACAACTACCCTATTTATATACAAATAACATAACTGTTTCTAACTTCCAAATCCTAAAACTGTGACAAACGGTTCTCTTCTTTTCGCCAGATGCTTCCACGCGTCTTCTGCCAAACGTCACAACTCTTTAGAATTTGAAATTTATATTTTACGTCGAAATGACGTCTGTCTTCAGACTTTGTCGAATTGTCGAACTTCTACATATTTGTCGAAGGGTCGAACAACACTTATCAACCAAAACCATTTATCTCATGTCGTCATTTGTCGAAAGAACCATTCTGCACAACAAATCTCATGGCGTCGAAAACGCACGTATACAGGTGGTCTCAGAGACTTATGTCTCTCACTAATGATGATATAGTTTGGTATGAACCTTCTTTGAGCAGTTTGGAGATTATTGATAGTTGTGGTGAATTCTCTAATGTGCCTCTCATTGGTACACAAGGAGGAATTAACTACAACCCTACTTTGGCTCGTCGTCAACTTGGGTTCCCCTTGAGAGACAAACCTAATAACACTTTGTTAGAAGGTCTTTTCTATCAAGAGGGTAAAGATCCCTAACATTTGAAGCAAATGATTGTGCATGCTTGGCATAATGTGCATAGGAAAGGAAGATCCGAGCTTGGTTTACGCAATTGTGTAGCTTTGGAAGCTTACACTCTTTGGGTGAAGAAGAGAGCTTTGGAGTTGAAGATGCCCTATCCTTATGAAATACCTATGTCTATGGTTGTGGTTGAGCCATTAACTCTCCCTAACCAAGATATAGAGGATTTGGAAGACGCACTCGTCAATATGAAGTAAGAGAAAGATATGTGGGAAGAGTGTTTCCATGCTTTTAGCAAGAAGCATGAAGAGTTGCAGTTGGAGTCTAAGGATAAAGATGCACTTATTGAGCTACTTGAAGACCGAGTGACAAAGAGACAGAGAGAGTCAGAGGTTTCATCTTCTAGCATGCCTCGGCCTTCCGTTGCTTGGAAGAAGATTGTTGCTTAGCTTGTCCTCGAGAAGACTCAGATGAAGACTTCTTTTGAGACCGAGATCCGTCACATTCGAAGGAAGTACGCGCCTTCAGCTAGGTCTTCTGACATTGTTGTTAGGGATCCTTAGGATGACTAGTCTCCTTTTCTCTTGTATTTTCCATTTGGTTTCTGAAATTGTACTCAGTGTAATCCTTCCAATTATATAAATGAAAAGAGATTTTTGGTCATATAAAAATTATTGCAATTGTTGATATATATATATATATATATATATATATATATATATATATATATATATATATATATATATATAATATATATATATATATATATATATATATATATATATATATATATATATATTTGTGTGTGTGTGTGTGTGTGTGTGTGTGTGTATGTGTGTGTGTGTATTTGCAAATGATATAGTAAGTTCCTTGAAAATAAAAAAATAAGTAAACAAGCATTGTGTTTCATGCATCATTTACATAAGCAGGTTTCTCTTTCGCCAGATGTCTCATTGGTGTTTCTTCTGTGCTTTAGCCAAGCTGACTCATCGGTACAATACTCGCGCCAATCATCTAAAAATTATGGAGCATGTAGAGAAAGAGAACAAAGAGCTAAAGGACGAGATCGTCCACCTGACTACCATGATGGAGTCAGTTCTTGCTGCTCAGAGACAAGCTTCTCCAACGCCTGTAACTCCTCCTCCTCATAGGACTGTTATTTCAGAGGTGGCTACCTCTACCATGCCTGCTGCTACCGCTCATTTTGCATCCACTATGCCTGCCGGATTCCCGTGGGGAATGTCGCCGTACTTTATGCCTGAAGGTTTTGCGCCTACATTTTCTTCCATGCCAGCATCTAGCTCGGTCATGCCGGTGCCACCTCCCGTTGTGCACACCTTACCTCGTGTAGAGGACACCATTTATCACTCCAAGTCGTCTGAGGGTCCGGATGTTTATGAGAAAATGGACGAAATGAAAGATCAGTTTCTTGAGCTGCACAAGGAATTGAAGATGCTAAGGGGTAAGGACTTGTTTGGAAAGAGTGTTGCTGAGTTGTGTTTAGTGCCCAACGTAAAGATCCCGGTGAATTTCAAAGTTCCTGACTTTGAAAAGTACAAAGGGAACACATGTCCACTCAGTCATCTAGTAATGTATGCTTGCAAGATGTCTACTCAGACTGACAATGATCAAATGTTGATTCATTACTTCCAAGACAGTATGACTGGTGCTGCACTCAGATGGTATATGGGATTAGACAATGCAAGCGTTTGTACTTTCAATGACTTGGGAGAGGCTTTTGTCAAGCAATATAAGTACAACATGGACATAGCGCCTGATAGAGACCAACCGGGGTCTATGTCTCAGAAGGATAAGGAGACGTTTAAAGAGTATGCGCAGAGATGGAGGGAATTGGCTGCCCATATCACTCCTCCTTTGGAGGAAAAAGAGATGACAAAGCTCTTTCTGAAAACTCTGAGTTCATTTTATTATGAACGAATGATTGCTAGTGCCCCTAGTGACTTTACCGAAATGGTAAACATGGGGATGAGGCTTGAGGAAGGAGTCCGAGAGAGACGTTTGTCGAAAGAAGAAGCATCGTCAAGTAAGAGGTATGGTAGCAATTTTGGGAAGAAAAAGGACAACGAAGCAAATGCAATAAGCAGTGGGAGGCAGAGGAGGCCTCAGATCAGAAGGAATCAACCATCCTGTCAACATCACCATCAAGTATCTTCAGTAATTCCAGTTTTCTCTAATAATCAATCAACACCAGTTCAACAACAACAACAACCGCAACAACGAGCAAACACCAACAACAACAACAATACCAACAACAATCATCATCAACAAAACTTCAAGAGGAAAAATGTCTCTTTCGACCCGATTCCTATGTCATATGCATAACTGTATTTGGTTCTCAAGAACCTATTCCAACCAAGAAACCCGCCACAAATTCCAGAACCACTTCCATGGTGGTACAAGCCTGAGCTCCGTTGTGCTTTTCATCAAGGAGCACTCGGACATGATATAGAACTGTTATCTGCTCAAGTATGAGGTTCAGAAGCTGATAAAGAGTGGAATGGTGTCCTTCGAGGATCGTGCGCCGAATGTGAAAGCAAATCCATTGCCCGCTCATGGGAACTCTTCTGTGAATATGGTGGATGGTTGTCCTGGCAAGTTTAAGGTTTTTGATGTGTGTTTTATCCGAAGATCCTTGGTGCAGATGCATAAGGACATTTGTATGGTGAATGATTGTGAGCATGACCACGATGGTTGTGCTATTTGCAATATTAATTCAAGGGGTTGCGAAGTTATGAAAAGGGACATCCAGCGACTAATGGATGAAGGCATGATTCAAATTGTTCAATCACGTCATGTAGATGATGATGTAAATGTCATAGTGCCCATTTTCAAGCATCCAGAGAGATTGGTAATTTAGTAGGACAGCAGCAACAGTAACAATGTCAGCAATAGATCAGTATCGCCGTTGGTTATACGGTTAGCGGGCCCAGTCCCGTATTCATCTGATAAAGTTATGTCGTATCAGTATAATGCTACAATGATAGAAGGGGGTCAAGAGGTCCCGTTGCCTACGACTAGCTTTGTAGTAAGCATTGGTGATGTTACCAAGGTGACCCGCAGTGGTCGAGTGTTTGGGTCGGTGTTCCGAAAGGATAAAGAAGAATCAGATGTTGGAAAGAAGGTAGAAGTGCCTATTGTAGATCCAGTTGGTGCTTTAAAGGGTAAGTATGGTGAATCCAGTGACTTGAAGGATAACGATGATGATGAAGTACTTCAGTTAATCAAAAGGAGTGAGTTTAATATGGTGGAGCAGCTTCTCCAAACCCCCTTAAAAATATCACTGTTGTCTTTGCTCATGAATTCTGAAGCGCACAAAGAAGCACTGCAGAAGGTTTTGGAACAAGCATTTGTAGAACATGATACTACAGTGGATCAATTTGATCATATTATGGCTAACATCACTTCTTGCAATAATCTTAGCTTCTGTGATAAAGAACTCCTTGAGGAGGGTAGAAATCATAATCTGGCTTTGCACATTTCTATGAATTGCAAAGGAGATACTTTGTCAAATGTGCTTATTGACACTGGTTCGTCACTGAATGTGCTACCGAAGTCAACTATGTCCAAGCTATCATAGCAAGGAGCGCCTATGAGGTATAGCGGTGTAATCGTCAAAGCTTTAGACGGTTCGCGCAAAACGGTTATTAGTGAAGTGGACCTTCCAGTTAAGATAGGTCTGAGTGATTTTCAAATTACTTTTTAAGTGATGGATATCCACTCGGCCTACAGTTGCTTGTTGGGAAGTGTCATACGGTGAACTGGACTTTTTTGTGGTTTTAATCGCAATGTCGCGGTTAGCAAGAGTCGCCACCGACTTTTCTTTTATCCAATAAGGAAAGGTGGAAAAGAACAGGAAAAACCTTAATTTAGATTTTGGGTTCGGGAGGTACATTATACAAAGGGAAGGTGTTAGCACCCTTTGTATCCATGGTTATCCATGGGCTCTTAATTGCTCGATCACTTATATTATTTTTGTCTAAAAAAAAGTGTTTGTGAATTGTTTAGAAAAATTGTTTTGAAAAGAGAATTTAACTTTGTAATGATTCTTGTATGAATGTATACAAAGTGATTATCTCGTTTAGTTTTGAAAATTGTTTAGAAAAATATAACTCGGTAATGATTCTAGTATGAATGTATACCAAGTGGTGATTTTCTGAAGGTATTTTGAAAGGTGTGAGGTGTGAAAAAATGTTTTAGGTTGTGAGCCAGCAATTAAGAGTTATACCGACCCAAGGTCTTTATGAGTATTTCCTATCCTTATGAGGGTAAAACTGTCCTTATTATTGAGAAATAAGTAGTTTTATCCTTTGGATGTAAAAGGGTCATCGTAGGGTCATCGATTGGTCATTGAAGGCAACAGTTACGAGGATACCTTAGCATTCGAAGGGACTATCATCTTTTAACCGTAGGCAACATCGGAGGGTCATCGAGGGACAAAGTTGTATATTCGAAGGCAACATCCGAGGGACTATAATTTATTTTATGATGATTTAACCGAAGGGTCTTTGCTAAGGGTATCCCCACGTTCGCGGGACATGACCGTAATATCGTAATCGTAAGGCAACAAAGAGAGGTCCAAGATCACTTATTCAAAGGCAAAGTTTTACAATTAATTATATAATTAGGATGAAACTCCACATTAAAATTATTAAAAATAATATATTAAAAAATTAATACATTAGAAATTAATACATTAAAAATTAATTTAGGGTGAAACTCCACAAGGGTATCCCACAAATAAAGTGGAATACCTAGCCAATAACCTTTTCCTGGGATATGTGAACCTTTACGAAACTTAAAAAAAGAAACATGTCAGAACACCAAATCAGGGTGCAATCGAAGATTACACCGGAGAAATATCACAACAATAAATAGGATAGGATGAATAATGCATGGCTATGATAAAAACATAAAAAAAACAGACTAGAAGAATCAGGTACTGTCTCGTTCGCCTCTGCCTCGCCTGGCGAAGGCCACGGATTTTGAATTTGAAAACAGCCCCATGTTAGGAACTTTGAATTTTATGGCATTTTATCACAGGAATAACATGGTCAAACATTCAGGGTATTCAGGCATATTTAGATTCCCATACGAAAGCAAATTATATATCAACATTTAATCATGATACATTATATATGTAGATATGGCCAATTGAAAGTATAAACAATAGAGATACGCAAACCTGTTTGCCAATTCAAGGTTGAAGGGATTGACCACTTGTAGTATCGGAATAAGTTAGGCAGCGGGAATTGGACGGCGATGGCTTCGGTGCAGATGGGCTGCCTTCAGGGTTTCTTTACTCTGAATTCTCCGGGTAGGCAGGGTTCCTATGCCAAAGTTTCTATCCGTCCTTCTCTGTTCTCTCTCTTTCTTTTTCCTCAAGGTTTTGTTCCAAGGAAACCTCAGAGTGTTTTGCTTCTCTTCCTTCTTTCTCCAGTGAATCTCCCAGTGTAAACTCCAAGTCTCCCTCCCCTACTGAAACTTCAGTATTTATAGACTAATTTCGTGGGTAATGGGCTTGGAATGAGGGAGACCCAAGTCCAAAATAATTTGTTATATTTTATTTATTATTTATTTTATTATTAATTAATTAATAATTAATTAATTATTAATTAATAATTAATTAATTAAAAAAAAAATTCTTTTTTTTTCTTTTTTTTTCGTTTTTTTTTCGTTTTTTTTTCGTTTTTTTTTTTTTTTTTTTTTTTTTTAGGAAAAATGATGGGTAATTTTTGGGGTATGACAGCTGCCCCTGTTCAATATTCTTGAACCGAGAGAGTTAGGATGGCGTGTATGCCATTCGTGGTCTAGAGGTGGAAGATTATTGAACACTAGAATGCCCCAAAAATTTGCACTTGAGAATCGACAGTTGGTCTTGATGGAGATGGGCTTAAAGATGCCATCCGGGAGGTTTGATGACGAAAGCTTCAGATCGCGCCGTATATTAGGCCAATTTGAAGACATGGGTGCCACACTGGGTCGTACGTTAGACCGTATAATGAGTCATCCATTAGGCTGCAGACTTCGCTAGGGAGTCGGAGTGTGTCATATGCTGTTGGGGATAAAGGGTCAGAATGGACCATACACTAGATCGTATCTGAGTTGCAGAATGAGCCGTACGTTAGGCTGAATCTGATGACGAAAGGGGTAGTCGTACGTTAGACTACACTTCAGAAATGTACCGTATGTTAGGTAGCATCTGAGGGGATGGACATCCGAACGGGTCGTACGTTAGACCGTCGCAGAATGAGTCGTCTGTTAGGCCGCATCTGTTGATGAAAGCGGTAGTCGAACGCCAGACTACACTTCAGAAATGTACCGTACGTTAGGTAGCATCTGAGGGTTGTAAGATCCAAACGGGTCGTACGTTAGACCGCGTTGGAGTTGCTGGAGTTCAGAATGGATCGTACGTTAGATCGTATCCGAGTTGTAGAATGAGCCGTCCGTTAGGCTGCATCTGAAAAAGAAAGTAGTCGTACGCTAGACTACACCCCTGAATGTACCGTACGCTAGGCAGCATCTGAGGATTTGAAGGTCCAAATGGGTCGTACGTTAGACCGCATTGGAGTTGCTGAAGAAGTCATATGTTGGGCTGAATCAGAATGAACCGTACGTTAGGCTGTATCTGATAACCTGTATATGTTGTACTTGCAATAAATGTCTGGGATGGGCTTAGAGATGCCATCGTTAGGAGGATATCGAAGTGTTGTCAGAATGAATGTTCCCATGAACTGTATTTGAAATATGTATCTGAATCTTGAATGTGATTGATAAAGGTGTTGTCTGAATGAACCTTCTACTTTGACTATATCAGGAGGATAATTAACCTGCAAAGAAAAAGTTAGCTTCATGCTATGTCATGATGCATGAGATGTTTCGTGTTATGCTAAAATAAATGTGAATGTTGTATGCATGCGTATGCTGTGAAAGGATGTAATGAATGAGTTATGCGTATGAGAAGTTCTGCTTGGGGACTCTACTGGGGAAAATAAATCCCCATCTACTGATTTGAGACATTTGTGTCGATGACCCTTTCTCGGCTGGGGATGCTTGATTTCTGTCTGATGGTGGAAATATTCAACAGAGCCTGGCTGGGGATGGATGAGATGGTCAATCTGTCTGGTGACGCCGACCTCTGTTGGGGAGTAACTGGCTGTGCCTGGGGATACTGCCATTTTCTGAGGAAAAAAAAAACAGGCTTGCTGGGGAAGAGAATTGGTAGCGGATTCATTGGAAGCATGATTAGACCTTTTCCTTGATCCTGAAGTCGGGTAGTAATTGCTATTGCTATTCTATGCATGTATTTTGGTAAACATCAGTCATATTCAAATGCACATATTAATTCAAATTAAATCAATGGACATTTACGCAACCAAAACAGAAAAGTAAAAACAAAAGCATCTTTTTTTTTGAAAGAGGGTTGTATTGATTTTGAAAGGAGGCCTATAAACAGGCAATTTGTGTACAAGGAGACAAAAATCCTAGTAAGAGGAAATTGTCGAAAACAAAGAGAAAGCTATGTGGAAGAAGTCCTATTGATTTTAAGCCTACTACTGTCATTATGTCTTCGAGCATCTCATCCCTTGCTGTCGGATAGAAGTGATTGGCTTGGTCAGTCCCTCGAACTTGGATGAAAGTTGACTGAGAACGGGACATAGTCATACGCTTTAATCCCTAATTTTTGCCTGGACCGCCTTTTCAGGTTTTCAGTCCACCAGGATACCCTTTTTTGCCCAAGCCGCCTTTTCAGGTTTTCGACTTGCCGGGTGTACATTTTTTTTATATATCCCTAATTTTTGCCCGAACCCTTTTGGTTCGCCGGGATGCCCTTACTTTTGCCTAGATACGTCGATCTAGCGGGTCTCTTTTATGCGTAGTATTTTTTAACTATGTCCGCGTTCACGGGATGTGGGAAGTCTTCACCATCCATTGTAGCGAGTATCATGGCTCCACCAGAGAATACCTTCTTAACCACAAATGGCCCTTCGTATGTGGGAGTCCATTTGCCTCTGGGGTCAGTTTGTGGTAGGATGATGCGTTTGATTACCAAGTCGCCAAGTTGATACACTTGTCTCTTGACCTTTTTGTTGAATGCCCTGGTCATGCGCTTCTGATATATCTGCCCGTGACATACAGCCGCAAGTCTCTTCTCATCCATCAAATTTATCTGATCGAGTCGAGTCTGAATCCATTCGTCCTCGTCTAAGCCCGCCTCTTTCATGATCCTTAGAGAGGGAATCTGAACTTCCACTGGTAAAACGGCTTCCATTCCGTAGACTAAAGAGAAAGGAGTTGCCCCTGTCGAAGTTCGCACGGAAGTACGATAACCATGAAGAGCAAATGGTAACATCTCATGCCAGTCTTTGTATGTTACCGTCATCTTTTGTATACCTTCTTAATATTCTTATTAGCCCCTTCTACAGCGCCGTTCATCTTTGGCCGGTACGGAGAAGAGTTATGGTGTTTTATTTTGAACTGCGTGCAGAGTTCAGTAATCATCTTGTTGTTTAAATTAGTACCATTGTCAGTGATAACTCTTTCAGGAGACAGCAGGTTTCTCAAATAGGTATTTGATAGAATCCATCTTAGAAGTCAATAAGGTGGTATGATTCAACATATACTGTCTTAGTCGGCGAGCAGCCCAGGCCAAAGCACAGCAAGCTTTCTCGGGCTGTGAGTATCTTGTTTCACAGTCGGTACCTTTTGCTAAGGCAGTGTATGGCATGCTCTTTTCGACCAGACTCGTCATGTTGCCCCAACACACCTCATTGAATTTTCTAACACGGTCAAATACGTAATTAAAGGTCTTCCTTCAACTGGTGGCATCGGAACTGGAGGTTCTTGGCGATATTTCCTGATTTTGTCATAAGCTTCTTGGCATTCATCATTCCATACCATCTCTTGATTTTGTCTCAGTAATTTGAAGATGGGTTTGCAGGTAGCAGTCAAGTGTGGAATGAATCGGGCAATGTAATTCGAGTGCCCCAAGAAACCTCTGACTTCTTTCTTGTTTATTTCAGTACCCAGATTTACAATTTCAATTGATTCCTCATGCGGCTGTATAGTCTTTTCTTCTTGCAGTAGTCGGGCAAGTTCTCCAGGGACTTCACAATCTTCCTCGCTTCCATCCTCGGCTTGGTAGATCGGATTTTCAAAGTCATAATGAACAGTAGCAGAGTCATTACCAACAGGATCCAGAGTGGATATGGATCGGCAAATTGTTACGTGAGTGTGTGCAAGAAACATAGCTTGTTTGAAAAATGACAGGAAAGATAAAGAGCGCAATATTTGAATGCAAAAAGTCCATTGATCTATTGAATATGAATATGCTTATGAAAATGACAAACCCCTAACAAATTAGCCATTGTGCCTCGGGCATAGACACAATGCTTTAAGAAGTTTGATTGTAAAAGAAAATTAAAATTTGCAATTCTAGAATAAACAATAACAATTACTCCTGACTAAAGGAAATCGGGATAATGTCTTCAGTCTTCCAATTGTTGAGTCCGTCACCAATTGTTGGGAAAATCCAGCTATCCAAGTCGCAATCACTATCAGCATCTTCCATAGCATTAATCTGATTTTTGACTATCTTTCCAGAGTTAAACCCCAGGCCAGCTTTATCAGACTTGTACGGTACATTGATCAGTTGACCCCAACCAGCACGATCACCATTTTCAATCGCGGCTTGAGCATCTTTCAGAGAGATCATGACAGGGGGAGCACGAACAACCTTGGGCACAAGGGGAGTTGGCTTAAGGACAGGACTGGGTGGAGGAACCACTTCAAATGACTGAGAAGGAGTCTCAAAGAATTCACCATCCATCTCGACGTATTTGAAGGCTTGCACACTACTGACAATATACTCTTCTTCTCCACATACAGTGACAACCATGCCTGCTATTGGATACTTCAGCTTTTGATGAAGCGACGAAGCTACCGCACCTGCCCCATGGATCCAAGGGCGCCCCAACAAGCAGGAGTAGGCGGGACGAATGTCCATCACGTGAAAGGTAGTGTTGAAGACTTGAGGTCCTATCTTGATAGGGAGAACCACTTCACCATAGACAACACTCTTCGCACCATCGTAAGCACGCACCACAACATCACTAGGTTTCAGTTCAATGCCTTTGTAGTCAAATTTATCGAGTACAGCTTTCGGGAGCACATTCAAGGAAGAGCCGTTGTCGATCAACACGTGAGCCAGGGTGATCCCCTCACACTCGATGGAGATATGCAGAGCTTTATTGTGATTCTTTCCTGCTGGCGTCAGGTCAGCATCGGAAAAGCCTAGGCCATTGTCAACAGTCAAATTAGCAACATAATGTTCGAATTGATCGACGGATGTTTCTTGAGGCACATGAGCGGTCTTCAAGAATTTCATCAATGCATTGGCATGGGATTCAGAGGATAATAACAAGGACAACATTGAGATTTTAGACGGAGTATGCCCCAATTGTTCCACTACATCAAAATCGCTCTTACGGATGATTTTCAGCATCTCTTCCATTTCCTGTTTGGCAACATCTTCAGAAGTAACTTCGACCGATGTCTCTGACTGAGGAGGATTGACTGGTCTTTTTCCTCGAATTTCGGGAGCGGGAGGTGAGATTTCTGGGGAGTAGATCCTTCCACTTCGAGTAACTTTACTAGTCCCCACAATATCATTAGGATTAGCAGAACTACCAACTTGCTTTATGCCATGGATGTAAACGTCGCCTCCATAGTTCCACGGAATAGCTTTGCTGGAGGAATATGGCACGGGGCCAGGTGCGGTAATAATCAGGGGAGCCACTTTGGGCTCAGCGGTAATCTTCACAGGCACTCTAGTAGCGGTAATCTTCACTGGAGCTTTGGACCTAGCAATCACAGATACCTCTTCAATAGAGTTGTCCACCTTAGGAACCCTTTCAAATAGAATTGTACGATCATCCATCAGCCGTTGAATGCCGTTCTTCAACTTCAAACAATCATTGGGTCGGAGTACACAGAGATCGCAATCTTCAGCACAACCTGGAAATAAACCAGCTTGCAATAAATTCTTCTTAACGATCAGGAGAGGAGATGCTAAATCAGCAACGTCAGTAACGTGAGAATTGTCGTCCACAACATTAACATTCTGGTCATGATTAGGCATAGGTGCTGTGATGACATTGGGGGTCGCCGGAGGATCAAATTCAATTTCTCCAGCGTCGATCATATCCTGAATCTTGTTCTTCAACAACCAGCAATCATTCGTATCATGCCCGGGGCTATCGGAGTGATAGGCACACCTGGCGTTGGGATTATAACGAGGAGAAGTAGTGTTGGGATTTGCAGGAGGGCCTCTGAGGGTAATCAAATTGGCCTTTAACATACTCTGCAGTGCTTGGGTTAAAGTCATATTGATCTTGGTAAACTGTCTTCTCGACCTGTCTTGTCTGTGTTGGAAGTTCTGAGATGGCGGTGCGGCAATTGTAACTGCCCCAACAGTATGGTCACGATTCTTCTTGTTATGCTTCCTCTCACTGTACACAGCATTTGATTCATTCTTTCCCTGATAGGACTTTTTGGTGCTTGCAGAAGTAGCTGCCTGTATCTTTCCACTTCGAATGCCGCTTTCAACCCGTTCACCTGTCAAGATAAGTTCAGTGAAACCTGACGAGGAACTTCCCAGTAGATGGCTGTAGAATGGGCCAGTCAGTGTACCCATGAACATGTCCACTAACTCTCGATCAGTCATAGGGGGTTTGACTCTGCCAGCCAAATCTCTCCACTTTTGAGCATATTCTTTGAAACTTTCTTTAGAGCCCATAGTCATATTTTGTAGCTGTAGCCGAGTAGGCGCTAACTCAGAATTATACTGGTAGTGCTTGTAGAAAGCTGTTGCTAAATCAGTCCATGTGCGGATGTTAGAGCTCTCAAGCTGATAATACCACTCTAACTGTGTGCCAGACAGACTCTCTTGGAAGAAATGGATCCACAGTTTCTTATCAGTAGTGTGCGGCTGAATCTTTCTCACATAAGCCCTTAGATGCATCTGAGGACAAGAGGCACCATCATACTTAGTGAAAATGGGAACCTTGAATTTGCGGGGAATGACCACATCAGAGACCAGACCCAAGTTTTCGAAATCCAGACCGGGCACTTTCTGCCCCTCCATAGCTAGCATACGTTCTTCCAGCAACTTGTACTTATCATCCTTCGGAGAGTACTGTTCATGTTCATAATCTTCATCGTCGTCCTCAGAATTGACGAGATTAGGATTCTCATCTTCCGAATCATTCTCGGTCTCTTCTTCTGAATCCTTCGGAATTCTAATCTTGACTCCTGTAACCTGTCCCTTAAGCCTTCTCCCCGGGTTGATGTAACCCACAGGTTTCTGGTCCTTCTTCTTCTCCATCAAAAGAGCTTTCAGTTCTTCCTGCCCCTTAGATAAGCTCAGCATCATTTCCTGGAATTGAGCATTCTGGGCCTGGAGATCTTTGACAGTTTGTTCGAGAGCCATTGTTCAATCTGTTTGAATCTGCTGGAATCTGTTTGATAGGAAAATCGTGAGAACACTGATCCTTTAGAATACCTGTTATGCGATGCAATGCAATGTATGAAATGTTTTCAAGGACTTTCGGGATTTAACTTTGCATAAACTAACAAAAAGAGCTTTTTTTTTCTTTTCTCTTTTGTTTTTGCTTTTGTTTGTTTTTTTTTTAGCAGAGTTAAATCCCTAAATCCTTGAAATGGTTAGTACAATGCCATGATGTTATGATGTTATGTTGTTATGATGTCATGTTGTTAGATAAATAACAAGCACAAGCAAGTCACACAACAATCATTCCTAGGTTTTAAGGCTTGCGTGAGTTCCATAGGTAAATACCCTCCCCACTGAAGTTTGGTTGGTTCAACCTGTCTTAGAATAGTAACCGGGTTCTAGAAGGATCTCAAATCATTGACCTTTCCTTAAGTCCACTTCAGTGCAACACCAAGTGGTTGACCGAAGCTTCCCTAAAGTCCAATCTCAAAGAGTGTAGTATCGAGTCTCAACCAACTCCAGTCGGAACCGAAGCCAGTTATCTCACTACTTTCTAATGGCCAGGATGAGTCAATTAGGGTTCTAAAGGTCTGGTTAATGCTTTTATGACACCACGCGAATGCCAAATATTTCCTCAACTAACATGAGGAACATCAGGACATCCAAAGTGCCACATTAACCGTAGCCATCATTTTGACCATTCCAGTATACGCCGGACAGTCGCGATGATCTCTTGCTACTTACCTAAGGTACACTAGATCCGGGTGTAGGATCTTTCACTCAAGCATAACATACCCAAGCAATCCCTTAAAAATAAATCAGACAAATTGAATAAGTGATCTTGTTTTTAAGGTAACCTCTCTTTTTAAATATTTAGGATCCCCAGCAGAGTCGCCAGTTCTGTCATACGGTGAACTGGACTTTTTTGTGGTTTTAATCGCAATGTCGCGGTTAGCAAGAGTCGCCACCGACTTTTCTTTTATCCAATAAGGAAAGGTGGAAAAGAACAGGAAAAACCTTAATTTAGATTTTGGGTTCGGGAGGTACATTATACAAAGGGAAGGTGTTAGCACCCTTTGTATCCATGGTTATCCATGGGCTCTTAATTGCTCGATCACTTATATTATTTTTGTCTAAAAAAAAGTGTTTGTGAATTGTTTAGAAAAATTGTTTTGAAAAGAGAATTTAACTTTGTAATGATTCTTGTATGAATGTATACAAAGTGATTATCTCGTTTAGTTTTGAAAATTGTTTAGAAAAATATAACTCGGTAATGATTCTAGTATGAATGTATACCAAGTGGTGATTTTCTGAAGGTATTTTGAAAGGTGTGAGGTGTGAAAAAATGTTTTAGGTTGTGAGCCAGCAATTAAGAGTTATACCGACCCAAGGTCTTTATGAGTATTTCCTATCCTTATGAGGGTAAAACTGTCCTTATTATTGAGAAATAAGTAGTTTTATCCTTTGGATGTAAAAGGGTCATCGTAGGGTCATCGATTGGTCATTGAAGGCAACAGTTACGAGGATACCTTAGCATTCGAAGGGACTATCATCTTTTAACCGTAGGCAACATCGGAGGGTCATCGAGGGACAAAGTTGTATATTCGAAGGCAACATCCGAGGGACTATAATTTATTTTATGATGATTTAACCGAAGGGTCTTTGCTAAGGGTATCCCCACGTTCGCGGGACATGACCGTAATATCGTAATCGTAAGGCAACAAAGAGAGGTCCAAGATCACTTATTCAAAGGCAAAGTTTTACAATTAATTATATAATTAGGATGAAACTCCACATTAAAATTATTAAAAAAATATATTAAAAAATTAATACATTAGAAATTAATACATTAAAAATTAATTTAGGGTGAAACTCCACAAGGGTATCCCACAAATAAAGTGGAATACCTAGCCAATAACCTTTTCCTGGGATATGTGAACCTTTACGAAACTCAAAAAAAGAAACATGTCAGAACACCAAATCAGGGTGCAATCGAAGATTACACCGGAGAAATATCACAACAATAAATAGGATAGGATGAATAATGCATGGCTATGATAAAAACATAAAAAAAAAAGACTAGAAGAATCAGGTACTGTCTCGTTCGCCTCTGCCTCGCCTGGCGAAGGCCACGGATTTTGAATTTGAAAACAGCCCCATGTTAGGAACTTTGAATTTTATGGCATTTTATCACAGGAATAACATGGTCAAACATTCAGGGTATTCAGGCATATTTAGATTCCCATACGAAAGCAAATTATATATCAACATTTAATCATGATACATTATATATGTAGATATGGCCAATTGAAAGTATAAACAATAGAGATACGCAAACCTGTTTGCCAATTCAAGGTTGAAGGGATTGACCACTTGTAGTATCGGAATAAGTTAGGCAGCGGGAATTGGACGGCGATGGCTTCGGTGCAGATGGGCTGCCTTCAGGGTTTCTTTACTCTGAATTCTCCGGGTAGGCAGGGTTCCTATGCCAAAGTTTCTATCCGTCCTTCTCTGTTCTCTCTCTTCTTTTTCTTTTCCTCAAGGTTTTGTTCCAAGGAAACCTCAGAGTGTTTTGCTTCTCTTCCTTCTTTCTCCAGTGAATCTCCCAGTGTAAACTCCAAGTCTCCCTCCCCTACTGAAACTTCAGTATTTATAGACTAATTTCGTGGGTAATGGGCTTGGAATGAGGGAGACCCAAGTCCAAAATAATTTGTTATATTTTATTTATTTATTTATTTTAATTATTTAATTAATTAATTAATTAATTAATTAATTAATTAATTAAAAAAAAATTCTTTTTTTTTTCTTTTTTTTTTTCGTTTTTTTTTTTTTTTTTTTTTTTTTTTTTTTTTTTTTTTTTTTTTTTTTTTAGGAAAAATGATGGGTAATTTTTGGGGTATGACAGGAAGGCCATGGATCCATGAGGCAAGAGATGTTACCTCCACTTTGCATCAGAAACTTAAACTTGTGAAGAATGGGAAGCTTGTGATTGTTGGTGGGGAGAAGGCGTTGTTGGTTAGCCACCTGTCATCTTTCTCTTATGTTGAAGCTGAGGATGAGGTTGGAACTCCGTTCCAGGCCTTATCTATTGCTGTTGAAAAGAGAGTTGGGGCACCTATCTCCTCATTAAAAGATGCCGAGAAGATTTTGAAGAAGGCAATGTTGCTCAGTGGGGGCGCATGGTAGAGGTCTCCGACAACAAAGGCAGAACCGGTTTGGGGTTCCAGAAAGGTTCATCAACTGTAAGGTTTGAAGATATGCAACTTAGCTTCCGTAGAGGAGGGTTCATTCATGGCAATGAACAACACTCAGTTGTTGTGCTAGAGGATGACGAAGAGGAAGACTGCACCAATTTTGTGACGCATGGAAAGGCTTTCAACAATTGGATTGTTGTTGATATTCCTGTTATTTTGCATCAATCTTAGTAATTGCTTTTATATGTTTTCGAAATCCTTCTCTTATGCCTAAGGGAGAAGAGAACATTGTTTAGGCATTTTCAACTTGATCATTAATAAAATTAATTCTATTCATCCACATCTATGATGTTTTGTTTTTACTTTATGCTTTATTCTGAAAATGGTAATCACAAAAAAAACATAAATAAACAATATAATTGTTCATCTGCATAGTATTTGGTCACAAATCCACTTCTCTAAAATCAAAATATCAAATCATTATGCAGGTTGGTTTCTAACCCCATTGAATACAATGATCCTTCTTCTTCTCCAAATTTTGAATTCCCTGTGTTTGAGGCCGAGGAGGAAAGTGACGAAGAAGTGAGTGATGAATTATTTCGTCTTCTTGAACAAGATGAAAAGACCATTCATTCGTTCAAAGAGAAGATTGAGCTAGTCAACTTGGGTTCCGAGGATGATGTGAAGGAAGTCAAGATTGGATCTCGATTGTGTCTAGATGTCAAGAAGGGGTTGATTGATCTTTTTCAAGAGTATTCAGATGTGTTTGCTTGGTCCTATCAAGACATGCCTGGTTTGGATTCTGAGATTGTGGAGCATAGATTGCCGTTGAAGCCATAATGCCCTCCAGTCAAGCAGAAGTTGAGAAGAACTCATCATGATATAGCAGTGAAGATCAAAGAGGAAGTGCAGAAGCAGATTGACGCCGGTTTCCTTGTAACCGCTGAGTATCCGTAATGGGTGGCCAATATTGTGCTTATGCCAAAGAAAGATGGAAAACTCTGGATGTGTGTCGACTATCGAGATTTGAATAAAGCCAGTCCGAAAGATTATTTCCCTCTACCACACATTGATATGTTGGTAGACAATACTGCTAAATTCAAAGTCTTTTCGTTTATGGATGGACTTTCCGGATATAATCAGATCAAGATGGCACCCGAAGATATAGAGAAGACCATATTCATTACACCTTGGGGAACATTCTGTTATAGAGTGATGCCTTTCGGTCTAAAGAATGTTGGTGCAACTTACCAAAGAGCAATGACTACTCTTTTTCATGATATGATGCATAAAGAGATTGAAGTTTATGTTTATGACATGATTGCTAAATTGATTGATGAAGAGGAACATGTTGAGCATTTATTGAAGTTATTCCAGTGTTTGAGGAAATATAAACTCCGCTTGAATCCCAATAAGTGTACTTTTGGTGTTCGTTCTAGTAAGTTGTTGGGCTTTATTATCAGCGAGAAGGGTATTAAAGTTGATCCTACAAAGGTCAAAGCAATACAAGAGATGCCTACACCCAAAATTGAGAAGCAAGTCAGAGGTTTTCTCGGTCGCTTGAATTATATTTCCAGATTCATTTCCCACATGACTGCCACATGTGCGCCTATATTCAAGCTTCTTTAGAAAGATCAGTCTTATGATTGAACCAAAGATTGTCAGAAAGATTTCGATAGTATTAAAGAGTATTTGCTCGAACCTCTGATTTTGTCTCCGCCTGTTGAAGGAAGACCGTTGATCATCTATTTGACTGTGCTTGATGAAAGTATGGGTTGTGTTCTTGGTCAGCAAGATGAGACTGGAACGAGAGAATTTGCAATTTACTACCTCAGTAAGAAGTTCACCGATTGTGAGACTCGGTATTCTATGCTTGAGAAGACTTGTTGCGCATTGGCTTGGGTTGCTAAGCGGTTGCGTCAATATATGTTGAATCATACCACTAGGTTGATATCCAAAATGGATCCAGTCAAGTATATATTTGAGAAGCCTGCATTAACTGGGAGGATTGCCCGTTGGCAGATGTTGTTATCAGAGTATGATATCGAATACCGATCTCAGAAAGCGATCTAAGGTAGTATCTTGGCTGACTATTTGGCTCACCAACCAATTGAAGATTATCAGTCAGTGCAGTATGATTTTCCTGATGAAGAAATTTTATACTTGATAATGAAAGATTGTGATGAACCATTGCTTGAAGAACGGCCAGAGCCTGGTTCCTGTTGGGGCATGGTATTTGATGGAGTTGTTAATTAATATGGTGATGGTATTGGGGCAGTGATCATTACTCCTTAAGGCACGCATCTACCATTTACAGCTAGATTGACTTTCAAGTGTACAAACAATATGGCATAATATGAAGCTTGCATTATGGGGCTTGAAGAGGCCATGAATCTCAGAATCAAGTATTTAAATGTCTTTGGAGATTCCGCTTTGATTGTAAATCAAATCAAAGGTGATTGGGAGATGAACCAACCTGGTTTGGTACCATATAAAGATTATGCGAGGAGGATTTCAATTTTCTTTACAAAAGTTGAGTTTCATCATATTCCTCGAGATGAGAACCGGATGGCAGATGCTCTTGCAACGTTGGCGTCAATGATTGTGGTGAAGTATTGGAATGAGTTTCCCAATGTGTCGGTGATGCGTCTTGATAGACCAGCTCATGTGTTCGCTGTTGAAGAAGTTAGAGATAATAAGTCGTGGTATTACGACATCAAATGTTTCCTCCAAAGTCATATTTACCCGTCTGGGACATCTTTGAAAGATAATAAGACTTTGAGAAGATTAGCCGGCAATTTCTACTTGAATGGTGATATACTGTACAAGAGAAACTTCGACATGGTTTTGCTCAGATGCGTGGATAGACACGAAGCAGACTTGTTGATGACTGAAGTGCATGAAGGTTCCTTTGGTACTCATTCCAATGGACATGCAATGGCAAAGAAGATGTTGTGAGCAGGTTACTATTGGCTGACAATGGAATCTGACTATTGCAAGTTTGTGAAGAAATGCCACAAGTGTTAAATATATGCTGATAAGATTCATGTTCCTCCGACACTATTGAATGTTATCTCTTCCCCATGGCCCTTCTCCATGTGGGGAATTGATATGATTGGGATGATTGAGCCCAAAGCTTTGAATGGACATCGTTTCATTTTGGTGGCAATCGACTACTTCACAAAATGGGTTGAAGCGGCATCGTATGCAAATGTAACCAAGCAAGTCGTTGTAAGGTTTATCAAGAACCAGATTATATGTCGTTATGGTATGCCAAGTAAGATCATTACTGATAATGGATCGAGCTTGAATAACAATATGGTGGAAGCTCTTTGCAAATCATAATTCTTCTCCCTACAGACCTAAGATGAATGGGGCCGTTGAAGTTGCAAATAAGAACATTAAGAAGATTATTCAGAAGATGGTTGTCACGTATAAGGATTGGCATGAGATGCTCCCATTTTATTTTCACGGGTATCGTACATCCATCTGCACTTCAACAGGGGCAACCCCTTCCTCTCTCGTTTATCGTATAGAAGCAGTGCTCCCCGTAGAGGTTGAGATTCCATCATTACGTGTGCTCATGGAAGCCAAGTTGACTGAGGCTGAATGGTGTCAGACCAGGTTTGATCAGCTGAATTTGATTGAAGAGAAGAGATTAACTGCCATGTGTCATGGTCAGTTATATCAGCAGAGGATGAAGAAAGATTTTGATAAGAAGGTCAGACCTCGGGTATTCAGAGAAGGTGACCTTGTGCTCAATAAGATCTTGTCATTCAAACCAAATTCTAGGGGAAAATGGACTCCTAATTATGAAGGCCCATATGTTGTTAAGAGAGCCTTTTCAGGCGGTGCTTTGATTCTTACAACTATGGACGGTGAAGAGTTCACTCGTCTTGTGAACGCAGATGCAGTCAAGAAATACTTCGCCTAAAAAAAGAAAAGAACAACTCGCTAAGTTGAAAACCCGAAAGGGCGGCTTAGATAAAAAAAAGCGTCTTGGTGGATTGAAAACCCGAAAGGGAGATCCATGTAAAAATTAGAGACAAAAAAATAGAAAGAATTTCCCGATAAGTTGAGTACCCCATCTTGGGGAAACTTATGCAAAAATTAGGGATCATCGCAAGTAACTGCAGTATGCTGATCGATTGGTATCAGAAAGACCTTAGTTGAGCATAAAGGTTGACATCGATTCATCATCCCAGTATCGGTCAAGAGCACAGTGGATATCAAGAGTTGGTAGAAGGATTAAGGATCATTTGTATTCAATGTACCCTTTTCCATGTAAATTACCATTTTCAAATTTGTAAAAATATATGGAGTCTTGTCATTTACAGACTACCATCCCATTAAATAAAGTTGAGCTTTTGTCCAATTGTTTCTACTCTTATTTATTTAAGCTAATAGTTTAAATTTTATTATAATCATTTTGGAAATTTAAATTTTTTTAATCAAAATCTTTTTTTTCTTAAAACATATAAAAACAAGAACTTTTCAAAGCAATTAAAAGGAAGTATCAACAGCATTTCAAAGAGCAGCAAGTCCTTAAGTGCTAAGCATCAGAGGTTCCCCAAGCAATTAACCCTTCGGGTATCCCTAGTTTTTTGTATTGATTTGGTTCCCCTACGGAGTGTTTGTTCCTTAGCGGAGTTCCGATTCTTTTCCCCAACTGAGTTGGTTGATTCAGTACCTTGCGGCGTGTTATTTCCCTGACAGAGTTTCTGTGTTCCCCAACGGAGTTTGTGTTTCCTCGGCAGGGTTAATCTTCAGCAGAGTAAGATGTTTTCCCTAGTAGATTGTGTTGGTTCCCCCCACCAGTCACCATCTGAATCGCTCTCAGTCAGAGTTTCCTCCTGGTTTCTGAGCAGCTATTCATGTTTATCTTCTATATGGTTGTCTCCCATTTGATATGGTGTTGATCTAAAATTCCCTACAGACTCGATAACATTTCCTCTCCTCAGCAGATCTCCTCTTCCGTCGGCTAGATTTGAGCCTTTGGGTTGTTGATCTCTCTGTTCTCCAGTAGTTGTCTCCCTCTTTTTGTGGATTGACCGAGGATTGTACTGATGATTCAAATTCTTTGTGACACCTTTGTATCCTTTGTGATCGTTTTGTCAGCATAATCATCATATATATACATATACATATACATTCATATAATTTCATAATTGCATATTTGCATTATCATATCCGATTAGCTTGTTGATTTGAGATTCTCATTCTCTGTTATGGCGGTACTTTATCCCCATACGAACCTCGGTGTCTGTCCTCCCTCAATTGTAGAGCGTCAGCCCCCTTAGGCAGAAAGACTTTAACCTTTCTCCTCTTCCCCACTGAGTTGTTTCCTCGTGGATGATTATTACTTCAGTTTCCTTCCCAGTTATTTATCTGGATGGAATCACTCCCCTTGATTAATATCCTCATTGTGTTGAGTCTTGATTGATTGTTTCTTTCTAGATCATGCCTAGATAGATGCTTTGAGTCTCATAAGAACTTATTACCCAGTAACTGGTAATATTATTCTTTGTTTGCAGTTTGTTACTTCTTGCCCAATATCCGGCATAAGTACCCCTGTTTTCCCAACAGTGGAATTCTCAGTGGATTCATTTGTTTTTTATTCCCCAGGAAGTATATCCTTGATATGTTCATCCTAACCGGTGACGGATATCTTTCTTTCCCCTGCCTAAGTCTATCCTTGATATGTTCATCTTAACCGATGGCGGATATTCTCATCCTTGGTATTTTACCCAGTAAAAAGGTAGTTGTAATCCCTATTGTGTTCCCCAGAGTGTTAATCATTGATATGTTCATCCTAACCGATGACAGGTTTTGTGGTATTCTACCCAGTAACTGGTAGTTGTAAATCCTACTTATTCTTGTGCAGAGTTTATCCTTGATATGCTCACTTTTTACCAGTGACGGATTCTCTCTCTTGGTATTCTATCCAGTAACTGATATATGTAATTCCTATTTTCTCCCCTCACAAAGTCTATCCTTGATATGTTCATCCTAACCGGTGACGGATTTTCTCTTTAATGGTCTTCTATCCAGCATTCGATAGATGTAATTCTTACCTTGTTATTCAGTTGGTATATCCTTGATATGTTCATCCTAACCGATGGCGGGTGTCCTCCTTGACAGTCCCAGGCAAGTCTATCCTTGATATGTCCATCTTAACCGATGACGGATCTTCTTCCCTGTTGAGTCTATCCTTGATATGTTCATCCTAACCGATGACGGATATTCTCACCTTTGGTCTTCTGCCCAATAACCGGTAGTTGTAAATTCTATTTTCTGCAGTTTTCCATAGCAAGGCTATTCTTACCCAGTAACCGGTAATGAATACTCCCTCCTGGCCATTCTCTGTGAGTCATCCTTGATATGTTCATCCTAACCGATGACGGGTGTCCTCTCTGTCAGATCTTTATTATCTCCTCACCCAGTAACAGGTAGTAGATAATAGATTTCTGCTCCTCCTGTGTTGAAGTTTATTTCTTCCCCAGTTGAGTTCAGTGTGCATTTCCTTAGTGAAATCGTTTTTCCTACGTGATTCAAGTACTTCAGTTTTATCCTGACTTACTCGTATCCCCTGCAGATGTTGTTGTTACCCGGCTGAGTCTTTTCCCTGTTTGTATGGAATTCCTTTAGTCCCCCAGCAATTTTAAGTCGTAGCCTGGCCTACGCATAACTCTTTTATCCCCCAGAGTCTTTGTCTCCCCAGTGAGTTTTGCTTACGAAATGCATTATACTCCTGTGGACTTTCGGTCTCTCTGATTTCTTTTCCTTTGTGGCAATATTTCCCCATAAAGAATTTACTTTTACATTCATATCATATGCATCATGAGGTCTCTTAGGGATCAAAATTTGTTTCTATATGTTATTATTTAAGCCCATTCTACTGAGTCGACATGAAGATTTTAACCTTCGCCTCCTCAGTTAGGATGTCCTTGAAATTCTGGTATCAGATATGAGATGTCGAAGGTAATGTCACGACACTAATATCTGAACAATACAAACAGGATAAAAGATAAAGAACAGTAATGCAAGAGACACAAGTAATTGTTAACCCAGTTCGGTGCAAACTCACCTACGTTTGGGGGCTACCAAGCCAGGAAGGAAATCCACTAAACAGAATCAGTTCAAAGAGTCTCAGTAAACAACTTCAAGTTACAGTCTTTTCACCTAATCTCTACCCGTGTGACTTTTAACTAAGAACTCTTAGATATGAGATCCTACTCACTCCCCCTCAATCACAGCAGTGATATAAAATAAGAATTATAATGAAAAGAAGACACTCTTCAAAGACACATACTTGATCTTTCTTAAAAGCTTCAATCAAGTAAACACACACTCATGCTTCAAAGCTTAGAATGGACAAATTACAAATCAAAAGTCAGTCCAATTCAATCATCTATGGATGAATGAATGGCTTACAATTCACACGACCACACAAGACTAAAAACCCTTATTCTCTCTCAATATTTCGTTTGTTATTTCTTGTGTATAAAACTAGGTTTTCCATGTCCTTTATATAGAAGCAATTGGCTGGGCTTGGACATCATAAAACCCTAAAACTATTTTCCATTCATATCTTCTCATGACAGTTGATTATATCTCGTTGGAAAGTAAGTCAATCTGTTGTAATTACTGATTGAATGCGTGTTTAATCATATCTTCAATCATACATAGATTAGCATTAAAAATGCAATCACACAATACATAACATTCAAACTGAATGTTCTGTATACAGATGTCATGACATCTGGTCTGACATCTCAGTAAAATCCTGCATATTCACATTTTAAACATCCTGCAGGTACATGTTATCTTATGTCAAGACAACACTTGTGACAACTTGTGAACACTCTAGGTTTTACCAAAATTGCTGCCAACACTTAGAATCCACAAACTCCCCCTTTGGCAAATTTTGGCTAAAACATATATCAGTCCAGTTGTTCACTAGAGTACAATAAAAACACATCAGCAGTTTAGAAGCAGAAGTAATAAACCACACATTTACTAGTTATAATAGCAACTAGTAAACACACATTGAACACATATATGTGCTTCTTCTCCCCCTAAGTTTGCTCAACACAAACATCTCCTTTAACAACACCTATAACATCCATCACCCCATCTAACATCACCTATAATACACAAAACATCCTTTTCAACATCATTTGTCATCTGTTTATAGCCTAGCTACTCCAGCACATATTAACTGCAACTCTACTCTGCAACTCTCCTTTAGCTACTACTTCTCCCCCTTTTTAGTCAAAATAGACCAAAGAGACTAATGAGCCAAAATAAATGTCTACTAATCCAAAAGAGAATGTCACATAGAATGTTAAAACATATAGAATGTTAAAACATATTGTCAGGTGTTACATAACCACAAATATACACAGCTATATAAGTTGAGATAAACAGAATCCAGAGAAATCACAAAGAACCCAAGAAATTACATCAAGGCATCAAAACAAGACTGCCAAAAAAACTTCAAACATCAAGGCATCCAGAACAGCACATCATCATAACAGGGGAACAATCTTCACCAACACTCAGTCAGAGGAGCTAGCATCTTCATCAGCTTCAGACCCAGAACTGCCACTTGATTTGTCTTGAGATTCAGACCTCTCACTTGAGGTGTGGGCATTTGTTTCCTTGGCTTGACCAACATTTTCTCGATCACCCTGCTCCAAGCTATTAATTAGAACCTCTAGAGCTTCTTTCCTAGCTTTAGCCACCCTTATCTCAGTCTCCAATTCCTTACAGGTCTCTTTCATTTCAGCAATCAGACCACCTTGAGAGGTTGGCTTCTTCACAGCAGATGTCATGACAATGTCATTGACATGACTGCCTTCAAATAATTTGTAATGAACTGACAATGGAGGTCTTCTTCTACTAGGGATATCACTTGGGCTCAGAATTCCAGGTTGCTGGCTTAGGATTATCCCACAAATTATTGAGGGAAAAGTTATGGGCAGCTTCACTGCATTTGTAGAAGCATGTTTGACAATTTTTTCAAACATGAATCTACCATAATCAAAATTAAGCTTGGTTCCAATAGCAAATTTGATCCTTCCATGAGCATTTGAGATTGTAGAGATGTGGTTTGTTGGTACCCAGTTTGCTGACCCTATCTTGTGCAAGATAGCATATTTCACAGTTAAATTTTTCAGCAGAGAGATGCTTCTTGCTTGGCCACTCCTTGACCTATCCAACAGTTATTTCCCTACAGACCTCATTGTCTGTGGCCTCTAGTTCACCAGCACCTTCTGTTCCTCTTCCTAGGAACTTATTGATCACATTTGGAGAAAACTTCACACACTTTCCTCTAACAAACACCTTACAAAACTATTTGTTGTTCTTGTCAGCAATGTCCTCAGGGATGTTCACCATAAATTCTTTAACAAGACCTTCAAAACACTGAGATAACCCACTAACTATTTTCATTAATCCAACAGACTTAATCAGGTCCATGACCTCCTTAACCTCCACAACATCCTTTCCCAATTCTCTTTTCACAACCACTCTCCTTTGGATTACAAATTTCCACTTGATGCACCATCTTCAAGATGGAAGGAGATGTTATCCAGGTGTACAGCAGCAACCTTTGTAGGGGATTTTTTAAGAGTTGGCTTTTTGACAGGAGAGATGTCAGGGACATCGTCTTCAACATCTTCCTCTGAATCAGAACTTTCTCTCACTTTTCTCTTCTTTACCTCCACTTTACTCCAAGACTTTGAAGGGCCTACAGCAGTAGCCTTCTTACCAATTTTGGCTGTCATCATCTCAGCCACAGACCTACCCTTTCTGGTCTTCATCCTCTTTGCAACACTTGGCTTCAAGTGATGAAGCAAGTTGTCATCTTCATCATCTGAGCTTTCTTCTTCCAAGTCAATCACCTTCTTAGTAGAGTCATGCTTCTTAGACTAAGAAGCATCTACAGATTTCTTACAAGGCAAGGTTTGCCCTAAAGAGCATAATCCTTCAGCAGCTATATCTTTTTCAGACCTAGATGACTCATCATCTTTCTCATTTTGAGGTCCAACCTCAGGAGAGGGGTCCCTTCTCGAAAGAGGAGTAGAAACTCCCTTTACTGAGTGTCCTTCATTAAGGATCCTCGTGACAAGATTTCTAATGACACGATCAATATGATGCATGTCATCCTTAGAGGTAGGGTTATCAGAACTGTTACCTTGAGTATGTCCTGCAGTGGAGGATGGACCAGGAGCGTCGCCTGGGATGACTGATATGGGAATCACTTCCAAAATGTCTTCATTAAGAAAATCCATAGAGGTTGTTCTAGCTTTGTGCGCAGGTTTGGTGTTTTTAGAACCAGAAGATGAAGGATGTTGTGACATCTTGTTGAGCTTGTGGAAGGATTTATGTTGCCCTAGCAGAGAAGGTCGATGAAGTTTGAGGAAGGCGGAAATGTTTGAGCTGAGGTTGCGTGTGAAAATGCTATAGATGGAAGTTTCAATACTAGGTAATGATTTACCATAAATGGGGCACTTTATTTTAAGTGGGCAGACAATATTTTTATTACCTTTTCCACTCCAAATTAATTTCTATAAATTCTCATGGATACAAATCCCTAATTTCCCTCTTAAGCATTCAAGTTGATTAACATCCAAAGCCTTTGTAAATATATCAGCTAATTGCATTTCAGTAGTAACATGCTCCAGGGCTATGATTTTCTCTTCCACTAGTTCTCTAATAAAGTGATGACGAATATCAATGTGTTTTGTCCTACTGTGCTGAATAGGATTCTTAGAAATATTTATAGCACTCAGGTTGTCACAATACAATGTCATGACATCTTGCGTGACATTGTATTCAGTCAGCATCTGTTTCATCCAAACCAGTTGAGAACAACTACTTCCAACTGCTATGTATTCAGCTTCAGCAGTGGACAGGGACACACAATTTCGTTTCTTACTAAACCATGATATTAAGTTGTTTCCCAAGAAGAAACATCCTCTTGATGTGCTTTTCCTATCATTAGCACTTTCAACCCATTCAGCATCACAGTATCCAGCCAGCATAGATCCAGATCCATGAGTATACAACATCCCATAGTCACTAGTGCCATTGACATATTTCAGTATCCTTTTCACTTGGTTTATGTGACTGATTTTTGGTTCAGCTTGATATCTAGCACAAACACCTACAGAAAAAGCAATGTCAGGTCTGCTTGCTGTGAGATATAGCAGACTTCCTATCATGCTTCTATAGAGACTTTGATCTACACTAACACAATTTTCATCCTTGGAGACTTTCAGATGTGTAGGAGCAGGTGTCTTTTTATGACTTGCATTCTCCATGCCAAACTTCTTAACAATGTTTCTGGCATATTTGCTTTGAGATAGAAAGATAGAATCTTCCATCTGCTTGACTTGTAGCCCAAGAAAATAGGTCAACTCTCCAACAAGGCTCATTTCAAATTCATACTGCATTTGTTTAACAAAATGTTCGACCATCTGACATCCCACCAAATACAATATCATCCACATATATTTGAGCCACCATGAGTTTTCCTCCTTTATTCTTAACAAATAGGGTCTTGTCAATGCCTCCCTTCCTGTATCCATTGTTAGTGAGGAACATTGTGAGTCTATCATACCAAGCCCTAGGAGCTTGTTTCAAACCATAGAGGGCTTTCCTCAACTTGTACACATGCTTTGGAAGATTTGGATCTATAAATCCTTTAGGTTGTTCAACATATACTTCCTCATTTAAGTAGCCATTCAAGAAGGCACTTTTTACATCCATTTGGAACAGTTTAAACTTCAGAATACATGTCACTCCAAGCAATAGTCTAATGGATTCAAAGCGAGCTACAGGGACAAATGTTTCATCAAAGTCAACTCCTTCAACTTGAGTGTATCCTTGTGCTACTAATCTTGCTTTATTTTTAGTAACCACCCCTTGTTCATCAGATTTATTCTTGTACACCCACTTTGTTCCAATGACATTTATTCCTTCAGGTCTTGGAACCAGTTCCCATACTTCATTTCTCTTGAATTGGCCTAACTCTTCCTGCATCGCATTGCAGAGTTCATCAGTCAAGGCTTCCTTGACATTCCTAAGCTCAATCTTGGACACAAAACATCCATGTGAGATCACTTCCCTTGATCTAGTTGTGACCCCTTTATTTGGGTCTCCTATAATGAGATCTTTAGGATGATCCTTCTGAATTCTGATAGAGGGTCCCTTATTAATTATGTCAGCTTCAGGTTCAGCTTTAGTGAGTTCATTCTCATTACTTTTGTCTGGGAAATCAGTTGGGGGATCATTTAGGGATGTCTCAACATCGTCTGTGACATCAGTCTGCTGATCATCAACCACAACATTGATAGATTCCATCATTACTTTTGTTCTGGGATTAAAGACTCTATATGCTCTGTTGTTTATTGAGTAGCCCAAAAATATTCCTTCATCCATCTTGGGATCCATCTTCCTTCTTTGTTCACGATCAGTCAAGATATAACATTTACTACCAAACACATGGAAGTATTTGACTGTAGGTCTTCTCCCTTTCCAGACTTCATATAAAGTAGTAGGAGTCCCTTTCTTCAAGGTTACTCTATTGTGAACATAGCAGGTTGTGTTCATAGCTTCAGCTCAGAAGTGGTAGGGCAATTTCTTAGCATGAATCATAGCTCTGGATGATTCTTGGAGAGTTCTATTTTTCCTTTCTACCACACCATTTTGCTGAGGAGTAATGGGAGATGAAAACTCATGACTAACTCCTTCTGATGCACAGAATCCAGCAAATTTACTGTTCTCAAACTCCTTCCCATGATCACTTCTAATTTTGATAACCTGACTTTCTTTTTCTCTTTGAAGTCTTAGACAAAGATCTTTGAAGACTTCAAATACATCAGATTTTTCTCTTATAAAATTGACCCAGGTGTATCTGAAGAAGTCATCCACCACTACATAAGCATACTTCTTCCCAGCAAGACTTTCCACATGCATGGGTCCCATCAAGTCCATATGGAGAAGGTCCAGCACTCTGGAAGTGGTGTCATGTCTGAGCTTTTGATGTGACATCTTTGTCTATTTTCCAATCTGACACTCCCCACAAACTCTTCCTTCATCAATCTTCAAGTTGGGAATTCCTCTAACAGCTTCAACAGATATAATCCTCTTCATTCCTTTAAGATGCAGATGGCCCAATCTTTGATGCCATATCTTCACTTCTTCTTCTTTGGCTAGAGTACACATTGATGAATAACCAGTTTCTTGAGAACTCCACATATAGCAGTTGTCCTTAGCCCTGACTCCTTTCATGATCACTTCATTTTCTTTATTAGTAATCAGACATTCAGTTTTTGTGAAGTTTACAATTGGACCTTGGTCACATAGTTGACTGATGCTTATTAGGTTTGCAGTCAGTCCCTTAACCAGTACGACATTGTCAAGATTAGGGACTCCAGGGCAATTAAGCTTGCCAATCCCATAGATTTCACCCTTTGCTCCATCACCAAAGGTTACATAGCTAGTGGCATGAGGATAAAGGCCAGTTAGCAGGTTTTTGTTTCCAGTCATGTGTCTGGAGCACCCACTGTCAAAATACCAGTCTTCTTTGGCTGAAACTCTGAAGGAAGTGTGAGCTATCAGGTTTGTAACATCATTCCTAGGAACCCATTGTTTTCTGTTGACAGGTATGTGATGTTTGGGTCTAGGTTGATGATGAGAAGGACTAGGATAGCCATACAACTTATAGCAGAATGGTTTTATGTGGCCAAATTTTCCACAATAATGACATCTCCATCTTTGATGTTTCCCTTTCTGATGTCTTCCTTTATGATGTTATGACATATGACGTGACATCTTTGGTCTGCTACCAGTGTGACTGCACTCAGGTTTGGATTCATTGAACCCAATGCCAGACTTGTCTCCTGCCATTTGTCCAGTCTGGAGAATGTTGTCTAAGGTGTCAGATCCATTGTTTAGCATTCTGACATACTTTGTCATCTCATCTAGTTCGGAATTCAAGAACACTGCTTCAGTCTTTAACTTAGAGATAGTTTCCAAGTGTTCTACCTTTTCATTCTCCAGTTGTGTTATCACTTTCTTCTGACTTTCAACTTGTTGACACACTTCTTCACTTCTATGACATAACTTTCTATAGGTAGTGGCTAACTCATCAAAGGTTACTTCATCATCACTTGAGTCTTTATCAGAACCCCATCTTCCAGTCAAGGCAGTCACAAGATTTGCAGACTCTTTTGTCTCACTTTCATCAGACCATGTAGCAGCAAGACTCTTCTTCTGTTTCTTGAGGTAGGTTCCACATTCAGCTCTAATGTGTCCATACCCATCACATTCATGTCACTGAACTCCTTTTCCTTCTTTGAACTTTTCATCAGATCTTATTCTTCTTCTAACATTATTGGACTTACTGATGTCAGATGAGATGTTCTTGACATTAGAGTTAGACCTCACATCCATCTTTTTCAGAAGTCTGTTGAACTACCTTCCCAGTAATTTTACATCATTTTCCAGATCTTCATCAATATCTTGACCACTTTCTTCCTCTTTCTCTTCAGTGTTTGACATGAAGGCTATGCTTTTGACTTTCTTTTCAGATCCATCACACATTCCCATCTCAAATGTTGGGATGGATCTAATTAGCTCATCAACTCTCATATTGGAAATGTCTTGAGACTCTTCTATGACTGTCACCCAGGGCTTCTGAAGCATTAGCAATTTCAAGGATATTCATATGAAATTCATGAATATTTTCATTTTCTTTCATCCTCAAATTTTCAAACTTGGTAGTGAGCAGCTGCAGTTTAGACATCTTCACTCTAGAGGTGCCTTCATGAGTGGTTTTGAGAATGTTCCAAGCATCTTTAGCCACCTCACAGTTGTTTACCAATCTGAAGATGTTCTTATCTACTCCATTGAATATATCATTCAATGCTTTAGAGTTCCCAAGGGCTAGATCATCCTCCTCCTTGGTCCATTGTTCCTCAGCCTTCTTATCAGTTGTAGCTTCTCCTTAGTAATAACTGGATGTTCCCAGCCTGTTAAAATAGCCTTCCAAGCCTTATTATCCAAAGATTTTAGAAAGGCTACCATTAGAGGTTTCCAGTAGTCATAGTTGGATCCATCAATAATAGGTGGTTTGTGAACAGATCCTCCATCTCTATCCATAGTACCAGAAAGTAACGTCCCTAGATCTCATCCAGAACAAGAGTAGGATGCCTGCTCTGATACCAATTGAAATTCTGGTATCAGATATGAGATGTCGAAGGTGATGTCACGACACTAATATCTGAACAATACAAACAAGATAAAAGATAAAGAAAAATAATGCAAGAGACACAAGCAATTGTTAACCCAGTTCGGTGCAAACTCACCTACGTCTGGGGGCTACCGAGCCAGGAAGGAAATCCACTAAACAGAATCAGTTCAAAGACTCTCAGTAAACAACTTCAAGTTACAATCTTTTCACCTAATCTCTATCCGTGTGACTTCTACCTAAGAACTCTTAGATATGAGATCCTACTCACTCCCCCTCAATCACAGCAGTGATATAAAACAAGAATCACAATGAAAAAAAGACACTCTTCAAAGACACATACTTGATCTTGCTTAAAAGCTTCAATCAAGTAAACACACACTCATGCTTCAAAGCTTAGAGTGGACAAATTATAACTCAAAAATCAGTCCAATTCAATCATCTATGGATGAATGAATGGCTTACAATTCACACGATCACAGAAGACTAAAAACCCTTATTCTCTCTCAATATTTCGTTTGTTATTTCTTGTGTATAAAACCAGGTTTTCCATGTCCTTTATATAGAAGCAATTGGTTGGGCTTGGACATCATCAAACCCTAAAACTGTTTTCCATTCATATCTTCTCATGACAGCTGATTATATCTCGTTGGAAAATAAGTCAATCTGGTTGTAATTACTGATTGAATGCGCATTTAATCATATCTTCAATCATACATAGATTAGCATTAAAAACGCAATCACACAATACATAACATTCAGACTGAATGTTCTGTATACAGATGTCATGACATCGGGTCTGACATCTCAGTAAAATCCTGCATATTCACATTTTAAACATCCTGCAGGTACATGTTATCTTATGTCAAGACAACACTTGTGACAACTTGTGAACACTCTAGGTTTTACTAAAATTGCTGCCAACACTTAGAACCAACAGTCCTTAAATAGGTGCAGTTGTAAGACCCTAATTTTTACCCTAAGATCCCTCATGCAATTTCATCACAAGCATTAGCATTGGGATCATACCTTGGCATCCTCCTTACCCCTCTTTCATTGGGTTTGTTTTGGGAGAGATCACCAAGCTCTATGTGATTGTATCATACTTGTATATTATCATTTTACTAACCAAAATACCAAAAATATATCCTTCTATTTGCCTAACTCTTTTGTAGGTAGGGCATGATCACCATTGATCTATCAAGTTCATATTCAGGGTTTTTGTAGACCCTCATGACAAAGAGCACAACCATGAATTGATCCAAGAATGATTGTGAGCATCATATATGAGTTCCATTGATTCCTACATTTTATATTGATCAAGTTTTCTTCAAGAGTTTGGAGGTGATTTGCCTTGGAAACCCTAGTTTGACTGTGTATCTTGAGTAACCTCTCCAACAAGCTATCTCACCAATTGATCAAATTTATCAAGGAACACTTTAAAATTCATCATCTTATGGACATATGATCTACCATGAGCTAATAAATTCAAGATAATTGAAGGTTAGCAAGTTGGTTGATGGTGGTTGGCCAGATGAATTCATCTGATCAAAATTGGGTCTCCCTAGACCTTATCTCCTACAATTTACACCATATGAAAATGATTCCAATAGAAATGTTACTCTAAATGACATCCCAAACAACTTTCATGTTGAGACCTAGAGCTAGTTTTGCTTGGAAAATCATTTTCTATGTTGAAACATTATAGGTCATTTTGTCTAAACCCTAATTTGAAAGTCAACTTCCCAAGGCCAGAACTTGCTCAACTTTTATAAGATCAAAGATTTCCAAGTTGAAAAATCAAATTCAATATGTCTACTTCAACTTTTATGTTTGTAGTGAAAGCAAATTCAACTTTTATGAGCATGTGATATAAGGATACATTATAGGTCATTTTTGACCTATACCATTGAACAAGTGATTTTTCTCAACTTCAAAAATGCATAACTCAATCATTCTAAATCCAAATGACATGAAATTGGTGACCATTTTGAAGGTATTTGAAATATCTACAACTTTGATGAAGACACGTTTCTCATTTGAAGCTCACATTAAAAGTTAAGCAAGGTGGAATATTGAGATATATGGCTTGACACTTAGAAAAATTTTCACCATGTTGAAATTTCCAAACTTACACCTCAAAATTCTCCATGTTACAAGCTCCACATGAAAAAGTGTTTAACATCAAACTTGTTCCCCTTGATCCAAGTTTTCCAAAGAACCCAAGTTCATGCATTTTGGATAAAGATTGTTAGGTCTGCGCATGGCTTTAACAGGGTTGCATCATTGGAAAGAATCAATTGTACAAACTTCAGTTCACAATGCCTTGCCATTCAAGCTTCATTCAGACTTCAATTTGAATCATTTTTGGACCTTAATGCATTGCATCATGGGCCTGTACATGCCCATGCACTCGTGCCATCCACATTGCCAATTTTGGACAGATTTTGAAGTGTGCAAATATCATTCCCTTTGGCTATAAATAGAAGGCTTATGAGCTCATTTGAATCATACTTTGCACGCCAGCTTTTCCCCCCATTGAAACCCTCTCATTCTAAAGTAAAACCTGAGAAATTTCAATTTGAAATTTGACTTTGAATCTCAACTGTTGGAGATTCAAGAACTCCAGGATCCACAACCTTGCAACCTCTCCAATCACTTCCTATTAGCTTCTCAAGTGTGATCAGATCGTGTTTGAAGCAAGCAACATCAAGAACTGCATAGCATTGAAGGTAATTTTCAGAAAACTTCATCTCTTCGATTCTCACTCAATTCTACTCAATTCTCTTTGATCTTTGGTTGTCTGAAGTCCTACCAATGTAGGCAAGAAGTTTGAGTTGCTTAGAGGTCAAATCGAAGCAACTCAGTTGACACACCTCAAAATTTAACTCCTCATATCTTTCTATATATGTGGAGTTAGTTAAAATTAAGGTCAGATTCGTGATCTACGCCATTTTTTATTTCAGATCATGCCCTCCTTTTTATTTTGGTGATGGTTGGGGGTGGAACAGTCTGGTGAGGTCCACTGGAGAAGAAGACCGGAGCTACAGCTCCAGCCATGTGTTCTCACGTCTCAAACCATAGGATCCTTGCAAAACGTTTTAATCTCGTGCGTTGGTTTTTAATACGTATTGACTAGTGTCCATTGTGGAACACGTACTGAGAACCACTTGATCTGCCAACTCAATTAATGAGGGAGATCAAGTGGTCCACGTTTTTTGCTATTTTCTGATTTTTATTTTAATCCTTTTATTTTCATTAATTCATATTAATTTTAATATTAATCCAAAAAATATGAGAGTTTCGCCAAAAAAATTCAAATAATTTCCTCTTTCATATTTTGAATTAAAATTATTTTTTTGGATCATTATTAATATTTTTCATGATTTAATTGATTTTGTGTTTGTTTTTAATTGATTAAAAATACTTTTAAGTCTTTAAAAATCCTGAAATTTTTTCTCCAACGTCCTTTGACCTTGTTTGACCTATGATAAATCTCATGGCCATTTCTTTGGTGTTTTGATGAGGTTTTAGGAATTTGACAAACCATATTTAATTTAAATGTATTATTTTAGTCTTTTTAATTTGAATAAATGTCAATTAATTGTGTTGACCAATTGTGATGATTTGTTTGAGTTTGACTCTTGTTGTTGGGCCTTGGTCAAGGTTGATTTGACTTTGTCAAGTTAATATCATTGGATTTATGGGATTGATGGAATGTACATTCCATTTCCCAAAATTAATGGATTATATTAATTTGGTAAAAGTCTTCCTTTGACCAATTTGAGTTTTGATCAATTCCCTTCCCTCTTCATCTCATTCCCATTCTTTATGCATGAATCTCATTTGGCCTATGATATCTCAAAATCCTAAGGCTAGTTGATTGAAAAATCAACATAAGTATGGATGAGATTAGGCCACCTCTTTTGCATATTCTTTTTGTGTGTGGTATGTTTCATGAGCATAGTCCATTATATTATGTCTCTAACATGCATTAACACCAAAATTCTATTGCCCGACCTCAAATAGTTGTGACTTCTACATAAGTCCAATTACGATTGCTTAACATAGCGCTAAATTTGTGACACAAAAGGCATAGTATTCTAGTTAGTGAGATTGTAAGTCTCCCCTGTTTCATGGTATTGTATGGAAACATGGCCTTTTTTCCTTCCTTTGGAAGATGTCCTCGCTCAAGGATCCATGCTTGTGATTAGTGGGTTGAGCGTTCTCCAAAGAATGACTTAAAAATGAAAAGCAAAAGCAAAACAATACTAACCTCTAACTCACTAACAACTAACATTTAATTTCAAGTCCTTTATTTTAATGCACTTTAATTTTTTTTTAAGTTCTATTCATTTGCCATTATTCATACCATTCTAATTGTTTATGTTAATGTCATTTTCCTTTTGTCCATTTGGACCATATTGTGTGATATATCTTGTTTGGGTATATTGTGTTTGCTTGTGTGGTCTTTGACCATTAATGTACATAATAACAACAAAAACCCTAAAAAACGTCTGTGTCGACTGTTGACTGGATCTTGGACAAATGGACTTAGAACTTAGGCAACATTTCTATGCTAGAGGACTTGGCCAATGCCAACATTTGTGTAACCAAGTGATTGCAATTTAAAACTTCATCTGATCCATCATTCAATATCCATTTGAGTTCATATGCAACATGATCATTGTGAAGCTGTTATTTTGAACTTGTGACTTATGGAATTCATCTGTTACATGGGCTTAATCTGAAGAAGATCATGGAAGGTCTAAGTTTGGATGTGGCTATCTTTATTTGATGCTTTTCTCTTAAAGATTGATATATTGTATGCATTTTTTGTTGCTTGATTTTAATATCCAAAGGGAATTTGGGTTTCTATATGGCATTCTTTCCCATTGGATTGCTACCCATCGGTCAGATCTTTTCAACTCTTAACTTTTAATTTTATGCATAAGATTAGTCTCTTCATCTCCTCCTCATATCTTTAATTTCAAAATCTCTCCCTCCTTTCAAAAACTTCTTTGTTTGAACTTATTATTTTCTAAACTTTGACCACTTTGCAAACTAGAAACTTTGGCCTTGTGCCATTGCAATTTTCAAACTTTCTTAATCAAACTTGTAAATAGACTTAATTATACTTGACTTAAACTTTCAAAAAGCCAAAAAAGAACTAACTCATTCAAACCATTTTTAGGCCTTTGTGCCTTTCAAACTTAATTTTTGTTAAAAGCAATGCATCCACTTTGAAATTTGTATCACGAACTACGAGGTTTTGATCCCTCATGTTTATGTTGGTACGTAGGCACAAGTCTGAAGGTCTTATCAAACACAAAAATATAATTAATGAGTTCTTTTCTCATCCCCTCATTCTATTTGTTTGTAAACATCACTTTGTCCAAAATACATATGCACATAAAAAAGGGCTCCCTAGGAGTACCTAGGACACTTTGGGTGCTAACACCTTCCCTCTGTGTAACCAACCCCCTTACCTGTAATCTCTGACATTTTATTAGTTTTGATTTGAAAACTTCTTACTTTTGGGTTTTATTCGTACTTTTCCCTTTTCCCTTGGAAACAATAAAAGCGCGGTGGTGACTCTGGTTTTATTGATGTCTAGCTTATCCATAGCTTGATGATCATGAATTTACCGCTACAGAACCAGTGGATTATGAGCATGGAGGAAGCATCAGTGAGTCAAGACGAGTACAACAGACACATCTTTATGCTTTTAATTGGTGAGATGCTGAATTTCAATTTTCACATGTTTAGAGGTTGAAGACGGTGTCTTCATGACTCATCTCCCTCCATTTTTTAATTAATTTCAAATATTTGACACTGAGTGTTTTGATTGGTTGTTGGGAGTGATGTGGCCTTCTGGTCTTGTGTGTTTGGTCAACGCGTGTGCCTTTGTTCCTCTTAATTTGAGCCTTCCTTTTTGCTTACTTTTTTAAGTAGTCTCATCCAGTGGTTGGTAGTGGTCTTCCCCACAGTGTGTTTGGGCCTTTAGATCAGATCCAAGGGATCTTATCACTTAAAGGATCACGTGATGACCCCTTGGTCAATAACGTTGAGTCTTAAGCCTCCAACGCGTTTGGGCTTGGTAGAATTGCTTTTGGACCTTTTGTTTCAGTTTTGCACCCCCATTTTCATTTTATTTTATTTTATTTTTATTCCTTTTTTTAATTGTTTTTAATTTGTTTTTTATTTCTGATTTTTTTCATCTTTCTTATTTTAAATCTTGATTTTATTTTTTATCAATTAATTTTGCAAAATAATAATTAATATTATTTTGCAATTTTTAATTAATTTTATTACCTTTTAATTGATTTAATCTGCAAAATAATTTCCATAAACAATTTTGCAAATTAATTTTAATTAAAAGGTCTATTTTAATTCAAGCATTTTTCCATATAATTTTTCAATTTAATTTCTATATTACTTTGCAATTTGAATGTGATATTTGTTTTACATTTGAATTTTTATTTAATTTTCAATTTAATAGCTAATATTAATATTACAAATTGATTTCTCTTTTCATTTTGTTTGATCCAATCCCATTTATATTTCTATATTAAAATTTAGTCTTTGTTTTACTTTGCAATTGATTTTGTTCTTTGATTTGTTTAGTAGTTAATAATTGATTAATTGTACTTTGATAGTTATTTCTGTTGCAATACTAATTTCATCTAACCTAACTATTAACTTTTATCTCCCTGTTATATTTTAACGTGTGTTCATTTTGTGTGGTTGCTTGGTTGATAGATCCTCCATATTTCAAATCATTGATAGATGGACGTTTCGGTTTATTCAATCTTCTTTAATTCAAACTTGTTGATAAATGATAATTGGATCATTTTTTACACTTTGAATCAATGATAGGTTATCCCTTAATGCGCCATATTTTGAGTCCTTTGACTTGTGGATAGAGAATCACTAGGTTATCACCTTTTACAACTTAACTCCTAACATCTAACATCTAACTATTACCTTTGGTTATTTACATTTTTGTTCATTTACCTTTATGTACAATTATCATATATCATCATCATCATCTACTTCATCATTGTCATCTATCTCATCTGCATCTTTATTTATGCTTTAGCTATTGTGTTTTACTTCTTGTTATCTAATCCATTGAAAAAAGAACAAAAACATGATAAAGTAAAAAGACCAAAAAGATGTATCATTTGTGACCTAATGTTAGACTTAGAGAACTCTTGTTAGGACCCTTGCATTTGGATCTTATGATTATGATACTTGACCTATTGTTTTGACTTGGAGTTTCTTTGGACTTATAATTTTTTATTGCAAGAATGGAATTCATGGAACTACCCTAGGGATACATGTTTTGAGTCAACTATCCATTTGTTAGCTTAGGCCACTTGCACACACAAGGCTTTCTTTTTGGCTACCTTACAACGAGACCCTTTTATTTCTCGCATCATTTCCCTTTTAATTTTCCATTTACCCCACTCCCTTTGATTGTACTTTTCTCCTTTGTCTTCCTTTTGATCTCTTAGGAATTAGGTCAACCTCACCATTTCATAATAGTGAGTAATAAACCCTTGATCCAATGTCAAGCGGCATTTTCTCAATCAAATTCAAAACACGGTGACAATATGAATAGAATTGTGCGCCACGAGTCTTAAGTGGTGGAGAATGAATGAGAATGGAGCTTTCCTACCCTCTCTCTGAATATTTTAGACACAAGATGCTTGGCTTGTTTGTTTGAAATACTCACCTCTACCCATAGTCTTTAGTGTAATTATAATCAAAGACAATCTCTTTCCAAAACCCTAAAATCAACATCAACTCATCAAACTCATTTTTTGCACCTTAGGGAATCACTCTGAAAACCCTTTTTCAAGGTAAAAGTAACCAACAAATTGTTGGTGTAAGCCCTAGAGACCAATACTTTTGGTACTTGTATCGAATTATTTATTAATAATAAAAGGTTTTTTCTTTATTATGTTTGTTTAATAAAGTCCCTAGAATAGCTAGTCCATTTAATGTATCAAGTATGACTTAATCATGAGATCCCATTAAACATAAGGACATTATTCTTAAAGTATCCGTAGTCGAGCTTTGTTGTGAAATGGGATAATATTAAAGCATTAAGACTATTATGTATATAGACTGATGATTACATCTCATGGATCATGGATAATGAGTTATCAAGTCTTAAACAATATTGAGAGTAATATTTATACTTGATTGACCCGCTATGAGAATACTATATAGAATGTTATGCTAAGTGTCATAAGTTATTCTCATGGTGATAATGGTGTATACCACCCTTTGACCTGAAACCACTATGTACCCTAGATGTAGAGTCGAGTGCCTTATTGTTGATCAAACATTGTCCGTAACTGGATGATCATAAAAACAGTTGATGGGTACTCCACGAAGCATGCTGAGGGACATGAGTGACCTAGATGGAATTTGGCCATCTTGCATAACAGGATAAATGTCTACGGGCCCAATATTGAACTGGACAAGGATGACACGATCTATGTCTTGTGTTCAATATAGACATAAGGGCAAAAGGGTAATTATACACATAAGTATTATCACAAAAGGATTTGTCATATCACATGACATTTTCGTGTCTTAGGTAGCAGTGATGTGTTGCTAGATACCACTCACTGTTTATTATGTTAAATACGTGATTTAATATAATTGCCAATATCGCGAAAACCTACAGGGTTACACACAAAAGGACGGATTGATGAGAGATAGAGTAACTAAGGAACACCGTAAGGTACGGTGCACTTAAGCGAACTGTAGAACATCGTAAGGTAAGGTGTACTTAAGTAGAATACGAAATATGGTAAGGTACCATGCGCTTAAGTGATTTTGGAATATTATAAGATATGGGCAACATACACTTAAGTGGGCTTTTTAGCTTGCAGCCACACAAGTGGTTCTATAAATAGAACCCTTGTACAGAAGCATTTGTGCATTTGCAATTTTCGTTTCTCTCTCTCTCTCACACTCAAAGTCTTCATTCGTAGCAACTAGCACTGAGATTGAAAGAATCTGTTCGTGTGGATTGAGTAGAGGCGTTGTCACTATTCAACGTTCGTGATTGCTCCGTAGATATGCATCAAAGGTTTCAATTGCCACAAGAGGTAACGATTCTATCACTGATCATGCCCATTCGTAAGGATCACTAAAGGAGAATTTTTTTAAATTCCGCTGCGTTTTGGATCGCTCTTCTCCTTCACAAACAAGCATTTTTTACTCTGAACTACGGAGCTCTGATTCTTCATCTAACAATGATGATACATAGGCACAAGGGCCTCAATCCTTGGCGAGCACAGTAATTAAAAATTAACCATTATCCCTTTTAACAAGTAAACTTTTAGATAAAGACACTCATTCGTGTATATAACCTAGATGGTCCCCATCAAGTACAATGGATGTGAGTGTGCTAATACCTTCCCCTTGCATAACCGGCTTCCGAACCCTATTTTTGTTTGCGAGGCTAATTTTCTTTTCCTTAGGGGGTTTTATGGATATTTTACCTTTCCTCTTTTGGAACAAATAAAATTCGGTGGTGACTTCGTGTTGTAACCAACTCAGTTTTCGCGTAGCGACAGCCTCTTTGTAGAAGCTTTCTATAATGTTGGCTTCAGAAATATCACTTTTGAAGTCCCTTAAGAAAGATATCCCAAATTGCTAAGAATGTTATATTCAAATCTTAAATACTCTAATGCCTTTGTTATCTTAGATGTGAAGAAACACATCATTACTCTATCCCTTAAAAAATTTACAAAAGCTTACAACCAACCATTTGTCAATCAATATAACAAATAAGGTAATGAGCTCAATTTTGATGTTTGTGGCCTATCTCTCTTAACTGATCCATCTTTCAGCATTCGTTATCCTTGCACTGTTGATGTTATACTTCCAGATAATTAGATTAATCATGTTCTTTTTCCAAGGAGAAGCAACTCGAGAACCATTCATAAATTGGATATTCCTCCAGTTTGGTTTTTGGAAGATGGATTTGAGAAGAATTGGGTAGATTCTATGGTCCATCATATGTTGGATAGAAAAAAATAAAATCATGACTCTATCCTATAGTGAATTACTCACAAAGTATTGGTGTATACCAATTTTGACTTGGATGAAGAAGAATAGGAAATTATGCACTCAAAAATAGAAAAAAGTATTTTGGGTCAAATGATGTATGTCATTCAAGGAAGGGAACTAATTGAATTACCTCTGAAAGCATCATCAAGACGATAAAGAAAAAATGATATGCCTCAGTCTTCTTCAATTATCCTTAATAACATTCGTGATGATCAAAGATCAATGCCCTCAAAGCTTGAAAAACTTATCAAGAAGTTGGAGAAATCAAATCTCATATCTTAAATAGTGTCAAGCGAGGATGATAATGATGATAAGATGGACTAGTTATTTATTAATTGCCTATTATTCTTGATTATATTTCCTCTTATGCAATTTCAATTTTTAAATCTCTTTTAATTAAATAAAATGATACTTTTACCTTTTCTAAATGATTGTGTGTACATGTTTGTATATTTAAAATCCCGCAATGCAACATTTACCCGCCTTTTTGAGTTTGAAAAGGGGGAGAAGTATACTCCCATGGGGTAAAGTATACTCTCTTCTAAATTAAGGGTGGGGTTGAACATTCCATTGTCCATATGTTTTCTTCTTTTTCCACCTCTCTAAGAGTTGTGTTATCATCATCAAAAAGGGGGGGAATGTAGAACCACGTTTTGCAGGTTATTTAAAGAAGTGATTGAAGTATGATATTGATAATGTATTTTTGATGATGACAACTTGAATAACAAACTAATTATAACTTAAAGGACAACTCGTAAAACCTATGAGGAGTTAAGTATGACAAGCATTTAAAGAAACAAGCAGGTGAATTAGGATTTTGTGATCACGAAAAACATCTTTTGATGATGGTATTCAACTTCAAGATATCTCAAGCCTCATATCCAAGAAGATTCAATCAAGTTATTATATGATTTTTTTATCAAGTATTGAAGCTTTAAATTGTGAAAGAGATGAAGTGTGAAAGCTCACCTAGTCGCGTCTGAGTGAACTGTGTTTTGTAAAAACACAAGGAAATTTTCATAAAGGTAAATCGGTAAATCACACAAACACACTAAATCAAGATTCTAAGCCTCTATTTCTTAAATAAAACATCCTAAAATGTTATAGAGTCACGCTAGTTGCATCATGAATTGTGAGAATAGTTTTGGACAAGTTCTTGAATTGTCCAATCAATTGGAACTTATACCCAATCAATTGGGTTAACGAAAGAAATGTCCATAAACTATTGTGACAATGTCTAAATGAATGGCAAGGTATTTTTATCAAATATTTCCTTCCGGGGACTTGGAAAACGATTATTAAGACCTTCCAATTAATTGTCCTAAGGTCTCAATTTATTCGATCAGTTACTTTGGCCCATGGATCTTTCATTTTTTATGCTAACCTCTAGCCTATAAATAGTGGCCACTCCCTTCACATTTTCAAATTCAGAAATGTGAGCCTTCTATATCACTTCTCACTCTTTCTCTCTCTCTCTAAAATATTTCTAACTTTTTCTCACTTTAATGTAGTCATAGCTCTTTGAGAAAGTCTTTGTGTTTGGTGAGGAATTTTGTATTTTGATAAGGGTGTTATTATAAATTCACCAAAGAGTATTTTTCTCTTGTTTGAATAATGTATCCTTAAGGAAATGTTTGTTTGGGTTCAAATTTAAACCCTTTAAAAGCATTGGCTTGGGGATTTCATTTCTAAGTACCTATTTGGTTTGTAAGCTCAGCCTGTGTAAAAGCTTACTTCGGTTCGAGATCACCCTAATTTTAAATCTCACTTCGGTTTGTGAGTTTATCCTGGTTTAAAAGATCAGTTTGATTCGACATAATCATGGTTTAAAACCTCACATTATTTCATGGTTAGCTTAGTCAAAATCCATTTCGGTTCGTGAGTTTAGCCTAGTTAAAAGTTCGTCTTGGTTCAAGATAAGTCTGTAGAAAATCTGGATTTAGCTTGGGAACAAACTACTTTAAGTTTGTGTTTGGAAGGAAGACTAATCGCTTTTCTCCGCAATTCCTATTTGGAAGGAAGAGTAGCTTCTTATCTACTTTGTTCGTTGTTCGGTTGGAAGTTAGCCTGAAACTTCATTTTTCCTTATATAAGGGGATTAAAGAATTTAACCTACTAAAATCTCTTAAGCATTAATGAATACTCTCAAGATCTAATCTTAGGAACATGATTATGTTTTCTTGACTGAACGCGTATAAAACTCTGATGTCATTTCTTTTACCCCTAACTCTTTATCTTCCATATATATTTACTTTCCATTGCTATTTCTAAAATGGTTTTATCAAAATGGTTTTATAGTCTAAAAATGATAACAATGTTATCAAACTATCAGTTTTCTAAAACTTGTAATTCACCCCGTTCTTGTGTGTGGAGTCTCATGTTTCAACATCTATCTCCTTTTTAATTTGTTAGAAATCTTCTGAATGATGTCCCTTGACCTTGAGAAATTTATACCATCTACCAGGCTTAGGTTCCATAACATCCACCTTTGGAGCTGGAGGCGTAGGGATATCATTCAAGTTGAGAACCTCTTATCATATATGTTCGTGGAGGGTATTCAAGGGTGTGAAACTCTATGTAATCTTTCCCCCTCGCTTAAACATATTTGTGTCTCTGATAGGAAATTATAGTCGTTCTTCCATGAGTTTTATGATCCTTCGACGTTAGGAATACGCTTTTTCATGTCACGGACCTTCTTATCAATATTACTTTCCTCACCCTTTATTTAACACTTCACCATGGTGACAACCTATGCTAATGAAAATGGTGGCCTTTGGGAGAGGAACTCATTAAAGTGCCCCACTTTGAAACCATTATAAAATGCTCCCACTAACATTTCTTGGTTTGGGTGGACAACTTTTATAGAGGATTAGTTGAAACAGGTGATTTATTCCCTTAATGACTCTAAGGGACCTTGTCAAATGTTAAACAGTCTGATGGTGGACATTTTTCTATGTCGACTTACTACAAACTAAAACTCGTGGTAGGCCCATGTACCATCATAAGGGAATCCCTGAAAGTGTCAGATAAAAGCTTGTATTTCAAAGAATTAGGTGTTATATTGATGGACATATATGTGTTTGTGGTAGCGATATGCTCGTAAGGGTCGTTATGCCCATGAAACTTTGCCAAGAGGGAGGCTTGAAATCTTCAGGAACAAATGCCTCCTTATCTTGTCTGAAAGGGGTAAGGGATCCAACACTTCCATCTCATGTATGGGGTGACCTCCTGTTGGCACTTCTGAATGTTGAGGGTGTTGTCCTCTAGAGTTTTATTATTATGGCGCAGCTCGTCCATGGCGGTGCGCATCTCCGCTATGGAATTAGGATTGAAGCTACCTCTAGTATACTATTGTATGGGGGATTTTGACCTCCTAGAGAGCATGATTGGGGACGGTTAGATCTAGAAATGGAAACTTTGGTGAGTATCAAAGTGGTGGAATAATGGAAAGTGTGGCCCAAGTCAGTTTTATCGAGGTCCCATAGTGGGGGCCATTGTACTTGCTAAATAATTAGATATGTGTCGCACCCTTATATTGGCATGGATGGCCAGGGGCTTTAGAATTTATTGTGGTTTAAGGAAATATCACGGCAGTTAAAGGCCTTATTTTGAGGTGTTTTTTATAATATGAGATCAAGCTCACGAGGGTGAGAAGCTCTGTATTTTAGAGGTATTTCATGGTGAATTCAAATATCTTCCTCAACCCTTGAGGTATTTATAGAGGCATGTGGTCCTGGATTTGTGGAATCGTGAGAAGTGGTAACTGCTCTATCTTGACTAGGGAATCCTATTGACTACCTACTTCTTAAGGAATTATGGTCGTGACTTCTTATGCATTTGGTTATGGACTACGTACATGTCATCATTCACGTTCCCTCTCAGGGCGAGTCACCTATTAAGATGAGATCAAGCCTATGTGACATACCCTTAGGCGAGCGCCCAACAAGGGAAGGTCCTTGTATATCCTATGTGGGTCTTTTACAAATATATCACTACGTATAGAAAGTTTCCTCTAAAAAAAGTTCCTCTTCTCCACTTTAGGAAGTTCCTAGAGATATGCAAGGTCTTCCTCAATAATTGAAGCAAGTACCTCCTGAGAAGTACTAAGAATATGGGACGAAATAATACTCGACAATTTAAGAAAAGGAGCATATGACCCGACATTAGCTACACCAAGGTGTGCAGAGGCCTCCCTAAACACTCGATCCCTCTTGTATGAGCTTTCCTCTTGAGGAGGACTCTAATCCTTATCCTGATCCCTCTTATTATTGACAGGAGAAGACTGATGACGATCCATCATTGCATGAACTTAGTCAAAGAATCGGATCAAAACAAGTGAAAGATGAGCTAAAATAATAAAGAAAGACCAAAGAATGAGGGGGAAATGGCTAAGTATGAAGAAATTGGACTAGTGAAAATTTAGGTGAAAAGGGGAGCAAAAGAGTGCAACTTCGAGAAATCATGTGCACCATCACGCATGCGATTGTGACATAAAGGTTGCATTGCGCACACGATGCAATTCATCACGCATGTGATCGAACCTTTTTCTAGGCTTTTTCTGACACATTTGATCAATCCTGAGCTCTTTTTAAGGGGAAATTTTATACTTTGGTAAGGGTTACGAATTTTGGAAAGCAAAGAACGATTATTACAGCATCAATGGGGATTTTTAGGGCATAGGAAGCCATTGGAGGCCATTACTTCAAAGGAATTCACATGTTATTTTTATTTATCATTTTTTGTATTGTAATCTAAATTATGAGTAGCTAAGCTCCTATAGGTTAGTTTGTGTTATGATGAACTTATTTCAATATTGTTAGGTAATATATTGATTTGAATTTGTATGAACCTTTTGATCTATAATCCTATTCAATTGCTTATTGATCTTAACTCTTTTTGTGTGAGATGCTCTTTTAAATTGACTGTTGGCACATAAGAAATATTGACCATTAGTCTATATGTTGGACCTAGGGAAATAATTGTACATACGCTGGTTGAATTAGACTAGGAGACTCTGAGTAGCGGAATAGGGAATTAACATTCTGTGCATCACCTAATCCAGCTTACGCTGGTGGACTAGGGATAGGAAGCTCTGAGTAGTGATTAGTGAGTTATTTAGCGAGGGATCGGTTATAGTGGTTGCGTTAATTTGTTGTGGGGTTATAGTGATAATATCATTCATATAATCCATCAAACATCAACAATAGAGAAATATGGGATTCTAAACACAACTTGACTGCTTTCATAATTCTGTTTAAACACTTATTTACTTTTCGCATTGCAAACTCGAACCCCCCCCCCCCCCGCACCTTTTTACTATTTTCTATACATTGCACATATTTTGTCTTGTTAAAAAGAAGTCCTTGTAGATTCGATCTTTTATTATTGCGACATTATTGTTACACTTGCCGAAAATTCATCAAATTTTTGGCGCCACTGTCGGGGACTGTTGATATTTCAACAACTCGATGTTTGTGCAACGTGTTATATTCTTTTTACTTTTACAACATTTATTTAAAAAATTTATTGCTTTCTATTTTTGAGAAATACTACTATGGGTATTTGTTATTGTTGGTGAAGTGCAAGGCACATGTGTTGAAAAGTTTACCATGGCAGAACCAGGAGCACAAACTATGGGGATCTACTGTAGGCCTACTGATGCATCACAGGTTTCTATGGGGTTTATTCCAGCTACTCCTATAAATTTCAACATCAAATACATTGTGCTTTCATATTTAAGGGATAAACCATTTAACGGAAACACAATCAGTGACCCACGGGAACATCTAGCCAGGCTCCATGAGACAACATCAATGTGCCAACCAGAGGATATTACGGAAGATCAGGTTAAACTAAAATTATTCGGATTCTCTTTGGTGGGGAGAGAGAATGATTGGTTATTATGTCTTCCAAAAGGAGTAATCAGAACTTGGAGAGAATTGTAAGACAAATTTCTAGTAAGATTCTTCAATACAACATAATTCACTGAGAGAAAAGTTGAAATTATACATTTCGAACAACAAGAGATCGAATCTCTTTACGATGCTTGGGAAAGGTGTAAATTATTGATATGCATATGCCATAATCACAATATGAGAAACATGGAACAAATGCAGAATTTTGTGAAGGGTCTCCAAATGCAAGTTTGAATGCTTTTAGATCCATCCGCGAGAAGTACAATAAGAACACTGATCGAACTGCGGGTAAAAGAGCTAGTAGAGAAGAAAAATCTAAATGAATACAACTTTGCAAATACCGAAGGGTTTAACTGGGTAGAAACAAAGAATAGATTACACAGTGAGTTAACTTTAGGAGGATACGAGGAGCTTCTCACAAAGTTGGAAGTACTAAATCAAAAGTTGAATATAGCAAGTACAACGCAAGAATCTTCAAATGAGGTAGTATTTTTATTATGTGCTAACTATGGGGAAGAACATTTTGCAGGAGATTGTGTTGAATAAAAACTTAGAGCTAATGTATAAGTTGTAACTATGAATTCTAATCTAAGAGCAACACAAATAGAGACTGAATTCAAGATCTCATCATTGGAAAAAACATTGACTCAATTTATGTTGACAACACAAAGAAATTTTTTGGATGTTAATAGGTTACATATGTTTTAAGTTCCAGGCTTTCGAACATATGCTTTCTTCCCATCGTATGTCGCGAGCCTCCAGAGTCCAGGTACCATGATTGGTGTCTTAACTCTGTTGCACAAGATATCTGCAACATATACTATTTTATCTTTTGGTACCCATAATCTTTTGGGTCCTTTATGATTAGTTCTCCCAGAGTTTCTGGAAACTTTGGGTTTTCTAGCTTTATTAAATCTTTGTGTTTGTGCATGTGTGTAATAATAAGAAAAAGGAGATTTAGCCTTGTCCTCTGCAAAAGGTATTTGCTCATCTTCATCAGAGTCATATCCAATTCCTTTTTTCTTATTGTGACTAACACCATAAATCATAGAAGCCATTTTACTTCTTTCAAGCCCATTTTTCAGAAATTTCTGAAAAGCTTTTTCATATTTATATATGATGGTGTCAGAAGTTGATGGAGCTTTCAAAAAAGTTTCTTCAAGTTTTAAGCATTTTTTGGTTGAAAATTCATTTTCTTTTTCAAGGACAAAAATGTTTTCTTTAAGTTCAGAAACTTCTTTCTCAAGCTTATCACACTCTTTAGTAGTTTCTTCATGGACCCTTTTTCGGATCTTGAATTTTTATCGAAGCTTCTGATAAAATCTTAGAGATTCTGATAAACAGACTTCCAGATCAGAATGAGAGAAGTCAGAAAATACCTCTTCAGAGTCAGATTCTCTTTCCGATGAACTTCCAGATGTGGTAGCCATGAATGCATGATTTTCCTGTTCCTCTTCAGATTCTGATTCTGAGGCGTCAGGTTCAGAGTCATCCCAGGTTGCGATGAGCCCCTTCTTAGTTTTGAAGGAATTTTTCTTGAATCCTTCTTTTCTGGGACTATCTTTCTTGAGCTTTGGACATTCATTTCTATAGTGTCCTGGTTCTTTATATTCATAGCAGTTTACCTCTTTGTTTGGTTTTCTTTTGGAAGTTGAATTTGAACGATCTCCCTTCTGCCTGGGTCTTCTAAAGTTGTTGTTCCTTTTTCTCCAAAGTTGTTTAACTCTTCTGATTAGAAGAGATAACTCTTCTGATTAGAAGAGATGACTCTTCTTCATCATCAAAATCATCCTTTTCAGAATCATCGTCGTCTTCTTCTTCAGCTTGAAAGGCTTTGTTCCTTTCTGGCTTTCATCTTTCTGATCTGGACTTCAGAGTCACTGATTTACTTTTCTTTTAAGGTTCGTCTTCGTCTAGCTTTATCTCGTGACTCCTGAGGGAGCTGATTAGTTCTTCCAGGCTTATGTTATTCAGATCTTTGGATAGTTTTAAGGCAGTAACCATAGGTCTCCATTTCTTTGGCAAACTTCTGATTATCTTTTTAGCATGATCTGCAGTTGTGTATCCTTTGTCCATAACCTTGAGTCCTGCAACTACAGTTTCGAATCTAGAAAAAATTACCTCTACAGCTTCATTATGCTCCATTCTGAAGGCTTCGTATTTTTGGATTAAGGCCAGAGCCTTGGTCTCTTTGACTTGATTGTTGCCTTCATGAGTCATCTTTAGGGAATCAAATATTTCTTTAGTTGTTTCCCTGTTGGTGATCTTTTCATATTCATTGTAGGATATTACATTCAACACAATCGTTATGGTTTTGTGGTGATTTTTGAAGTCATGCTTCTGATTATCACTCATTTTGTTTCTTGCAATAACAATACCAAGAGCAGATACAGGTGGTTCATAACCATTTGTGACGATGTCCCAAGTTCAGCGTCATAGCCTAAGAATAAGCTTTTGATTCTGTCCTTCCAATAATCAAATTTTTCTCCATCGAATAATGGAGGTTTGGCGTTGTAGCTATCTCTTTCTTGGTGTTGGCCATGATGTTTTTCTCACGTTGGATCTCTCTACACTATTAAGTGTTTGATTTGAAAATCAATAACAAAGTTGAAGCTCTGATACCAATTGAAGGTAGAGAAAAACAAGAAAGGGGGGGTTTGAATTTTCACTGATAATAAAAACTTTTGGAAACACCACATACACAAGAAACAAAACAAACAACGCAGAAGTTTATCCTAGTTCGCTTGAAATTCAAAGCTACTCCAGTCCACCCAGCCAAGGTGATTTCGCCTTCAATAAGGACTTAATCCAATAATTTAGAAAGATTACAACAAACGTCTAAGAGTACATTGATCTCTTAGTCCTCTCAAGTCTACAGACTTCATAAGTCACTTGAGGAAATATACAACAACTATTTTAGAGTTACAAGAAGGTATTTAGTGCTTCTAGATAAGCAATATGAACATATTAAGAACAAGGATCAAGATCACACTTAGAGAAACAACTTGTGTGATAGCGTTAGAAAAGAATTTTGTGTATGACTGATTTGATGTGCAATATTCTTGTGTAATAGCTTCGTATTTTGGAATTATGATAGATAGGCCTTTTTATAGTGCTTGGAAATGGTACCGTTGAACGGAGCATTGATGTTGATATCTTGCTAATGATGGGACTTAAATGACAATAAATTTATTTTCCTTTCCATAGCAGTTTAGGAGAGTATTCAATTTTCTCCATATATAGATTCATACCATATTTGGAATACTTCATTGTTAAGTCTTGATCTCATCTGTTGGGCGTGAATCAGAGTGCGCAGAATTCAGATACTTCTCTTAGATCTTTTATTCTTCAGATAGTTGTCTGATGTGCTTTCTTCAGAAGTTCTTGACCGATCTCTAATTAGACATTCTTCAGATGTAAGAATCATCAGATTATTCATGTGTGGGATCCTTCAGATGCAAAATATCATAGTCTTCAAATGCCAGGTGATGTGGACATCGTTATCTTCATTGTTAGAGCGAATACCTTTGACTCTAAGTCAATTGTTTTGGACTTTTGTGACGTTAGATATTGTTTCATCAGATTCATTTATCGTTAGAGTCCTACACACTTAAAGAGTTTTATTAGGGTACCAAAATGTTTCATCCTTTATTATCATCAAAACTTAGAGACAAATTGCAGAACCAAAATCTTGTTCTACCAAATACTTTCGAAATCTCTTTGTACATTTACTCGGAGGTAAGTCCTAGAAGCCAACAGAAACAGGGAACTCGTTAAGAATATAGAAAAATGCAGAGTGAGCCTTCAAGATACGGGGTTTTGACAACAGAAAAGATGTTGAAAATCATCCCAATTCCTAAGGTAAGCACTAAACTAGAGAACATACTAGCATAATGAGATGAACCCTTGATCATAAATAGTAATCAATGAAATGTACACCACAGTATAAATGTGTTAAAATAGCCACTAGATAGTTTATGGGATGGGCATTTACATGAGACATAGCACAAATAAAGACTGGATCTAAGAAAATAAGCTCAGGGTAAGAATTTTACCTGTGGAGAGTAGAAGCAAGCAAAGAGAGTAGATATTGAATACATAGTGAAAAGCTCGGAAAAAGGCTTTACAAAAAGAAAGGAAAATTACTCTCACAAAAGGGGGAGTTGGATTTCAAGAATGGCAAAAAATCCACCTAAAGAAATAAGAAAAACTTATATAGAGGAAGCGAGCAGCGTGTCATATCAAAAGGAAAATGCAAAGTTAAAAATAAACGGTAAAATTTTGCCCTTTGAACACAAGAAAACTCAAGTGCACTCAAATGCCCAAAAGAAGAGCTTCATACCCTAAACTGTGAGCATAAGGCCACGTGCCTGAAAATCGATGAAATGTCTCAATGATGGGAAATGCATTCAATTCCCTCATTCCCCCTACTTTTTCAACTGTCTCGTGGTCTCCCACTTATTTTTATGGTCGGATTTGGTAAGAAGATGTGATTCGCAATGTCTGAAAGACTTCCCAATTGATAAAACACCCAACAAGCCTTGGGGGCAACTGTTTTGGGTCAGCCAAAGGTTTAATACAAGTAAGATCTAAATATCCAGCCTAATAATGAAAAGCCCAAATAAAATTATTGATCATATATATAATTGACACATGTGAGATTTAAGGTACACTTTTTGATCGCATACTTCACTTCACCCATTTTGGACTAATTAACTGACTTAGGCGTTAGAGTGCTAACCTTGCAGGTCCACCCCTGCACTACCATATCGGAGATCCGTATCATCGCATCTGAAGTCCATCATCATCAATCAATCATAATTCTGATTCCAATACAGAACCATATTTGTCATCATTTTGAAAGTAGTTGATTTTTTAAAGCAAAATGATAACTTGTGACTTTAGGATATATATTAAGAATTCATTCTAAAGATTTTTTGTTTGAAAAGTTGTATATTCAATTTTATAAAATTCGAAATTTATTTATTTTCAATGGAAATTTTTTACTTTTAAATATCTTAACCTGCACCTTCAGATCACGCGTTAATAAGATCATTTCAAAGTTTATCTTTTTTGTTGGTGTTGATTGAAAATATACATGTTAAATAAGTCTCAGTTTGCTTAATTTTATAAAGGAAGAGTGAGTACAATGCTATATAATGGATTCAAGTTCTTCATTACAAAATACACCAATTAAAAACACTTTAAGATTCTATTTGGTTCTTTTTTCTTTTTTCTTATACTCTTGTGTTAGAGTGTTGTGAGATGTATTTAAATATTTATTATGTGGAATATGGGTGTATTAGGGGTCATGGGAGTGGCCGAGGGTATATTATAAGTTGTAACAATTTTCACATGGTATTATTCTTTAGTTGTCATTTGAGAGCGGCTATAGATTTTCTTTGTTTTTGAAGTTTTTACGTTATATTCTTGTGTTATGATTGTATTTTTTATTTTCTATATGTTCGTTTTTTTTTTCAATAACTAATATCAGAGTATGGTTCAATCTGGATATAGGAGTTCTTAGTATGCTCTATGGTTGCAACTTTGTCTAATCTTCCATATTAGAAAAGAAGGATGGTGTTGTAAAATTATTTTTCACTGATGCATTTTGTAATGAAAACTTTGAATCCACTATATGGAATTTGACTCTCTATTCCTTAACAAAATTAAGCGATGTGGGACTTCTTCAATGTGTATATTTTTTCTGTAACTTGGGAGTTTCCATGTTATATTCTTATGTTGTAATTGTGTTCTTTATTTTCTCTATGGTGCTTTTTCAATAATTGGTATTAGAGTCATGCTTCAACTTGGTGGGAGAGCAAGAGTTAAATCTTGTGTTAGATCATCTTATAGGATGTGTGAACTCACAGATGTGGGGGAGAATGTTGGTTTTTGGTGTGAGTGGTTAACTCTCACATTACCTATGAATGGATAGAATGTTATATTTATAAGATAGGTGACCCATATAACTAATGCCTTAAGGTTTTAAATAGAGATATGTCATTTCCCTCTCTTATGGTCCCAAGTAATTTATCTCGTTGTTGCTCTCGCCTTCCCAAGAATACTTAAAACTGAAATCTAAACTTTTGGTTCAACCCAAGGATAGAAGTCCTTAGTATGCTATGTGGTTGCGACTTTGTTGGATCTTCCATATCAAAACAAAGGTGGTGTCTTGAAAGTATTCTTGAGTTGTAGTCACAAGTTTCTCTACATAGCTTCGGCTAGAGAAAATTGATGGAAAATTTGTTTTTTACCTGTGAAAAAATCAAGTCAAAGATGTGTTAATACAATCAGGATTACACAAGATGTTGTTGGTTAGTGGTTAACATATGGGCATTGGTTTACATTGATACAAAGTATGTTGTGAGATTGTGTCAGTGGTTGAAGAGCTTTATGCTAACATTAAAGTGCACCATAAGTTTTCAACCATATTTTTGACATGTGTCTTAAATTGGTTTAACTTCACATGAAGTATACTCTTATTCTAATGGAGTGTGATATTTTTTGAACTATAATTGTCGTTGAAGACATTGTGAAAATTTATGGAGTGGTGTAACTTCAAGTGACTATACTCTTTATGATGGAGTGTGATAGTTCTTAAGAACTATGATTATTGATGAATAAGGTGGAAGTTGATGTATTATTTGCAATCAAGGTGGATATTGTTGGTGTTAGTTGAAAATATACGTGTGGAAGAAGTCTAACATCACTTAGTTTTGTAAAGAAAAAGAGTGTCAAAGGATATATAATTTATTCAAGTTCTTTATTACAAAGTTCATCATAAATAGTATAGTCATTTTATAGAGATGTAGTTTTGAGATGCATTTGTATATCTTCTTTAAGGAGTGTGGTTGTATTTGGGATCGTAGGGATGGTTGAGGGCGGATTATGTGTTGTAACAATTTTCACATGGCATTATTCCATGATTGTCATTTGACAACAGTCATGATTTTTTCTTCGGTTTTGAACTTTCCACGTTATATTATTGTATTGTGATTGTGTTCTTTATTTTTTGTAATGGTATTTCCCAACATTTCTATATGTTCGAATCTGATAAAAATACTCAGTATTATATATACTATTCTATTGACTATATCTTTGAGCTACTAGTTTAGTTTGTTTCTTACTACTTCATATGGATCCTTGTTTTGTAGGTTACTTCTAGGTGACATGCCTCTAAAAAGGATAACAATTTTTGATGAGGACAACTAATATTTGATGATGACAACTAGTTTGTAATGACAAGACAAGCATAAGCAGTTAAGCAATAAAAGATGCAAACTAGGATATTAGGGTTTGATAAGACTTAACTACCTGATTATGGAAACCAAATAGAATATAACTCAAGCCTCATCTCAAGTAAACTTAAGTAAGTATCTACAAGAAATAAATCATCTGAAAAATCTTGAAGTATAAAAAATTCATACCTCGATTAGTCTGAATGAATACTTTGTAAAGAATAGGGGTGTTCTCGTAAAAGTGTATGGCTAAATCACACACACACGAAGAAAAAAAATTAACTAATTTTTCTCAACAAAACATTTTTAAAAATGTCTTGAAGTCGTGCCAAATGAGTTGGAAGTTGTCTGAAAAGCTCTCGGTAAATTTTTGTCTTTGCCAATCGATTGATTCAGTTCAAAAATATGCCCTAAGCAATAATGAAAGCATCTTAATGAGTTATGACTGTTAAATATCATGTTTTTTTTTCAATTTTAACTTGGTAATTGATTAATTTGGAGGCAACCAATCAATTCGTATATGTTGTCAATCGATTGACAAATCATAATTAGCCTTAAAATAATTTCCTTGAGCCAACCTCTAGCCTATAAATAGAGGTCCCTTCCCTCATTTCAAAAGATGTAGAATCGTGTTTCATTTCACACTTCTCACTCTCTCTCTGAAAACCCTCTTTTGTTTACTTTCTCTCACTAAGAATTTAGTCGAAGTACTTTTCGAGAAAGTCTTTTTGCAAGTGAGCAAGTGTACTATTTTTACCGATGTAGTAATAAGGAGTTTTATTTCCAAGTATCGATCTCAGGGATTGCGTAGGAAATACTTATTTTACTTTGATTCTATCAGAACAAAAAGATAATGGTTTGGTTGTTTTGGAATTTATAATAGTAAACACAAAAAATAGTAGAAATAATTGATTAAGATAAAATATGCTAGGGTGAGTGGTTGATTTAACCAGTTATGAATTCAGTCAAAATTTCCTTAATACATATGAAACATTCAATCACCTAACCTCAGAATGTTCTTCCTTAAGTCCTTAAGGAAGAAACTATTAAACTATCAATTCTTACTCAAATGTCCATTTAATTAATCATTGGTTTTAATCATAAACAATATCAAGGTTTACGGTGATTTACAAAAGTTCCTAGTCCTAGGTGATACAATTATAAACCCAATTGTGTGAAAACCCTAACAATCACAGTTCTGTTATTGATAGTCATAGATCAATTTGTATTTGTCCGATACAAAAGCATAAGCACATCACACAATTAAATTGAAATTTGTAACATAGTAAATAGGAAATCCAGAGTTAGAATTCATAACATCAGATCAAATCAGGACCACCCCCTAGCATTGGGGGTTTAGCCTCTCATAGCATTCAAAGAAATCATAGTATAGAAATTAAACATTACAAAGAATTAGGAGATTTTGATCTTCAATGGGTGATGCCCTTGAATCTCGCCGTCTTCGAATCCTCCGTAGTAGCCATCTTCCCCGGTGCAATGTTTCTTTTCGTACGTCAAAAAGTGTTTTCTCTATCTCTCCAAAGTCTTCTAATAGCCTCCAATGGATTTTTCCCAGCAAAAAGTCCAAACTACCCCTAATGAACCAGGCAGATCCACACAACAAAAAGTGAAATTTCTCAGCCGCGCTCATCAACACGGGCAGTGTGTACACACACGGGTGCCCGTGTTGATTCACACGGGCAGTGTGTACACACACGGGTGCCCGTGTTGATTCACATGGGAAGTGTGTATACACACGGGTGCCCGTGTTGCTCTTCAAAAGTTGTGATTTTTAAAGCAAGCTACAGAGGTAACAACACGGGCCGTGTTCCTACACACGGGTGCCCGTGTTAATGCACTGTTTTAAATAACACGGTCGTGTGTCACCACACGGGTGCCCGTGTTACTCTCTGTTTTTTCCTCTCCAAGCTTGTTTTGCCTGACCAACAACACGGGCAGTGTCGTGGCACACGGGTGCCCGTGTTGAACTACTGTATTTTCATATTTTTGCCTTTCTGAGTATCCCCAACTCCACTATTAGTGCTTTTAAACCTGTGCAACGGCCTGTAACAATAACACTACCAAAACGAAGCGTAAACATGATAAATGAAATATGTAATAAAATGAAATGCGATACCAAACTAACAAAACATGATAAATGACTCTGAAACAACTATAAACAAACACAAATCTTACCAAAGTGATGAAAATACGTCGGATTAATGGTGGGAATTCAATGGAAATGGTGACCGATCACTTCCCTCATTTCAAAACATGTAGAATCGTGTTTCATTTCACACTTCTCACTCTCTCTCTGAAAACCCTCTTTTGTTTACTTTCTCTCACTAAGAATTTAGTCGAAGTACTTTTTCGAGAAAGTCTTTTTGCAAGTGAGGAAGCTATAATTCTAGAATGGTGGATTTCTATGTCCATCATGGAACTTTTGTTTATACCTTGGTTGAATATTTTATCCACTTAGAGATTGTTTGTTTGGGTTCAAAGCTAAATCCGTAAAAAACTTAGGTTTGGGATTTGTGTGATCAAGTCTCCGTTTTAGATTCAAGTTTAGCATGTGGCAAAATCTCATAGGTTCTTGGTTAACCCGTGATAAAATCAAGATTAGATTAAAGATTAGTCCCGTATTAAAAGCTTGTTTTGGTTCGAGATCATCCAGATGATAAAATCTCACAGTTTCTTCGTTACATCGGTATATAAACCAAAGTGTAGTTTTGAGAACTCATCTCGGTGTTAAAATCTCGCAAAGTTTGTTTGAATCTTGAAGACTAACCGCTCCAAGATTATTGTGAAAAGGAGACTAACCGCTTCAATCCTCCATTTGGAAGGAAGACTCACCACTTCACTTCATATTTTACTATTTAATTGGAAGTTAGGTATAAAATTCATTTTTCCTTCTACAAGGGGCTTTAAGAGTTTAACCTACTAAAAACTCTTAATTTTATTGGATACTCTCAAGATCAAGTCTTGGGGAAAGAAGTAGGTATTTTTCTATATTTGACTGAACCTCTAGAATTTTTTGTGTCTTCTCTTTTCCCTTAAACTCTTTAATTTATATACTTTATATTTTGCAATTTTATCTTTCTGCTACTTAATCTTAAACTCCTTTCAAAAATACTTTCAAACTCTAATTTAATTCAAAAAAAAACCAAACTTTTTTGAAACACACAATTCAGCCGACTCTTTTGTTAAGTCACATGTCCACACTTCATGTTGTTCATTCTATTTGTTTTTAAAAAATTATTTTGTTAATATGGTATTATTTGTAGCAAATGATCCCATGCATAATTTATTTGTAAGTGAATGGACTTTTCTTGCATTGCTACTATTTATCCGTCTGATAAGGTTTCATCTATTGATATTGAATATATCATCGAAAGAAGTCAAACCATAGAGGATTCATTTATAAAGAAATATGTAGTCCTCATTTGATCTTCTTTGTTTTTAACTATTAGATTTTTAATGTGAGAGGATTTGAACTTCTACCGAGTCCTTTAACCAAAGGAATCTTCTTCATTCCCATCATTTTTGCCTCACTAAAGTCAAACATGGTGTATTAGAAGGCGTTTACTCTGGTTCTTCTGCTGTCTGTAAATCTACAAATTCTTCCATTATTTTTTGCTTCTTATGACCAAGCTCTTTGTTAGCAAACTTCACATGTATTGATTTCCCCGATGTTTTTTTATTTTGTAATTTGTGTGCTCTAAAGAGTTTAGAATATCCTAATAAGATAGATTTTTTATTCTTTAAAATTAAACTTAAGGTGGTCCTTGATAATTAAAATATAACAAGTGCAAACAAATTCATGAAAATTTGAAATAATTAGTTTTTTTTCTTTCCATTCTTCGTATAGATTTTGATTCAAAATAGGTCTTATATATACTTTATTTTGAATGTAACATTCCTAAAAATGACACACTAATTTAAAAATAATACACATAAGAATCCTAAACAAGGAGAACCTTAAACACATATCATTCTTAATACAAAGATGACATGTGTTTATGATTCTCGTTCAATACTTTTTAGAATAAAAGACTCAAATCATTTCATTTATTTTTTCTTCATATATTTGATATGTCAAACATCATTACTCATGTTACATTAATGTTGTTGTTGTCGTCGTTGTTGTCATTGTTCGTTTGTTGTTATTTATTGTTGTTGAGACCCGAAACTCTAGAGGTTTAATTTTATTGTTGTTGTTTAAACTGAGATTGATGTTATAGGTTTGTTGTTGATGTTATTGTAATTTTGTTGAAAGATTGTTTATTTGAGTTGTTTTTTAACCGTTGATGTTATTGTTGTTGATGTTTAGTTGTTCTACTTCCCAGAATTATTAAAAAAAGATATCTTAAAATTTATTTGTTGATATTAAGTTTGAGGTTAAGATTGATATTAAGATTATGTTTTTGTGATTCTTTGTATAACTTTCATCTTATTTCTTCAAACATGTGAAAAAGACATTATAGTGACAGAAAATACAATTGAGTTTATTACATCTAATGTTGATTTTTTATTTATTAGATCAAAAAATAATAATTTAATAGATTTGTGTATGTAATTTTACTCTATAAATTATAAAAATGAAATTGTTTTAATAAAAAAGAAAGTAGTTCAAAGGTTCATACCGTTTCTTTATAAATATAAAAAGTTTAAATAATCTTTTAATCTAAATGAATTTTTTATTTTTGTCCATGAAATTTATTTTTTTACCACATTATCTATATTTCACTATTGTGTTTTTTTAGTCCTTAAAAATAAAATCCACAAGAAATCTGCAGATTATGACTGTAGAGATTAAAACCAACACAAAAAATAAAAAATTAGATATAAAGATTCAAAAAAAAAAAAATACATAACCAAAATCAAAAACGGTCTTTGTTACATGGACCGATAAATTATTGGGTAATTCTAACTTGTGCCCTAGGGGCACAAGTTAAAAGATCTACTTATAGAAAATTTGTATTGAAACAAGTAATTTAAACATTAATTATATATTTTTACTAAAAACACTGCATAATTTTCAAGACAATATTTCTTCATTTAGTTCTTAACTTAACTTGTGTCCTAGGGACAAGTTAACATTACCCTTAATTATTTTAACCAATATAAAATAACAAGAGAAGTTTTTAAAATTGAAATTATTCAATTCATTAATGTATCGTTATATAATTGTAACATACAACTCAAGTAAAATGTAACGGTGTCTTTGTATGTTACTTGAGATTCCCTTGTAATTAATGGTTTCATTAACTTATTCATTATATTTTTATTATTCATTTGTTTTTTTGTTTTGTTATGAAACGTATAATGTGCCAATGAAATATGAAAATGAAATGATATTGAAATTGTTACACATTAATCTATTTAATTGTTGTTCGGTTGTATAAAAGATAATTCATAATTTTTAAGAGGTTTATCATTAGTTTTTTTTACCTGACATAAATTAATTTTGTACAAAATTTGTTTTTATTTGAGATCTGATTTTAAATAGATAGATACCTTTTAATAATATAAAAAAGTCATTTGTTTCTTTAAACATATTCTTAAATTAATATTATATATTTCATATGTAAGATTTATAATAATAAATTTAAAGTTTAATTACGATTTTGATCTCTCTTATTTTCTTTTATTTTACCTTATTCACGAAATTAATATTCTTATTTTAAATTTAAATTATTTTGATCCTCTTCTAACATTTTTGTAATAAAAATAAATAGTATATTTATTTTCCAATGACATATAACTTATGTTTTTATCTTTAAACTATCAGAAAGATTTGTTGTCTCTTTAACACATTTTTGCACTAAAAATATTGACTGTGTCCATTTTGTAATGATATTTAATTTATATTTTTTTGTTTTAAAGTTTCATGAAAATTCTTTATTATGTTTCACAAATGACAAGTCATTTAAAAGTATTTTCATCATCAACTCTAATAAAAAACATAAAAACATAAAAACAACCAAAATTGTTTGAATATGAAATAGAAGAATTAACTTTCTAAACTATATAAGTATGAAGATCAAAGAAGTAATTAAGCCTAGATTTAATCGACAATGGTTGCCATGTGTGAATTAAGTAGAATGCCACATAGGTTGCCAATTGAAGTTTCATTTTGAGTATTAAAGAAAACAAAATCGAAGTTTCATTTTATAGGTTGACAAGCTATATAGTTGGCAATGGAATTAACAATTGCATTATACCATGATGGCAGCCATAAGGTTAAAGTTTAAATCTAATTCCATTATACAACACTTTAGAAAAGAAAATTAGCACGTTAAAGATTCATTCAATCTTCTCATAATCATATATAGTCATATATCTCTTGTGGAATACGTCTTCTTCTATTAGTTTATTGAATCACCTCTAACATATGTGCAATATGGAGTCAATGGAAATCATTATAAATAAAAATTGTTTTAGTCCTATTTTCAAAGCAATGGATGTCAATCGTTCCTTCACACTAGTATGAATAGTATGGATTTGGATTTAATTGGTAAAGTTTCAACCTAAATTTGAATTCCATTGCCGATGTTAAATAATTTGTAAGTAATTCTATAAATGTATTTTGAGCCTTGAAACTTTCCTTGTAAACTCCCTAGATACAATTGAAGTAAATTCTATGAATTTTGGGCTGCACAGGTGTAGTATCCTAGACAAAAAAGCATGTAATTTCAACCCAGTTCAATCAGACCTATTTATGCATTTCGCGTTGATAGATTAGTAAGTTGTTATAATCGTTTTACTACATAAAATGGAAGAATATGTCATTTATGAATAATTTAAATTCAAATCTCATTCGCTTCATCTCACTCTCATACTGATTTGGGCGTTAGAGTGTTAACCTTACATGTCAATCTCTTCTCCATCGTACTAGAAGATCAAGAGTTAAGACCACCGTTGCAATCAACCTCAATCGTTCACCAATCAATTTTGGTTCCAACGCGGAATATTGGTGTCGTCTGTGGAAATTGACATCCCATTCCCATGTTTTTCACATTTGAACATTCGTCCATCGATTCACTGAATTAAAGCTTCATCAACCTAGAAATTCATCTCTCTTATATGTTTGTGTTCTTGATCTTCTCCTATGCAAGATTAATATTATTTCTCATATCTACTTCCAGATCCATTAGCGATGGCAGGTTCCAAAGTTACTCGCTCCTCTGGATAGCGTGAAGCAACTGCAACCATCGCCGCTCGAGCTACCAAAGATCCACCATTTCTTCTACAAAGCGGTGGCGACTAAGTCCTCGTGGATTCTCCATTCACATCATCGCCTCAAAATCATGTCCGCCTAGGATATCTCAATGAGCCTTTCAACCTCTCTTGTTCTTATGATCCACTCTGCAGTTTCATCTACGTGGACCATCGCTCACGCCTCTAGCGTCGCCAACAATACCTAGACCGAAATCCCTCCCCGATTTCCAAATGTTTCAAGCTAACATCGGCGTACAACGTGCTAACGAATTGCTGAACAAAGTTTACAATATGGTTCAGAAACATAATTCACAAGTCGTATAGGAAAGATTACTTCGCAATGAAGAAAGCTTGCATCACACAAATCCGAAGAACAACAGTACAAAGGGCAGTTTCCCTGAGGAATCAAATTGTCATCCCCGAACTGGCAGCATCTTTCTAGGAAGCATCCCTAAAATCACCAGCCACCAAAGAAGCCAAAAACACCAAAATTCTTCTCTCGGTCACAAAGGAGGAAGGGGCAGTCACACTCCTCCTGAGGTCCGCCACCCTTAGAGAGAGAAAGAACCAGAGGAACAACCCCATGTCAAAGGGAAAAATAAGAGTAATATTAGATGATAGTATCGATCTAGAAGGGGGGTTGAATAGATCACGAATTAAAAAAATTGGCACTTTTTAAAATTGTTTTTAAAGGTTGTGAAAGCTCCCTAGACCACGTCTAAACGATCTATTACTGGAAAGATCGGATATGCGTGAAACCTAATACAATGACTAAGATAAAGCTAATCAACAACAATCTTAATCAATAGATCAAATACACAAATCCTTGATATAGATACCACTAATGATGAATTAAAACAATGAGAAAACAAGCAAAATATTGATAAACTTGTGTGAAGTTAATTTTAGCAAACACTTGGTGTGCACACTACACCAAGTCTTAATTTCACTAGAATTGATTGTGCAGAATTTTCCTTAGTTACAACCAAAGTGATTGCAACAATTTATCAAACAACTTTAATGCACAACAATTAAGCGAGATGAAGTTACCAATTAGTTTCACACATGATTCAATTTATGCATAAATTAAAGAGTTAGAGAAAGAGAGAACAACACCAAATTTGTTTAGGCAGTTCCCATTTCGTCCTCGTTTCGGGTACGTTTGCCCCCAATTCTAAAACTATAATTGAGATATTTATTATCAATTGCAAAGTTTATACAAGAGAAGAAATAATCACCACCAAGCAAACCTAAGTGTTGTTGTAGATCTTTTTCACTTCTCTCCCCTTGGTTCGAGTTGAACAAGTGCTTCAAACGTTCCGAACAAACCTCTGATTGTAGCTACCTTATTGCAAGAACTCCAAGTTCTCCAAAACTCTAGCTCGCCTGATTTCGACTGCGACATGCTTGAACCCAAACCTTTCTTCACAATCCTCTGGTTACCGTTACTCATTCGAATGAACCCACCATTCTTGAAACCTTTCACTCTGAAGAATCTATGAAGCAAAGACTTGTGCAAAACCCCCCCAAATCTTGGAGGACAAAATCCTACGGTTTTATTCAAGAAAAACCCACTAAAAACATCTACCCAACCCAAGATGCACAATCTTATTTGGACGTTATCACCACAAAAATGCACTATGATTAACAAAAATTGTTATGTGTAGTTATTGAAACATGCAATGAAGAATGAAGATGAAGATGAACTTTAATGTATATATTTCACTTTTCTTGTTCTTCAAAAGATGAAAATGAGACTCAAGAATATATATATATATATATATATATATATATATATATATATATATATATATATATATATATATATATATATATATATATATATATATATATATATATATATATATATATATATATATGGACCAAGTGAAAAACACAGCAGAACTTTTTGCAAAAATACACAGTAGAAAAATGAGTGAAATCAGCGACCACTCGACCTGTTCACACTGGGGACTCGGCCTGTTAAGATCCGAAGCAACACAATTTAGATAAAATAGGTTATGAGTCGACCGCAACAGGGCAATGAGTCGACTCATCTTGTTTTTCCAAAAATGAGTCGACCTATGACTTGACCTGATCAGACCCGTGAGTTACAAAGAAAATGACATGCATGAATGAGTCGACCGCTCCAAAGCATGAGTCGACTCAAAGTTTTAAATGTTTAAAAATAAGTTTTTAATATGTATTTTGGTCAATCAAAACTATTCTCTTATGGACCTAAGGTACCAACAATGATCAAGTGCAATATTGACATATATGAGAAGCTCTTATATGCATAGACACATTAAATTGATACTTTGAGCATGTTAAAGAATGAATGCACTCTATGATATGATGACACCGTCCAAAGTACACAGTATGAGCTACTAAAAGATTTGACATCATTAACACAAGGACTAAGAACATTTGCCCTCACATACTCCCCCTTTTTTATAATGGCAAACATTGGCACAATCTTTCATATATCGCGTACTTTGATAGACATCCTCCCCCTAATTTTATACATTCCTTTGAAAAAAAATCTACTGGCATAATCATGAGATGTGTTTCTATTGCTTCTCCCCCTTTAACAACATCAAAAAGAGACAAGGACAAGGTCAACCGGAATCAAAATATATTCATAAGCACGTAATTAACCACTTTGCAACAGATTAACATCAACAACCATTCACATAAAATAAAGTTAATGTAAGAAATATAATCATAAATAAGACACGGAACTAGAAAAAGAAATTTAGTACACTACATAGCTAAATTTGTTCAACATAAGTTCTAAGACAAATAAACTAAACACAATAACATGCAAACATGAAAAAGATGAAATGCACTACATGGACGAAAGCTAAATGAATCAATCTTCTAAGGTTTTATCTCCCGTGACGAGTCATTTTTGCTTCTATAAACAGAAGGGTGACGTGGAGGTCTGTCTTGTTCATAGAGGTCAATAAATTCAATGAAGTTTCGGTTAAGAGTATTGAAAGATCCGGTGAAAGAGCGATGATTGGAACCCATAGTATCGATTCTTTGCGTAATTGTGGAGGCAAATGAATTAAAATTGTCACTTTGGGTTTGAATATGACCCCTGAAGGCTAAGTACCATTCCTCTTGGAGAGTTGCAAAAGAAGCAAAGTTGTCACTTTGAATCTGAAACTAACCCTGCAAAGCTGTAAATCTCTCCTCTTGAAGTGAGGAAAATTTTGTTGATGGATTTGCATATTTCTCAACAGTTCCATTACTTCAGAATTATTAGATTAAGGAGGAGATAGAGGCATATATGAAGATTGTTGTATGGTCCATCCGGTGTGTTGCCACTCTCCCCGGCCTTGGTTATCAGATGGATTTTGTCCAGGTGTAGCACCTAGCCAATCTCCATGGTCATCAGCTTGTTGATCATCCTCCATGGGGTGAGTATCGTCATCATCATTCTCTTCTTCATTTTCATCTGATTCATCATCATCATCATCGTCGTCTTCCAAATGTTGAATGCTAGAACTTGAAGCTTGAGTTTGGACCTTGTATACTTGCGCTATAGGATCCCAAATATAGCCCATTAAACTTAGTGATTTTTGACAAAATTATTGATTAGTAGGCACATAGGTGTATCGAATTCCTGCAACAAAAACTTCATCCCGATTGAGAATACTTTGAATAAACGAAGGATAGCAAAGAGCAGTGCCTCGACCTGACTCCTTTAGGGCAAAAATCCTGCTTGCAATGTAGTGTGGCCAGTTAACCTTCAGCTTATGTTTCAACACATAAATCAAGTGTACTTCCGCCTTGTCAACTCTGGAGTAACCTCCCTTCTTAGGAAGGATAACATGCATAACAACCCAATGTAAGATCCAGTCGACAGGCTTTAAAAATCTAGTAGTCACACTAGTAAGGAACAAGTTACTCACGACAACATTATCATAATAAGGACTCTTCAGCATTGAGTTTAAGGCAGACTTGAACTCATAGTTTGGAGAAAATACAGTATCGGTTATCTTAAGATCACCAGGAGACGACAGTGGAGAAATTTCAAACAGATATTTCCAAACATCATTATTAACCTCAAGAACCCTATTATCGATATTATATTTAAACTCATAACCCTCAAAATTTCCAATAACGCTTGTATAAAATAGTTTGACCCAATATTCATTGTACTTAGTAGTACACTCTAAGAATAAGTCAATTCTTTGAACATTTAACCGCTCAACAACATCTAGAATGCGCATACGTTCAGCCACTAATGAAGAGTATACATACTGCTTAACAATTTTTCTCTTTTTGAACTTCTTTTCAAAAGATTCAGTAAGACAATCAGAGAGTAAAGAGAGAGCAGTTACCAACATATTTGAGCGAGGTTATGCAATACCAGTACGAGAAGAGGGTCCCCTTGCGGTTCTTCTTCCATAAGTTCCTGATAAAGCCATTTGAGTTGTGTTTTGAAGAGATTTGAGGTAATGCGTTTTTAGGGTTAGTGTGAGGAAGTAGAGAGAGAGAAGAGAAGAACTAGGAGATTGATTATGCAAATGGAGAGAAATGAATTTGAAATGAGACAACCTAGAGAAAAAGTAATTGACTGGAACAACTTACAAGGCAAAAATTCTGGAATCTGCAGCGAAGAGTCGACTCAAACAGGTAATGCATCGACAATACTTGTTTAAAACGAAGATGATTGAACCTTGAGTAGCGAAGGGCCAACTCATGGGTCGACCTGTTGGAACCCGAAGTTAATGATTCGCAAACATGAAATGCAACAATGGTCCTAATGATGAATGCATGTTAAATATGATTCCTAAGCAAGTTTAAACATATTTCAAACATAGAAATGGATTAAGATTAGACTAAACCATAAAATAAACATCAAGAAAGTGCATTATATAGAACAAGTACATACATATATAAATGATCAAGATAGTTCAAATAGATAGGAACAATATTACCTCCAATGACGATAAACGATGAATGCCCTCACATAGCTCGCACTTATCAATGTGATTAATCAATGAATAGACAAACATATATAGAGAGCAAGCATCATATATAAATTTAAAAGTGATCCGAGATATCGATAACACCAAGTTCCCTACGGATATGGAAGAAAGGTTCTGTCGCAAGTGGTTTTGTGAAAATATCGGCAAGTTGATTTTTGCTATCAACGTGCTCGAAAACGACATCACCTTTCTCAACATGATCCCTAAGGAAGTGATGATGAATTTCAATATGTTTAGTGTGTGAACGTAGTATAGGATTTTTGGTTAGGTTAATGGCGCTTGTATTATCACACAAAATGGGAATACGTTCAAGTTGAACATTGAAGTCGAGTGATTATTGTTTGAGCCACAAGATTTTGGCACAACAACTACCGGCTGCAACGTATTCTGCCTCGGTTGTTGATAAAGCAACGAAAACTTGCTTTTTTCTGTGCCAAATCACTAAGGAATTTGAATAAAAATGACAAGTACCACTAGTGTTTTTCCTATCTGATTTGAAACTAGCAAAGTCGGAATCAGAGTAGCCAACCAAAGAAAAAATCACTTCCCTTAGAAAACCAAAGCTCATACTTTGAAGTACCACAGCGGTATCTAAGTATGCGCTTGACGACCTTTAAGTGTGATTCTTTGGGACATGATTGATACCTAGCATACATACATACACTAAACATAATATATGGACGATATGTGGTAAGATAGAGAAGGGAACCTATCATACCTCTATACCTTTTTATATCTACAGCCTTACCATTTTCATCCCAGCCCATATTTACCGCAGTAGGCATTGGAGTGTCGATTACTTTGGAGTTTGCCATATCGAAGCGCTTGAGTAACTCACTGCAGTACTTCGTTTGGATCACAAAAGTTCCTTCTTCAAGTTGCTTGATTTGAAGTCTGAGGAAGTAATTTAACTTCCCCAACATGCTCATTTCAAGTTCTCCCTGCATCAACTTAGAGAATTCATTGACCAAATTTATGTTAGTAGATCCAAAAATAATGTCATCTAGATAAACTTGAACTAAAATAGAGTGTTTTCCTTGACGCTTAATAAAAAGGGTTGTATCAACCTTCCCTCTTGAGAATCCTTGTTCTAGTAGAAACTTACTAAGACGCTCATACCAAGCCCTAGGGGCTTGTTTGAGACCGTACAAAGCATGCTTAAGCTTATAAACATAGTTAGGATGCTCATAGTTTTCAAAACTGGGAGGTTGAGATACATGGACGTATTCATTAATGTATTCATTTAGAAAAAGCACTCTTAACATCCATTTGAAATAATTTGAATTTTTGAGAACAAGCATAGGCAAGCAAAAAGCGTATAGCCTCGAGTTGGGCGACCGGAGCATAAGTCTCCTCATAGTCGATGCCTTCCTCTTGGTTATACCCTTGAGCAAATAAGGTGAGCCTTGTTGCGAGTTATAACTCCATTTTCGTCTAACTTGTTCCTAAGCACTCATTTAGTACCAATTACTCGACGGCCTTGTGGAGGGGGGACAATATCCCACACCTCATTTCTCTTGAACTGATTAAGTTCCTCTTGCATTGCTAAAAACCAATGTTCATCGAGTAATGCGTTTTTGGAGTTTTTAGCTCAATTTGAGAGACGAAAGCGAAATGATAACAAAATTTACTTATCTTTGACCGTGTGGTGATTCCCTTTGAGATACATCCTATAATATTATCGATGGGATGATCCTTATAAGATTTCCATTCCAAAGGAAGATCATTGTTATTAATTGGATGATCCTCCTTTTTCTTTTCAGATACATGATCCGGCTCCTCCTCAACTTTTTTCGGATTGGGTTCAACACTCTTTTCTTCTTGATCTTTTATTATGTTTTCCTAAGGAACACCTGCACCATCAACAAAAATACCTTCTCCGACAATTTTTGGATAAGATTCATCAAAGGAAACACGCTCGATTCATCAATGATATGTAACCTTTTGTAGTATACCCTATATGCTTTACTAGATTGAGAGTATCCGAGAAAGATACCTTCATCGGATTTTGAGTCAAATTTATCAAGGTTCTCTTTACCATTATTTAACACAAAGCATTTACATCCAAAGACATGAAGATGTGAAACATTAGGTTTCCTTCCCTTTAACAATCCATAAGGAGTTTTGTTTAGAATAGAACGAATGAGTATCCTATTCAAGACATAACAAGTTGTATTTATGGCATAAGCCCAAAAATATTTAGGAAGGCCATTTTCATTGATCATAGTCCTTCCAAGCTCTTCTAAAACTCGGTTTTTACGTTCCACTACTCCATTTTGTTGTGGAGTTCTTTGAGCGGAAAAGTTATGATCAATGCCATTTGTTTCACAAAATTCCTTAAATAGGTGGTTTTCAAATTCACCTTCATGATCACTTCGGCTAGTAACTATGCTAGTGTTCAATTTGTTTTGAGAAGTCTTGGTAAACTTTTCAAAAGCGGAAAAAATGTCACTTTTACTTGCTAAGAAAATGGTACAACAAAATCTAGAGTAGTCATCTACAATAACAAAACCATAGTAGTTTCTACCTAGACTTTTAATTCTAGGTGTCCCAAAAAGGAACATATGGATAAGTTCAAGGGGTCTCGTTGTAGAAATAATGTTTTTAGATTTAAAAGAGATCCTTGTTTGCTTTCCCATTTGGCACGCATCACATAAGTGATCTTTTGAAAATTTGAGTTTGGGTAGACCAACTACTAAATCTTTTGCAACTACTTTATTTAGCAAGTCAAAGCTGACATACGTTAATCGCCTATGCCAAAGCCAAGAGTCTTGACTCATGGAGACAAGACATTTAGCGATAGTCAAAGATACTTCATTCAAGTCAAGCATGTATACGTTATTTACCCTCAAGCCCTTAAACACATCATTCTTTTTATCATTATGTTCAATCATGCAACAATCTTTTGAAAATGATACTTTATACCCTTTGTCGCATAATTGGCTAATGCTAATAAGATTGTGCTTAAGGCCTTCAACTAAAAGGATGTCTGAGATAGTAGTAGAAGAGGGATTACCTACACTACCTTTTCCAAGTATAGCTCCTTTGTTATTATCACTGTAGGTTACAAATCCTTTCTTCTTAGACACAAAGTCAAAGAATAAGGAAATGTCACCCGTCATATGTCTTGAGCATCCACTATCGAGAAACCATCTTCTCTCCGTAGCCTTAAGACATTCCACCTACAAATTAAACAAGGGAAGGAGGTACCCAATTTTCATTGGGTCCTTGTGTGTTAGTGAAACTTTGGTTGCATTTGGGCAACCATTGGAAAATGCCTTTAGGAACCAAAAAATCGCCTAAATCGGCATTTAGCAATAGTGTGTCCCCTTTTGCAACAATATAGACAATTTAAGTTTGGATGAGAGTTGCTTTTGCTAACTTGATTTTTTACCAAATAAGTGTATTTTTTATAAGGATTATTCATGTTACTTCTAAAATGTGATTGATCAATATCAAAGGTAACTTTAGGTTGTAAAGCCTTGTCTAATTTAGCTTGAAGAGTTCTAACCACTCTTTGCCAAATGTGACAAGTTTCACATCCAGACCATCTAAACCAAAATTCCCTATCATATTCATTTTTTCTTTAGTAGCCTCTATCATAGATTTCTTAAGAGTTTCTAATTCTTTTTCGAAATCAAAAACCTTCTTTTCTAAATACCAGAAAATCTTCTTATTTGAGGCTAAGCGTTTAAAAGCTTCTTTGGCTTCATTGTGTAGAGTACTAAAGGCTTTTAGCAAATAAAAATAAGACATATTATCAACATGATCATATTTAGAATGACTTACATTCTTTTTCTTCTTCATCACTTGAGTTACCACTGCTTGAGGGCTCACTATCACTCTCCCATGTAATGTATGCTCTTCTAGCTTTACTAGATTTCTTGTGACGTTTGTATTTTCCTTTATCTTTCTTTAATAATGGAAAATCCAACTTATAGTGACCGTCCTTTCCGCAATTGTAACATGAGCCTCTTGACTTAGTTGTCTTACTTTCTTCTTGATTTAAGAATTTTGATTGTCTTCTATAGTTGACTAGATTTTTATCTGAATGTTGAACTTCATTCTTTCTAAGGTATTGATTATACCTCCTTACAAACAACCCCATTTCTTAATTCTAATTTTTATCATCATCACTTGATTCACTCTCACACGTATCATTGGTGGATGACTTAGAACTTGAAGCCTTTAAAGTGATAGAATTCTTTTCGGTGTCCTTTGCTTTCTCCTTCTTTTCCTTCTTTTGACTATTTTCATGTTTCTCAAGGTTCATGAGCTCTTGCTCATGCTCTTTAAGATTACCAAACAATGTTGTCATGTCCAATGTTCTTAGATCATTGGCTGGTGTCCTTTGTCTGTCATTCCCTGTTAAGACATCTTAAGATTTTGTTAGTAGCAACATCATTAGGGGTAGTTCAAGAGAATTTAACCAATTTATTAGATGAGAAAATCACTTTTGCATATCAGCAATGGTTTCACCATCCTTCATATGAGAAAGATAAAATTCTTGAGTCAAAGTGCTGATTCTATCTAGTTTGACATCATTAGTTCCCTCATGGGCAATTTGCAATGAGTTCCACATAGCCTTAGCACTAGTACAATGGGAAACTCTGTAATACTCATCAACACTTAAGGCAGTGATGATCATATTCCTGGCTTTCCAATCATAGTTGTACTTTTTCCCATCCTCTTCATTCCACTGTGCTTCAGGTTTAGGTATAACAACGTCATCCGCATTGGTCACAGTTATTTCCATAGGACCATCTTGGATGACTTTCCATACCTTCCTATCAACAGAGTTGATATGAATACGCATACAATCTTTCCAATAACTTTAATTTTCACCAGTGAAAATATGTGCTTTATTGTACGCCCCTTTAGGGTCGTTATCCATTTTCTAAAAAGTTATATGTGAAGCACTAGATGAACCGGTGCTTGTGATACCACTTGTTAAACGATAGTATCGATCTAGGAGGGGGGTCGAATAGATCACGTATTAAAAAATTTGGCGCTTTTTTAAAAAAAACTAAAGGTTGTGAAATCTCCCTAGACCACGATCGTCTAAACAATCTTTTACTGGAAAGATCGGATATGCGTGAAACCTAATGGAATGACTAAGATAAAGCGAATCAACAACAATCATAATCAATCGATCAAATACATAAATCTTTGATATAGATACCACCAATGATGAATTAAAACAATCAGAAAACAAGCAAAATATTGATAAACTTGTGTGAAGTTAATTTTAGCAAACACTTCGTGTGCACACTACACCAAGTCTTAATTTCACTAGAATTGATTGTGTAGAATTTTCCTTAGTTATAACCAAAGTGATTGCAACAATTTATCAAACAGCTTTAATGTACAACAATTAAGCGAGATGAAGTTATCAATTAGTTTCAAACAAGATTCAATTTATGCAAAAGAGAATAACACCAAATTTGTTTAGGTAGTTCCCATTTCGTCCTCGCTTCGGGTACGTCTGCCCCCAATTCTAAAACTAGAATTGAGATTGTTAATACCTTAGGATTGGCATTAATTTTGTAAAACAAATAATGTAATCATCTCTGTTGTTTTAATATGTTGGGTTGAAGAAGTTCAACATCTGGACCAACATGTCATGTACGATGTCACGACATCATGCCTGTGACATCGCACATGTGTAGAAAACTGAATTAATTAATTCAGTATATATTCTGGGATTAGTAAGGATATTTGGTGAATATCCTAACTCCCATGTGGAGGTCTTAAAGACTCAATCAGAAGATATATAGGCTCAAAATAAGGAGATATATATGGAGAGATTTTAGGATTGAAGACCTTGTTTGTAGCAGAAATTTTCTGCTGTATTTGTAACAGCAAAGAACAAGTTTGTTGCGATTTCTGAAGGCCCAAATCCAGTTGGGTGATTAGGTTATAAATAGCACATTGTAACCTAGTTTTTGTAAGCCTCTTAGAATGAATTTTTAGGGGTGTGTGTGAGGTAAACCTCCCAATCTGTGGGAAGGTTACCATGTGTATCTCAGTGGTCAAAGCTGAGACTATTTGTAACTCAAAGCCTGTAGGCAAGAGTGATTTTGTTCTTGAATGAAGTTGTGAAGCAAGTTCAAGGTGTGTTAACATTAAATTGTATTTGTAGTGATAGGAATGGAAACTGGAGGTTTTTATCTAGGAGTTCCTAGGTATAGATTGCATTGGGTAGGGATTAAGTGAAGGGTTGTAAATGGGGGAGTTTAACTCTGAATTAATACTACTGATAATGGATCTTCTTCCTGGCTTGGTATGCCCCCAGATGTAGGTCGTGTTGGACTGAACTGGGTTAACAATTTCCTGTGTTTGTTTTCCTTCTGTATGTTATAATCCTTCTGCCATAACACAACTGGTATTCCAGTCTGCTTGTCAAGATGATAACAGACCTGGTACATAGCCTTCTGGTTGAATGTCAATCATAATGTCTTGACATTCATCATTGACAGCATATACTGAATAATAGGCAAGTTGGCTTTATGCTTCAGTTCAGTATATATTTAAGTCTGGTTTTCAAGTGGTAAATAGACCTGGCCAAGGATCATTGTGAAACTGTCAAATTGGATGTCTAGACAGTTGTTCATGTATGCTGATACTGAATTAGAGACTGGTTGGTCTTTTACAGTACAGCAAATTTAGCACAGTCTGGTTTGTTTATGAACATAACAGAATCAGCATGCTGTATATGTTTTGACTGTCAAACTGAATGTTGTGACATTCATTCCTGACAGCATGTGCTAAAGTGTAGGATGATTAGTTTTTCTGTTACAGCATTTTTCTCAGGCTATTCTTTAGGAATCCAACAGCTGAGCTAAAATCCAGAAAACCAACTACTACCCTACAATTAATGAACCTAACAAATGGCCTATTTGTTAGCAATCTAATAAGTGGTAATTAGATTAATGTATTCAACCTTATTTCAGGAAATACAAGTAAAAGGCAAACATACTGGAATAATGTAACAGATGATGTCCAAACCAATACTAAGACATCATGCTGATAACTGTGTAGGAAAACAACAGAAGTGAGTACTATGATGGATCTTTGCTGAGTTTGTATACAAGATGCACAGGACTAGAGGTTCCTTCCCTCTAGGGTGACATAGAAGGAGATGTCGTGACATCTGTGAAAGAGTGCGTCAGTACAGGGTTTTTAATGTGTTAACTGTCTTGCTGCATTAGTTACAATGTTGGATCAGATGTCATGACGTGGAGTAGAACATCTGAATTCTGACTACGCCAGAATTTCAAATGGTATCAGAGCAGGCATCCTGTCTGTTTCTGGATGAGATCCATGGGTGATACTTTCTGGTATCTTGCAAGGAGTTATGTTAGTACTGATGCTGAAACCTGTGAAAGGCTCTGTATTTTCCCTGAATGGTCCCTTGAAGTAGGTGGATGGACTGTTCATGACAGGAATGGTGTGTACCTGTCTCTGGAGGTTGGCAATTGGCCTGTGTGTGGGACAGTTGTGCCAGTATTGAATCACATTCAAACTTGGTATGGTCTTGGAGGCTGATCTGGTGAAATGTGTGTTCATAGGTTGAGTTGTATTATGATTTCCGCTGCATAATACCTGGCAAAACTCAAACTCTGATGTAGTTTCCCCCCCATGTGAATGAAAGGCTGTTGTATTCAAGATTTCATCATATTCTAGTGAAGACGTCAAAGATACTTGAGTCTCATCTAGTCCACTCTTCTTGGTAAGAATCACCTGATCACTGATTCTTGTACTCTCCTGGGTAGTGTATATGAAGACCTTGAAGACTTTCAAGGAGGGCCTGCTTCAAGGAGGTTAAACTAATGTTCTATGTGATGTTAGAACATGTTGTTCAATAAATATGCAGCTACTGGTTGAAGAGCAGATGTTTTTAGGAGTCAAACAAAGGAATACCTTGGTTTGAAACCTACTCCTGACCTGGAAGAGGAGACATCTGTGTGTGCTAAGTTAACAAGGGTAGGGTCAACTGTGTGTGTGCTCAAGAAGGTCACTTTTAGAAGTCTAATCTCTAGAAGTGGAGCTAGTTGAGATGTGACACTGTGCAATCCCCGCTGTGTGCCTTATTCCTGTAGATTGATCAGGGTTGGATAGTTGTTTCCTGAAGTACTATGGCGTACTGGAAGACAAGTCCCCTGGATGATAGAAGTCAATAATAGGGTAACCTGACTGCTATTCCATTTAAGAGGATTGGGACCATGAATCTTGTTATTCAAACACCACGATCAGAAGTGGCAGTTCTTTCAAGGAGTGAGAATATGAAGATTCAGAGGTTGGTTGAGGTAGTATGCTCTGGCAATGCATATCTACTATGGACTGGTGTTGTTGTCTTTCACTGGTACTTATGGTCAGCTGAAGTCTGATTGGTGTGATTGGAGTATGTCTAGGTATAACTCATAGAGTTAGGTGCCACTGGTAGGGATGGTGTATGTCATGTTGAGACATGTCTGTACAATGCATGGATATTGGTGTGAAGTTTCCATGATTGTTAATTTGAGGGGGAGTTTTGGTTAACCTCCTCACATTTGGTCAGCCTAGGGTCTGGTTGGCTGTTGACCTGTGTCACATGGGTTCTGGTGGTGGTGTGACACATGTGCAAGGAAGAATTCATCTCTCTCATTCCTAAGGGTGAATTTAATCTGAGAAGACTTTCAACATTGTTGAAGTGCCTGCAAGCAGAAGATGTTGACACTAGAAGAGTATTTTCAAAGTAGTCTTATGGTGGAAGTATCTGAAAGGAATATTGGGAAAGGATTTAAGATCAATGTCAACTTGTGCCAAGTACAAGTATGTAATTGATTATCCTTGGAGCTCAAGATAACTGATGTTCTTAAAGATGTTGGAACATCTCTTCTTCAAGACCCCGTGCAGAATCACAGGAAGGATAGTACATGGGTTTATGATCTATCTCTTTGGTGGCAGCAAAAGCATATGATCTCTGAAAAGGTTTCCTGGCAAGAAACATGTTCAGCCTTGGTATGTACAAGAAGAAGAAGACATCATAGTCTTGATGGTGGTTACTTGGATCAGGTTATTTCTGATCTAGGTAAGGAAGTGCATTAGCTTATGCATATTGTGGAGTCAAGAACAAGTGGCAGCAGTCTTGACATCATGGAAACAACCTTGCTTTAGGATGTGGATCCTTGGTATAGCTGAAGGGTTAGGTTCTAACTGGTCCTTCTAAAGACTCATGCATCAGAGTGTCTGATGTCTTTGGAGAAGAAGCAGGGATTCATCAAGGTGTGAGCTTGGATGACTTAACTGCAAACCTGCAGGATGGAGGTTGTTTACTCAAACTTGGTTCCACAATCAAGTCTATGAGAACATTGAACTCTTGTTCTGTGATGGGAGGAAGTTCTTTCAAGTGGCAGAAGAAGGAGTTGAATTCAACAGCTAGATGTCAAAACACAATGTTGTGACATTTGGTTCAACATCAGATTCTTAGTTGGTGAAGTGGCACATCAACTTGAGATAGAAAGGTCTACAGGGTTGTAGATTGGATACTTCAAAAAGGTCGTTCTCGTTGCAGTTCTTTGGAGTTGCTGGATAGAAAGGATGTTACATGTTCATGTCTTAGAAAATCTAAGTATTGTTCAACATGTAGCTTGAAGTTCAAGTCTCACTTGGAAGGTCAGAATATCTTTGGGAGAGGTCTGATAAACGTGGAGAGGTCAAAGAATGGCATTTGACTTTTTCATATGAGGATTCATGAAGGAGGCAATCAACCAGTGGCATTTGGTCTATCTCAGAAGTGAGTTCGAAGAATCAAGATAATCCACATATGGCAGCTGATTATTCTTGAGGAAAGTCTGAGACAAATTACTTTTGAGCAGAAAAGTAGTAAGTTGAAGACAAAAGGAGGTGTTTTCTATTCATCTCTTGGAGCTTGTGGTAGGAGTTCTGAGCTATCTGTGGAAGATTATCTCTTGTAATGGGATGAAAATGTATATGTCCCAATTTATGTCTGGGTTCTTCTTGATCAAGCTGGTGACTCAGTGATATCTGAAGACTATCAGATGGTGTTCCCTGTTATGTTGTGAAGGATATCCCAGCTGATGTTAGAACATCTTGTGAAGGGGTCGTCTGTTCTGGTTAGAAGAGAGAGTGACACAGAGTGTGGATGTGGTCAGCCAAGAGGGTTGAACAGAGGGGGTACTCTTGAAGACATGAAGATGCGTCTTATGTTTTCCATTCATCAAGTGGTCTGAATTCTCTTTGAATCAGGTAGTATGTGAAGATCCAACTTTGGGGTGTTGGATATGCTCATGTGTGACCTCCAAGTTTCAAGAGGAGAGCAGGTTGTCCATGACAGGGGGAGTTTTGTCATCAAGCTTGTGGTCTACGTATTCTCAGATAACTAGGTATGGCACCTTGTCAGTTATCAGGATGCTGTGATGTATGTCAAGGCTGAGTGAGCAGAAGAATGTCTGACCGGATGTCATGACATTGGCCTGGACAATGCTGTCAATTCCTTCTGAATCTTAAAGTCATTAGGAATTATAAGGGTGATGTGTCTAATTCTGATAAATCAGAATAAGCCTGATGGCTACAGCTGTGTGGTACAGGGGGAGTAACCATCTGCTGAAGTGTGGGAATTTGGCTGTAGCAGTGCCAGATGTCAAGTCTCTACTGGAGGTATGACAGGGGACTTGGGAAATGTTGAATGCTGGCAGAATGCAGGAAAAAGCCGCGTGGAATGTTAAGACATCGCTTGCAACGTGTCTGACTGCATATATGGAATAGTCTCCATACACTGGAACTGCTGTTTTGGAAAAGAAACAGTCAAGAGCTATAAAAGGTATTCAAAGATAGTCTGAGATTTTGTTGGTGATTCTCTGACTGTTTCTCAGCAAAAATTAATGAATCTTGACCAAGCATTTATTCCTACCGTTAATTCCTAAGCACGGGCTGGACTATTTAAAGGATGTAATAGCCCTCTTCTTCTCACAAGAGAAACACTCCATTCCCTCAGAATCATGGGGTATGTTAAGGTTTGGGCAAGCTGCGCCTGGATCTGGTTTTGTGAGGGGTGCCTTTACAAATGTTTAGCTAAAAAGGGGGAGAGAAATACAGTCCTGGGGTTGAGAATGTACCAGAAGCAAGCTGGTTGTGGTAGCAAACAGAAACTGGCGTCAGGCACAAAATCCACCAACTGGGTATACCACTTGTGTCTTGTGATCTAAGTTAAGAAGACAGTTGTGCCTTGTGATCTGAGTTACATTGCCTATGTACTCAGCATTACATACTCTTCAGGAAGCTCTCCTGTTGAGGGGAAGGGTTCTGGTACAACTGATTCTTGTACCTCTACTTCCTCATGTACACCAACTTTGGTGTTTGTGGTGGTGGAGTCAATGACAGAGATAAAGAGCATACCCATATTGGGATGTTTTGTCCAGTGCAAAGTTTATTTGTTTTAGCTAAAATTTGCCAAAGGGGGAGATTGTTAATACCTTAGGATTGGCATTAATTTTGTAAAACAAATAATGTAATCATCTCTGTTATTTTAATATGTTGGGTTGAAGAAGTTCAACATCTGGACCAACATGTCATGTACGATGTCACGACATCATGCCTGTGACATCGCACATGTGTAGAAAACTGAATTAATTAATTCAGTATATATTCTGGGATTAGTAAGGATATTTGGTGAATATCCTAACTCCCATGTGGAGGTCTTAAAGACTCAATCAGAAGATATATAGGCTCAAAATAAGGAGATATATATGGAGAGATTTTAGGATTGAAGACCTTGTTTGTAGCAGAAATTTTCTGCTGTATTTGTAACAGCAAAGAACAAGTTTGCTGCGATTTCTGAAGGCCCAAATCCAGTTGGGTGATTAGGTTATAAATAGCACATTGTAACCTAGTTTTTGTAAGCCTCTTAGAATGAATTTTTAGGGGTGTGTGTGAGGTAAACCTCCCAATCTGTGGGAAGGTTACCATGTGTATCTCAGTGGTCAAAGCTAAGAGTATTTGTAACTCAAAGCCTGTAGGCAAGAGTGATTTTGTTCTTGAATGAAGCTGTGAAGCAAGTTCAAGGTGTGTTAACATTACATTGTATTTGTAGTGATAGGAATGGAAACTGGAGGTTTCTATCTAGGAGTTCCTAGGTATAGATTGCATTGGTTAGGGATTAAGTGAAGGGTTGTAAACGGGGGAGTTTAACTCTGAATTAATACTGCTGATAGTGGATCTTCTTCCTGGCTTGGTATGCCCCCAGATGTAGGTCGTGTTGGACTGAACTGGGTTAACAATTTCCTGTGTTTGTTTTCCTTCTGTATGTTATAATCCTTCTGCCATAACACAGCTGGAATTCCAGTCTGCTTGTCAAGATGATAACAGACCTGGTACATAGCCTTCTGGTTGAATGTCAATCAGAATGTCTTGACATTCATCATTGACAGCATATACTGAATAATAGGCAAGTTGGCTTTATGCTTCAGTTCAGTATATATTTAAGTCTGGTTTTCAAGTGGTAAATAGACCTGGCCAAGGATCATTGTGAAACTGTCAAACTGGATGTCTAGACAGTTGTTCATGTATGCTGATACTGAATTAGAGACTGGTTGGTCTTTTACAGTACAGCAAATTTAGCACAGTCTGGTTTGTTTATGAACATAACAGAATCAGCATGCTGTATATGTTCTGACTGTCAAACTGAATGTTGTGACATTCATTCCTGACAGCATGTGCTAAAGTGTAGGATGATTAGTTTTTCTGTTACAGCATTTTTCTCAGGCTATTATTTAGGAATCCAACAGCTGAGCTAAAATCCAGAAAACCAACTACTACCCTACAATTAATGAACCTAACAAATGGCCTATTTGTTAGCAATCTAATAAGTGGTAATTAGATTAATGTATTCAACCTTATTTCAGGAAATACAAGTAAAAGGCAAACATACTGGAATAATGTAACAGATGATGTCCAAACCAATACTAAGACATCATGCTGATAACTGTGTAGGAAAACAACAGAAGTGAGTACTATGATGGATCTTTGCTGAGTTTGTATACAAGATGCACAGGACTAGAGGTTCCTTCCCTCTAGGGTGACATAGAAGGAGATGTCGTGACATCTGTGAAAGAGTGCGTCAGTACAGGGTTTTTAATGTGTTAACTGTCTTGCTGCATTAGTTACAATGTTGGATCAGATGTCATGATGTGGAGTAGAACATCTGAATTCTGACTACGCCAGAATTTCAGAGATATTTATTATCAATTACAAATTTTATACAAGAGAAGAAATAATCACCACCAAGCAAACCTAAGTGTTGTTGTAGATCCTATTCACTTCTCTCCCCTTGGTTCGAGTTGAACCAAGTGCTTCAAACATTTTGAACAAACCTCCGATTGTAGCTACCTTATTGCAAGAACTCTAAGTTCTCCAAAACTTTAGCTCGGATGATTTCGATCACGACATGCTTGAACCCAAACCTTTCTTCATAATCCTCTGTTTACCGTTACTCCTTCGAGTGAACCCACCGTTCTTTAAACCTTTCACTCGACTGAACCTATGAAGCAAAGATTTGTGCAAAACCCCCCAAATCTTAGAGGACAAAATCCTAAAATTTTATTCAAGAAAAACGCACTAAAAACCTCTACCCAAACTAAGATACACAATCCTATTTGGATGTTATCACCACAACAATGCACTATGATTAACAAAAATTGTTATGTGTAGTTGTTGAAACATGCAATGAAGAATGAAGATAAAAAGAAACTTTAGTGTATATCTTTCACTTTTATTGTTCTTCAAAAGATGAAAATGAGACTCAAGAATATATATATATATATATATATATATATATAATATATATATAATATAATATATAATATATATATATATATATATATATATATATATATATATATATATATATATATATATATATATAATATATATATTATGTATATATATATATATATATATAGACCAATTGAAAAACACAGCATAACTTTTAGCAAAATTACACAGCAGAAGAATAAGTGAAATCAGCAACCACTCGACCTGTTCACACTGGGGACTCGACCTGTTCAGACCCGCAACAACACAATTTAAATAAAACAAGTTATGAGTCGACCGCAACAGGGTGATGAGTCGGCTCATCATGTTTTTCCAGAAATTAGCCGACCTATGACTCGACCTAATCAGACTCGTGAGTTACAAAGAAAATGGCATGCATGAATGGGTTGACCGCTCCAAAGCATGAGTCGACTCAAAGATTTTAAATGGTCAAAAATGAGTTTTTAAGATGTATTTTGGTCAATCCAAACCATTCTCTTATGTACCTAAGGTACCAACAATGATCAAGTGCAATATTGACATATATGAGAAACTCTTATATGCATAGACACATTGAATTGATACTTTGAGCATGTTATGAATGAGTGCACTCTGCTATATGATGACATCGTCCAAAGTACACAGTATGAGCTAATAAAAGTTTTGACATCATTAATATAAGGACTAATAACATTTGCCCTCACAAGTAATCTTTTAGCTTGTATTCTAAATTGTTGGATCCCGAAGTCGCTAGAGAAACTTCCAAAATTCTTGAGCTACAATGTTACTAGAGATTCGGTTAAGCATGTGAAGCATGTAGATGATAGCCAATTTTACTATCATGTTGATAACGTTGGGAAGTGAAAACTCTTTCCACTAACGAAAATTGGATCTGCTATAATTTAGTTCAAATCTCTTCCTGATGGAAGCTTGGAGTCATGGACTGGCTTGTGCGAGAATTTCACTGATCATTTCATCGCCCAGAAGAGACAAACTACAACAATAGTCATGCTCAGCGGTATCAGCCATGGGAGAAAGGAGAGTTTGCATAAATATATCGACCGTTTTATAAAAGTAGTTGTAGAGGTGGGAGGATCCGACGAAAACTTAAAGTGCTAGATTTTTGAAAATGGCTAGAGTCAGGATAACACCTTCAGAGATAAGTCAGCACGTAAGGAAGCCCACAACTTGAAGGGTTTTCTAAATAGGGCTCAACCCGTTAATAATAATGAGGATAAGCTCATTTCCTTTTGGACAACCAGGAATTAGAAAATGTATGTTCTAGCTAATCATCAGGAAAGGGATCCAACTGGCACAAAGAAGAAGGAGATCGCATACTCCACAACTGATTTGACATATACACTCCCCCTCAACACATATTGGGAGAAAATATGGAAAGAATGTGCCAACTTAGATTTCTAAAAAGCATGGATAAAGAAACACATCCCAGATAGGGAATCCTCTCAGACTGACAAATCAAAGTACTTCCATTTCCATAAAAGTCATGGACCCGACACCAACAAATGGATTCAGCTGAAGGACAAAACCAAAGAAAAAATCAAGAAAGGTAGTTTGTCCGAGTACACTAAAGATGGCAAGATCGGTCGGGATGATACCCCAAAGAATAAGCAGCCCCCAAACAAAACAATTGATGTCGTAACCAAGGGTAAGGAATCAAGTAGTGAAAAAGATGAGATGCATAAAAGGAAGTGCCAATACATTGCATCAATCACGGGAGGTGCCCTACGAGCAAATTCCTCGTCCAAGAGGGTGATGAAACGAAAAGTCTTTGAACTAATGGTCGTCAGTGATAAAGGTGGAGGTACATTAACCAAGGCCCAGAAAGGTCGATGCTCAATTTACGAAATAGATAAAAGGTTAGGGGAATCCCTAATGAAATATTTATGTTGTTCATAATAGCCATAATTGGCCAATTTGACGTTTCCCGAACATTGATCGGCGGTGGCAGCTCTTGTGACGTGATGTACATGAAAATTTTCAAGAATATGAGCCTGAAGAAAGAATTTTTTTGGCATTATAAGGGATCCAGTCTGCAGTCCTTTAATGGCACAATGACCCGCCCTTTGGATACACCGACTTGATGATTATCGTAGAGGAAATGAGAGATGTTAGAGCATTGACTATTAGTTCTTGGTGATTTCCTTTAAAAAAATGTCTCTACTTGTATTCTTGGAAGACCATAGGTGGCAGCGTTAGATGCAGTGGCATCCCTGGTTCACCTCGAGTTGAAGTTTCACAACATCCATGATGAACCATCATGGTAAACGCTGATCTTTCTAGAGCAAAGAGAATCTACTAAGACTTGCATCAAGACAAGAAAGAAGGGGAATGTAAATCCATGGAGATCAACGTAATCTCTCTGGTCGTCCATTTAAGAGATATGAATATTTTCTCTCCCACACTTAATACATGTCACTTCATCCATACAAGAAAAATTGGTTGATCCAAGAAAACTATTGGCTTCGGGATCTCTCTAGGGGAGAATAAGCGGTGGTAAGCCCACCTGGTTATTTTAATAGTTTTGTATGAAACAGAATCACATCATCATAATGTATTATGACCATTTTGATTAAATAAATAAGAATATTCTACTAAAATATCTCTTTTCTTTGTGACTCAAAGGTAATTATGAGTCTAAGGTATGATCGAGGAAATCGTAGCCCCACCACAAAGACTCAAGGGTGTTGTCACAAATGCCACAGGCGCATGACTAAAGCATTCAAAACCTCACGATGCAAAGCACACACACACGCACAAAGAAAATGGAAAAACCACTCATACAAAGAAAATGGAAAAACCACGAAATGGCGAAAACAAGCCACCACCCTCTTGGTAGCTAGCCACTCCACATGCCACAGAGAGTCTTCTACACGTCAACCTCGAACAAGTTCTTCATATGGGGGAGGGAAGGGGTATTGACCCTTGTCCAGGCATGGCCCTAAAGATGTCCAATAAACTTTGAGCTAAACTCCTATAAAGTAAAAGCTAAGTCCTAAAGCAACACACTCAAGATCTAACACACACACCTTAATGATAAAACAACAATATCCAAATATAAAATTCATATACACATGTTCTCCCATGTAGGTTGCCACACTTATATAAACTCTAGACAAATCGAGCAAGGAAGTTCAAAAAAAGACAAAAGCATGGTTAATCACTGAGCGAAACAATTTTCTCATCTTCAACTATCTAATCTGGGCCAACTTGCTCTTTTGAAATGCACAAAGGAAGATAAAAATGCTCCACTTGAAATAAAGAATTCTCAAAATAATTGGAAATATAAGCAAGGTCGGCGTCAGTCATTTTATCTAGCTCTAGAGCCAAAGAGATATTGTCAATGCGCTAATTCTTGATATCACCTTAGGAAGTTGAAAGAGATGTTTTGTAGCGGATAGTGAAGCCTGAACCAAAGGCACAACTTTGTCTTTCTTTTCTACTTCTTGCGCCAGTAGCTTTACTTGATCAACTAAGGAACTAGATAATCTGAAAGCGCTCAAAGCATCACTTATCTCGGAAAGAGAAGTATAAGCCCTCTTTACTTCCTGGAGGTACATGTCACAATGAAGCTTCAGATCATGGACACTAACCTACAGCAGTTGTCTTTCTTCACGAAACCAATTGGCCATAAGAACCTCCCTAAAACCGGCTCCACCAATTTCCATAACGACGGAGGTTCATCGAGTATAGTATGCCATAGTTGATCTTTCTTACTTAAGAGCATTGTCAGTCATATTTACAAGGTAAGAGAAACCATCCTCCAAAATAGATCTTGATTCTCCCTTGGAGCACGGGGTCCCGGTCAGGCCAAGAAAACGGGAACTGAAATACTCGAGGTCGGGGGAAAGATTCTCTGAGTTCTTAACACCATCCCCGAGAATTTAAACATCAGGGTTGGGAACTTGGAAGGTTCCTCCCTGAGGTTTCAACAAAGTAAGGCGAGGTTAATTACTTCCTCACTCCAGCCTGAAGAGAGAAGGTGGCGGGTGTTGAAACATTCAAAGTACCTACCATCACTAGGATATCATAAGCTTCTCTCTTCATTTGCTGAATTACTTCCTCATAGTTTATTGGTTCTACATATGGAAATTGACAAATCATCAAGAAACACTATAGATAAAGATGATAAGCAAAGAAAGATAGAAATACTGGAAGCTTACCAAAAATAGCCTTCCTTTCCTCCTCGATGTTAGCACCCATCAACGACCAGATTTTTGATAAGCCACTTCGAGCGTTTCCTCGAGGATCCGTCTCAAAGAATGGCGCCTCCGACATAACTCAACTCTTTGAAGAAAGTGAGTAATTGTTTCTTCAGGTAAAGCTCCTTCTGAGACAAATCATCCTCCTTGTATACATATGACTCGTTCCCCATTAAAAAAGTGGCCTTGGCTCTAGAATTTGCGAAATAAATCCATACATCACTATTCTCGTTCAGTTTCTATGGAACAAATATTTACATGAGCCTTTTCATGTAGAATAGTAAATAAAGTGAACTAATATTTGAAATGTTTCACACCATTAAAATACACTTCGAAGTAGCTGGTAACTTGTGTCAATGTAATTAAACCCTAACCCTACGCACGATTTGTGGTACTACGTTGAAGCTTGAAATGGTGGAAGAAGAGTGACAACGATGGAATTCCTCCTAGTTACTCACACCCATATTGGAAGACTTTGATGAAAGCCCAACTCACAAGATTCAATTTCGAAAGAGAAATCATCAGAAGTTTCAGAACCACAACTTCGAAATCATTAAAAGGCAATCAAATACCCAAAATTAAAAATGTGTACTCGTAAAAATGGATGACACACCCGGCATATTCATTGCATATATTTTTGTCTTTCTAGAGGATCAATACACCTCATCCAGATGAGGGACCACTTCAAGGAAATCCCTATCGAGGTCACCTTCGTGAGTAAAAATAGAAGTGTTTGTCAAAATTTTATGATCTACCCAGAAATCAGAAATATCTTTCTTCGCATTTCGAAACATGCTCGGTATCACCTCCATTAGTCAATAAGATAGTGAATTGCAAAGAATGTAGATGAATAAATAACAAAAGGTCATGATCAAGGAAGCCTTATAGTTATTCCCAAAAATCTTATGATGTCTTACGAAAAGGAAGGAAATAAGCACTACCAACGGTCCAGATTTCCCAAAAGATACTCAAGTAATCTAGTACTCAAATACTTATGTGAAAATACATCTAAGGTAAAGGATTGTTGAAGGTGCAATTTCCCTATGAATATGATGTCACACCATGACGTTTCACTTAAATCGAGCAATGACAGACAGAAAAATAAAAGCGCAACAAAGCCCTCACTCTTCAGAGCAGGGGCAAGAGTTTGGGGGAAACTGTTATGGGCTTCCAAGATGGCCCAATAACGGCCCAAAAATAAAAATGGATAACCATACCACGTGCAGGGCATGTGCATTATTCTAGACAGGGAAGCAGGTAATCTCGATCCAAGATCAATCGGACGGATTCTCACATCTCGTGTTGATATATTAGCAAGATATTATAACTGACCTACTATATAGAAGGGGATAATGCGTCATTTATCAGGAAATTCAAATTCAAATCTCTTTTGCTTCATCTCACTCTCATACTGACTTGGGTATTTGAGTACTAATCTTCCAAGTCATCCCCTTCTCCATTGTACCAAAAGTTAAAGTACATTGTTGCGATCCACCTCAATCATCCACTGATCAATTCTGGTTCCAATATAGAACACTAAGTATTCAAAAGATAACTTGGCAATTTGAATTTTATGAATAAAATAACGAACTTAAATATTTTTACTATGTAGACTCACAGAGAGCCAGGATGTCAAGGTATGATGTGTTAAAGTGTTGGCTAATGCTACAACCTATAAGGTTGATTTGATTTGGAATGGCATCTAATTATTGAGAAATTTATCTTACATCACTAAGGTTGTATGGAAACTTCACATATTTTAAAAATGTGAATTGTGACTCTCTTATAATTTACCTTCTATAAAGTTGAAAAAAATTACTCTCTATGAATCAGTAAAAAATGAAAAAAAAACAATAGTTAATAGAAATTTTTAGTGGAAATCTGAACATTATTTTGGTAAAATGTTTGGGAATTAATCGGATTTTTAGAGTAAATAATATCTCTGGTACGTGTTTAAATCAAATTTTAAGAAAATTCAGCGTGTATTTTCTTTGACACCTGATTTATATAATACTCTATGTAGTATATTTTTATGGCACCCTTGTAAAATTCGATATGCTGATTTTTTATCTTTTTATCCCATTTGTCTTAAATGTATAAAGATGGGATGGATTGAGCACCGGAAGATTTTACACCTATTTTCACCTTTACTGAAGTATGTTTTATTAACATTTTATCTCTACTCAATTGACATTTTTACAAAATTATGTAGGTGTATCATTAATTAATTTTATTCCATTTCAAATATAAGTGTTATCATGGACACAAAGGATTGGTCGAGAGCACGGTATTATTGTAGTTATCATTCGCTATTATATGGAAAATGGGATGCATGGCCAGTGCGACAAACTAATTCTTGGTTGTGAGATGTGAGAAAATTACAAGAACAAAGGGAAGACGATTGCTACTTGTAGTAAAATGGTCAAGTGCCCTTTTCATTTGAGATTTGTCTTTAGTGGTTGTGGTTGAAACATAAATGTTATATGTGTTATTCACAACATGAGATAGCAGGGGATTTAGATGTTCATGAAATACTTGATCATTTAACAACCGATGAAAGGTAATATGTGAATGATGTGACAAAGTTCCACGTGGCATCGAGGTTTATAATGGACGCAATGAAAGATCGAAATTTAGAAAATCGAACAACTGCCAAGCAAGTATACAAAGAAAGAGATACACACCAAGTCAGTTACTTTGAAATCCAAAAAATCTCATTATGCCAATCACAAATAGTTGTCTCCATACAAAAAAAATTGTTGTCGCATAGACCAACCAAGTCATTTAATTAGGGAGCATAACAAACTAGTAAATATTTAACTTGAGTTTAGAGTTATTATGCAATTAGAAGTTATTTTTTTAACATAATTATGTAATATTTTTATAAGGTTCAGTCTGCTAATTGAAAACTTAAGAACATGTTAATACTAGAATATGAGACTTTTGTAGATGTTGGGATGTGGTAAACTCCATGTTGAAGCTACAATTTGGTGCAATTACAGTATCATTTCAAAAAAAAATTGTGAACATCGAGAATCGACATAATACTTCTTTTTACTATGCAATTATGCACGGTTTTGTGTTAAGGAGGTCAAAACAACATATTGCAGAAGAGTTTAAAAGAGTAAATTGAGTAGGTGTTGCCAGGGTTGCATATGGGTGATTCATAAGGACAACTCATGATTTTCCTTGTGCATGTGAACTTGCATCTCTTCAAATACAAGAGGAACATGTTCCTTTGGGTGTCATTCATATATTTTAGAAGAAATTACACATTAAAGATTATGAAGTTATTAAAGCTAAAACTTGGACACAATTGGACTTAAACAAATAGTATGAAGATTTGAAGAAGTACGCATCTTAGATATTGTTGCCCATAAGGTCTTGAAGAAAAAGGCGTGTGACCTCACATATCTTTGTACAATTTTTATGTGTCTATCATCCGTAAAGTTTAAGTCTAAAATGGAGTCAAGAAGTACAAAAAAGGGAAAGAGGGTGATGTGCATCGTGATGTTTCATATTGGGAGCATATTACAAAGCTCAACAAGTCAATCATCCTAGAGATCGTCAAGGAAACTTTCCGCGAGTAAAATATATATTATGTCTTCAAGGCACACTTACTTGTCACAATTTTCTGTATATTTTCATGACTACATTGAAGATATTATAGATGTAGAGTCTGATAAAATTGTGATTTTCATACTATTAGTGATTTGCTTGGATGGGGACAAAAATATTGATCATTGACTAAGACACGGTTAGACTGTGAAGTTTTTTACAACAGTGGTGTGTAATACAAATTCTTCTATAACTTAGTTTTAGAAGTTAAAAATTCATTAAAAATATATAACTTGTGTGTTCAGAGTCGTGACAAATGGATGGTCATTCCTGATAAGGGTTACCCAAATGCTTCTATGTACAGTATTATATTGGTTACCTTGTTCAATAATCTGACATCATCTTTTTCCACTTATGTTATCTCCATATGTGTCTTCATGTAGACATAAATTTATTGTAGTTGATTTTGTCAACAACTGTCATTGGATTTTGTTGAAATTAAGGCTTGATTTCCCATGACCTCAAGTTACTTATTATTAGAGAGAAAATTATAGTGAAGGTGCAAGAGAATGGAAAAAAAATATGTAGATTGTATAAGACATTGAAAACATGAGGTCACTATACATGCACCAAAGAGGCAACATGCAGATCTGAAAGAACCGATGATTAAACTTGATGAAGATTGAAACTTTTGAATGATCAAGATTGCATTAATACTTTTGTATGGTCGAGATCGCACCAACACTATTGTATGTTAAATTTATGTTAATAGGCCGTCAAATTTATGTTAATTTTATGTTATGTTAAGTTTATGCTATGTTAAATTTCCGATAATTTTATGATATGTTAAGTTTATGTTAAGATGGTATTAAGCTCATGAAAATTTTATATTATGTTAAGAATTTGTTGAAAACGTTAACTTTATGTCAAATATAAGCAATATTCGGTATAAACTAAAGAGAAAAAAAAAAAAATATATATATATATATATAGTTTGACAGCTTTCTATTTTATTTTATTTTTAATAAAAAGACAATATGATATTTTCATGCAAAGTGTGGCAAGGTTTAGTTAAGAAGCTTCAAGTATAACTTTGCATGTAAATACAACTATTCCTTTGTAAAAATATGGTACTTATGATTGCAAGTTTAGAACCGGTTGACTCTTATCGCACATGTTGTATGTATCAGTAACATACAGTCTTACAAAGAAGTAGCCATGTATGTAGGTAGAATGAATAACTTTGTTATTACAAGTAAAAATGTCAAGTTTTGTCGCCATTTTCAAATACTAAAATGACATTCTAGACAGCATCTAGTTTCAGGCAGGCCAATACCGAGAGTATGTAGAGCATATTAGCAGACAAAAGAATGAGATTTATCAACTCGAAACTTCATTGTATTTGAATACACAGTCGTATAGGCGTCCTCCGAGAAATTGTGCAACCTCAGGATGTTTTACCTAGAGAAAAATAATACAAAAATTAGGATAATTAATTCGATCTTAAGTTTTCTTTCACGATACACGGACGTTTTCTTTCATGATACACGCACACAGAGACGCCACACAAGACACCAATACATTGACACCAGTAATAATTAAAAAATATGAATAAATTGAACGTAACCTCAAGTGTAAGTGTCAGTGTCGTGTCAGTGTCTGACACAGACACGGACACTGATACCCTTTTTTTATTGTAAGTGTCGGTGTCGTTTCAGTGTCTGAAAGACACTGATACACTTTTTTCATAAGTATCGGTGCTACAAAGGTTTTCTTTATTGTTATGAGAATTGAGAAGTAAAATAATATGGTAAAATGCATATTACCATTCCAATCTTAAGGGAATCACATTTAAATTGAGCATACAGATTTGTTTCGATTCCTCGGCCCTGTCGGAAGAAAGATATCATTAGTTTCTATCTCATTGAAATTACAGTAACTAACTCCCAGATGAACAAATGCAGTAAACAACTCACCATCCCTTCTAAGATGACAAGATCTGCATCACTAGCAAGGTAAGCAAGCTCTTGTGACACTCTTGTAAGATCAATAACCTGCAATCCATCGAATAAGGCAAGATTCGATGTCATAGATTCAAATACCATAATTTAACATTGTTCATTTTCTTACCGGTAAATCATTGCCAGAGTTGGCAATTAAAAGGTTTGATGAACTGACACCGACAAGTTTTCCTTCTTCGTCCTTTAACTGGAAACAAATGTGATCGAGTTAGCAAAGAATGTGATAATAGTGAAAGTTATCGAAAAAATGTTTCGCGTTACCTTTGAAATGATTTCAACTAGCTCAGAATATGTCACATCGTTGATGGAAGGTAAGTCATTTGCAGCCAATACAACCTGCATTCAAACAGAATCACATCATCTTTACCGAAGATAGAAGCCGTAAGATCGGCACATCAAAAGCAGATTCAGTTTCAAACGTATTTATTATCCACTAAAATTCTGCTAAAACCAATGAAGTATCTGTTTGGATAAACAACTTAATTAAGTGTTCATAATATAAATGCTTAACATACAAGTGTTTATGTATAAACTATTTCTAGAATAAAAAACAAAATAGTTTTATATTTTTTTATAAGCTGTTTTCATAAACAATTTTAGAAAGCTTATCAAAAGAAACTGAAAACAATTATGGAAATGTTATAAATTGTTTCCATACGCTCTCAAACAGTCAAACAGTCTCGCAAGAGACTATGTCAGTATATAAGTTTAAATGAGTCAATTCAAATAGGTCAAAATACCTATAACAATGCAGTCTACATCTGATATCCCTGCATAGCTATCATCTGAGTTGTTACTACGCAACACTTGATTTTGGTACAAAATTAGGCATTTAGTTTTTACTTGGTATGAAATACGTGCACATGGGGTTTCCCTAACAGATTAATTACCCACTTGAAATATTTTTTCTTCATTGATTTAGACTAGTTTGAATTGTCTTATTTGATTTTATCTACGACATATCCACTTGTAAGACTCTACAAGAGAGCTTATGAAATTAGCTAATGACATATTCAAAAGTTATTTTCAACCTATTTTCATAAATTTTTTAGTAGGATCATCTTTAAAGGCGGGCTACCACACAGGGCCCAAAATTTATCACGAATAAACCTTGACTAAATAGGGCCTGATAAAATGTTTATCACGGTTAAATAGTCTCTATTTGTTTTGTCATGACTAAACTGCAACTAATCTACACAATGCCTCTAAAAACATGAGACGGCTCTGCTTTCTAGAATAGCTTATGAAACAGCTTACACGAAAACTGAAATAGCTTATACACAAACACTAGCATGATAAGCGTAGTTTGTTTATACAAATAGACCTTTCTCTTCTTTCTTAGTTGTCTTGTGTTTCTTGAAGTGTTTTCTTCTAGTGTTTTCATCCTCTCATCTCGTCGTAATATCTTATCTTACGTCATAATGAATTTTCTTTATGTAAAATAAATAAACAAAATATGGACAAACCTGACTCCCACGCCGAAGAAGCTCCCTTGCAAATGGTAAAATGCCCAAAATAATATCAGCACCAGAATTATCGACAAATATAATAACCTGCAACATGAAGGGAACACATTACAACACCGCCACTGCAGAGAGTAGGCCAGAAAACAAAACAAAAATCAACAAATCATTTTAAAATTGTATCGATTATGCACATGAAAACTTGCCTTCTTCCATGACTTTTTGCTCCATTTCACTTTGAAATCATCAAGATCATCAATAACCCAAGGTCGAGGTACAAGATTTTGACAACTTGCCAAAAAGGACATTCCATCCTTAGAGAAAACCTCTGCAAGCTTCAAGGAATCGTGAAACGAATATGTTAATACTTAAACTACACGTAAATATGATTCTCTTGTACTCCTGCATATGATTTGTAATTGTAATTACTAGCAAAAAAAATCTTCCGAGGCTATAGTAACATACTAACATCAGCTGACAAATTTAGAGACCAAAATACCAAAGTAACATTTACTCTAATTTTAGTTATCGAGAAGTTATCAAAAGAATGCAAAGGAATCATTCTACCTGCGCTGAGCCAAGATCAAATATGTTTCCTGCAAAAATTCCCCTAACTAGATTCTCAATTCGCTTGCCTTCATCTTCAATGGCGTCATTAACAAGAACAACATTCTCAAACAATGAGATGGCGTTTGCATTTTCTTCATCCTATAGCACCCAATCAGAAAAGTGATTAGTATATCTCAATGAAACTCAAACTACATAGTTCATTGAGAAAATCATTTAATACGACACAGCCTTCTCTAATTGAAATCAACAACAACATTTGTTGAAATTTCATGCCACTTTGGCAAGTAAATGTTTGTTTTTTGGTCATCATCCTCCATTTCTCGAAGAAAGGGGAGTCAGGTAATCCGGAGTTTGGTCGGAAGGTGTAAGTAAATGATTATTCCAATTCCAACCATGAGTCGAAAAATGTAGACACTTTAAGTCAACTAAATCTGATAGCAATTGCATTATACTTTCCTCCATATTCATGCAAGATGTTGTTACACAAGCCAACCCCTACAATTAGATAGGCACACACGTTTCTTCAACATCGATGTTCTCAATCATATATCGAGAAAAATAACGGTTTATTCAAATTCCTCCACACTACAATGCTACAGTCCAATATAGCCGTTATCCGAATGTTATCGCTTTGTACTAAATAGTGTCTCAAAACAATATAGATTTGTTTAAATCCCGCTATGTTATAGTACCGTTAAAGTAGCTATTTAACAATACTTTTCCACATTGTATCATCTATGGCTGCACAGCAGTAACAAATAACAAATAGGATCCGAAATTGTAGACAACTTTACCTTGACTTTTTTGAAGATATCACTGAATCCCAATTCTCTGAGTATTAGCTCGCGAAGTCTGCATAGAAGCTAGCAAATCGCCCCACCCGACAAATCAAAAATTAAAACAAAGAAGGTAATTAGATAGACAATCGAACTATTAGGGTATAATTTTGTCAATATTATTCAACATACAATGCAATCGGGTGGTCCACCATGACTTTCGGGATCTTTCTTGAAATCTTCAAGTATATCAGCATACCTTTTCCAGGAAAAGCAAAAAATAGATATAATTAGGAAAATCACACACTACAAACGAAAAAGAAAAGAAAGAAGAATCAGATCACCTTTGAGCAAATTTTTCAGCTTTATTTGCAGCATCGGGAACAGAAGTATCGCTCTCTGCACGCTTCCTGCCAAATCAAAATTAACAAATAATGTAAACAAGAAAACAACAACAATCACCACCACCAATTCCTGAAATTGGCCCTGCAACTGTATAGACTAATCACTGGTACTAACTGAGATCCACTTAAGTGATTGACCTATCACAACATATATTTTTCATACGCACCCGCCAGAGATCAAATCCTGAACCAAGCATCTACTATTTGTGTAAAACAACATGATCTCTGTAAGTTCTCTAATCCTATTGAACCCACCAAGGTTTTAAAACAGTCCGTTACCACGAAAACGGGCATGTTAAAACAATATTCGAATATGTCGATATCGATACTGTTATTCACCGTTTTTACGATGAAGAAGAAATTATAGTTAATTCAAATTGCGACGACTGCAATCAATATCGCAACACATTTACAGATCGAAATCGCGAAAGCCTTTACGCAACCGTATTTTAAAACCTGGAACCCACATAAACCATTTCTAATGAAAAAAAAAAATATATATATATATATATAAGTATCTAATAAACAAGAAGAAGAAAAAACAATTTTTACCACAAACAACAGCAAAACAAACCATTTCAAATTGCAACGAGACGACCGCAATCAGTATCGCAACAACAAGTATCCCAACACATGTACCGATCGAAATAGCGAAAGCCTTTATGAGGCCGGGGCTACAGTATTTAAAACTTTGGAACCCACACAAACCATTTCTAATGATATAACACACAACTACACAACAAAAATTATATCTAGTAAACAAGAAGCTAAAAAAAAACAATTTTTACCACAAAGAACATCAAAATGAACAAAAGGCTATACAATAATCGATCTAAAACAGCGAATCACATACCAAAATAATTATATAAAAAAATCATTTTTTTAAAAACAAGGTTAAAAAATATACATACTTGAAAGAGGGTATTGAGTTAAGGAAGAGATTAATCCATGAGATTTCGTTGGGAGTAGGTTTTCGAGGATTATCAGAAGGGAATCTATAAGGAATAGTGCAAGCCCTGTAATGAGAATGAATTGGTGTTAACAACAATGGAAATTCAACGAGCTCTGATGCGCTTTCCATGTTGAGAACGGAAATGGAATCGATTGCAAAGAAGTGATGATGATAATGTGAATTGAGTTTTTCTGAAGGAAGAAGAAGAAGCTAAGGATTTCTCACTTTTTCGCTCACTCCTTACGCTATAAACTGGAAAAACTGTTTCTTTATTCAAAAGTAATCTTTCGATTTTATTTAATATAATTTTAATAAAATACAATAAAGTTAGTGAATCATAAATCTTATCTACCATTATTATTATTATTATTATTATTATTAATAAGTAATGCTAACACGTGTTTCAAGGGCACAAATCAATGATATACTTATAAAAATATTCTTTTGTAATGCGTGTATTTGATTTTTTAAAACTTAAAATTTTGTTTTATTCCACACAAAATTTTTAATAATAGTAGCATTAACTTGTGCCCGAAGAGCATAAGTTAACAAGACCCTTATTATTATTATTATTATTATTATTATTATTATTATTATTATTATTATTATTATTATTAAGAAGGTTAAGTGTATTTTTTTCATTATAAATAAATTTCATCAATGCAATTGTAAGGTTGATTTTTTTAATCTAACACGAAAATTTACTTTAAATATAGAGAAGTTGAGAATTAAAAATGAGATTAATCAGGGTCGGCCCAATCATATCGGAGGTCCCGTTCTAATTTAAAAAATAGATTTAAAATTTTAAAAAATATAATTATAATAATTAAAAAAATATATTAAAAATATAATTATGTATTAATTAAAAATAAATTTAATTATAATTATTTTGAGTTTTGATCAATCTTAATTTTTATATATATTAAATTTTTATCAATATTTTTTTTAATTATTGAGTTTCTTTAATAACATTTTATTTATTTTTATTAATATTTATAAATAAATAAAAAATTAAATTTTGGGGTCTTTCTAAAATGTGAGACCCGTGCTGCAGCCTGCAGCACATACTGCATATGCACAGGACCGGGCCTGAGATTAACTAGTGTCCATTTTTACGACATCAATTTATCACCATCATTCATTTATATTATTTTATACTTTAAAATGATTTTTAATATTTAACATATATAATTAATTAATTGTGTAAAATTATTTTATACTTTAAATGCATTTCAATTAAATTTATTAAAAATTTAATTTAAATATAGAGAGAAGTGGAGAATTAAAATTTTAAATTATCTTTTTATAAATATTGTTACAATTATTTAATATTTTAATGGTGATTATGAGACGGTACATTATATTTAGAATTTTTTTAAATAATCAAGTTTTTTAAATTTAATATTTAAATAACCAACATTTCAAATTATATATCAAAATACTCAAATTTCAAACAAACAAAAATTGCACAAAAGAGGATGTGTCACTAGTAATGGCGCATGCATTCAAAATTGGCTTCAAATCCCAATTGGGACAACGACATGCAGCAACAAATCTCAGATCCCCCGATGTGTTTGGGACAATGGCATCAACTTAGAGTCTATGTTCAATGAAATTTTTCTGATTGGAGAGACTTCGCTAAGGATGTGTGTCGTCAATGGAAGCATCAACATCAACAGACCATAAACGAACCTATCATGTCAGACGATTCTAGACCAACTCGAAATTATATGAATTGGTTTAAGTTGGTTACAACAATACAGTTTATGTCTGACCTGAGGTATTTGATCGGCCCACAATAACGAGCTTCATCATCATACGTCTAACAATCAACCTCACAACAGTACCAAACCCAACAATCAACCCTACAACACTACCATACCACATACACCCAATAATCAATCGGATATGATTATGAAACCACATACACCCAAACTCGCGATTAATTCATGTCACACACTCAAACACAAAACCAAGAGCATCATCCATACCACTGATAACCATATGATGCTACCACATCTTACCATAGTATCGACGAGGCATATGAGACCACTGTCGCTACCGAGGCTTCGGAGCGAGGAACTGGACGGACTGAACAAAAGAATGTGTCATGTCTCGAAGAGAGAAAGCGCAATACAGAAGAGTCACCACCGAGTTTTATTGGACTTCTTCTATGGGAGAGGAGAGGAGAAATAGTCGATAAAACCTCCAAGGAAAAAAGGTGCACACGGGAAGTGCAAATACGGAATAGGAATCGGTCTCGCAACCGAGACTTGGGCTCAAAAGTCTATTATGCAATGGGAAGGTATTAGCACCCCTCACGTCCATGGTACTCCATGGGAACCATTTAGGTTATCGGCGTATGGGGGTATTTATCTGCTTATTGTTTTATTCTTATTTTCAAAAAGAGTGTAAAAGAATGGGGTTTTTGGTTTGACCCTTATGCCTATGTATCATGAGGAATCAGAGCTCTGTAGTTCGGCATAGTAAAATATGTGTGTGTTGGTTGATTTTACCTTGAAAAAGGGTTTTCTGTGTGATGTCCTAAGGCACAAAAAATGAGGTTTGATGGGTTGTATTGTTTTTATCTTGAATAAGGGTTTATGAAAAAGATGTTTGAGATTAGATTGTAATAAAGTATATGGGTGAAGGTGAAAATTCTAGACAAACAAGTCAAGCGTCTTGTGTCAAAAATAATCAGAGTAAGGGTAGAAAAATTTCATTCTTACTCATTCTCCACCACTTAAGGCTCTTGACGCAAAATACTAATCGTAGTTTTATTGTATTTTGAATTTGACTATGAAAATGTCACTTGATGTTGAATCAAGGGTTTGTTTATTTGATTTATGAAATTAAGTAATGTAATGGATATACAAAGTAACCAATATAAAAGTAAAGGGTTTCATTGTAAGGTAGCCCAAGAGAACGTCTTGTGTGTGCAAAAGTGACATAAGCTAACAAAGGATAATAATCTTATAAACATGTTTCCCTAGGGTAGTGTCATGATACCATTCTTACAACCAGTATGTAAGTTACAAATGAAATCCAAAGTTAAAAACCAAGTATCACAAAGTATGGAAAGTTCCTCCAAGCAAAGGTCCTAAGATGAGATCTTTTAAGTACAAGTTGATTACAAATGGAATGAATGTTTTTTGGTATTATCATTTTATCATGTTTTTATTGTTTTTAATGTATGATGACAATAAAGATAAATGATAATAATAAATATGCATGGTGAGTTTATACAATGAATATGATGGTGATAAGTACTTCAATGTAAATTGCAATGTAACAACATAAAAGTAAATAACAAAGTAACAATGATAATAACAATGGTTAGTGGTAATCAAAGTTAGTAAATTTAAGTATGGCTAGTAGTATGTACAAGTACAACACTTGAGGATTATCTATCCTTAGGTCAAAAGATTCAAAATATGATGCATAAGGGGATAACTTATCATTGATGCAAAATATTAAAGATGATCAATGACCAACTTAAAATAGATTTGTAACAATGAAAGTTATGTAAACCCCAAGTTCATCTATCAATAGCTTGACAAAAGGAAGACTATATCAACTCAAGGGTTAAAGGTTAATGATTTGATTAAGTGGTTAAGTTAGAAAAGTTACAATGATCAATGTACAATATGAACAAGTTAGTATAATGGTTAGAGGGTTAGTATAACAATAGAAACATAATGAATCAAATGAAACCATGAGTTAAGGTATACACAAACAAAGCTTCATCTCTATGCCAAATGATTCAAGTTTGGTTGATATATAGGCAACCTATATATGCCCCAAAGTATCATGAATGATCTATGAATGCCTCAGGTTAAGCGTAAGGATTTTAAGATCCGAAAGAAACTCCTACCTCTAGGCTCGAAGTGGCTAACTAGGGACTAACTCCTTATCTCTCCCGTGTTTGGGGATTTGAAACAATGCATGTACATCATCAACATGATTTTATCCAAAAGCATACCTTCAACCATTATGGGAATTTTTTTCCGTCATTCTCCCTTGAATCTTTGCTACAAAAACAATTTGATAAAAAAGAATGAATGAGAGAAACATGGATGTATATTTTTGTTTTTTGATATAAACGAGTGAAACGAAATGATTCATTCAAAAAATGCATGATTATTTCATTAATATCACCATTCAAAACAACAATGTTTAAAAACAAGTAGCATTTAACAGGAAAGAAATTACAAATGCAAATGATAAAAATTGTCCATTGATTTCCAATGTTTGAAGATGTCTTCTTGTCTAAATGATTGGCCTTAGGAGGAGCTCCATGAAGTCTTCGAACTCATTCGGGAGAGAGGTTGACATGCACTACCAGGCTTCTTTTTAGAAAGGATATGTACTCATTGTCGATCAACTGTTGAACTTTGGCTTTGAAAGCTTTGCAGTCTTTAGTTGAGTTCCCCATCGATCCAACATGGTATCCACACTGCACATCAAGATCGTTCCCAGGTAGGTATGGTTCTGGAAACGACTTGAGAGACTTGGGCTCCACCAGTGAGCTTTGAATCAGATATGGAAGAAGTTGACTATATAACATAGGAATTGGATCGAGAGGAGCATTCCTTCTTCCCATATTGTTGTGAGTCCTAGGTTGGCTTTGACATTAACTTTGGTAACCTCGACCATGGGCTTATTGATTTGCATGAGGAGTAATCCATGGTTATTGGTACGATGCTCTATGCATTGATGGTTTCTCATAAGAGTAGCAAGGCTCTGGAAATGATGATTGCTGAGAAGATGAAGGACCATAAGGTCTTGCTGGTGCATTATCAGAATGCCCGACCTTTGCCACGACTGCAATGGTTTCAGCCTCTTCTTCCTTTTGGGAACTATTGAGGGATTCAGTCTCACTAGCTTGGATGCTTGAAGCGTCTTGGATTCTTCTATTTTTTAGCATGCTCTCGATGCGTTCTCCTATTATCATAAGATTAGAAAAGCTAGATAATGCATTTCCTATCATTCTTTCAAGATAAGAGACATTTAGAGTATCAATGAACATGTCAATCAACTCTTTATCTAAGAGTAGTGGTTGCACTCTGGATGCCAATTCTCTCCACCAATATGCATATTCCTTGAAGGATTCGCTACTCTTATAAGATAAGCTTTGCAACTGTGTGTGACTGGGAGCCATGTCCAGATTATACTGGTACTGCTTCAAAAATGCATTGGCTAAGTACTTCCATGACTGGATATAAATTCTTTCTAAATACAAATACCAACTCAATCATGCCCCACTCAAACTATCCTGAAAATAATGAATCATAAGTTTATCATTGTAGGTATGAGAGGTCATTTTTTGGCAAAACATTACTGTTAATACCTTAGGATTGGCATTAATTTTGTAAAATAAATAATGTATTCATCTCTGTTGTTTTAATATGTTGGGTTGAAGAAATTCAACAACTGGACCAACATGTCATGTACGATGTCACGACATCATGCCTGTGACATCGCACATGTGTAGAAAACTGAATTAATTAATTCAGTATTGTCATACCCCAAAATTTGCCCGTTAATTTTGCAAGACATTTTTTAAGGCACCCCAACTTATTTTCCAAGGCATTGACCTTAAAGGAACCAAGACGCAGCTCACAGATGGCCAAATCCAGAAAATGGCCCAAACTGGCATGCTCGCTAGGCGAGCAAATCCTTCGCCTAGCGAACCCTTCGCTACGCCACTCGCCTAGCGAAGCTTGCGAATACCAGAAAATTCTGGGCTTCATTCTGAGCCCATTAGGTCACAAAAACTATTATAAATACCAAGGACTTCATTCAGAAAAGAAAAACGAAAAAACGGAAGGAAAACCGGAGGTAGAAAAAAGGCACAACAAACCCTGGAGGCTAACCAAGAGAATTCAGAGCAACCCTAAAGGAAACCCTGAAGGAAGCTCATCCGCATCAAAGTCACCTCCGCCCAACTCAATCCGACTTGCCAATTCAAGGTTGCAATTCGGTCGCAAACAGGTTTGTATTACCATTACCGCTTTATGTTCTTAATTTGCATGTGATATTATAATTGAATTCATAAACATATTTGAGGTTTTGCATGTGAATTTAAGTGTGCCTGAATATTGTGAATGCTGAACCATGTAATTTGTGTATTGGACGCCATAAGGCGTGCAGCAGGCTGAGGTCATACTGTTCTGAAATTCAAAACCCGCAGCCGCCCGCTAGCACATCGCTAAGCGAGCATGTAGCGAGTATTCGCTAGGCCTTCGCTAGGCGAGGCAGAGGCGAACGTGACAGTCGCTAATATTTTGGGTGTTCTGTTCTGTGCTTATTTGATCTGTTCTATGTTAATCATGCGTTATTTTGCCTGACATTCCTACTGCCGTGTTGTCCTTTGCGGTGTAATCCTCGATTGCACCCCCATTTGGTATTCTGACCTGTGTGCTGAAGGTTGTAAGGGTTCACATATTCCCAGGAACAAGTAGCTTGCTAGGTATTCCACTTTATTTGTGGGATACCCTTGTGGAGATTCCTCCTAATTATTTAATTGATTTTAATGTGGAGATTCATCCTAATTGTTTAATCGATTTTAATATGGAAATTCACTCTAATTACCTAATTGATTACGGCTATCTAATTAATTGGAAAACTTTGCCTTTAAATAAGTGATCCTGGACCTCTCTTTGTTACCCTACGACTCCGGTATTATGGTCATGTCCCGCGAATGTGGGGATACACTTAGCAAAGGCCCTTCGGTTAAATCATCACGTCCCTATAAAATAAATCATAGTCCCTCGGATGTTGCCTTCGAATACATGATTTTGCCCCTCGATGACCCTTCGTTGTAGCCTACGGTTAAATGATGATCGTCCCTTCGAATGCTAAGGTATCCTTACAAATGTTGCCTTTAATGACCAATCGATGACCCTACGATGACCCTTTTTACATCCAAAGGATAAAACTACTTACTTCTCAATAGTAAGGACAATTTTACCCTCATAAGGATAGGAAATGCCCATAAAGACCTTGGGTAGGTATAACCCTTAATTGCTTACTCACAACTTGAAATGCTTTTCACACCTCACACCTTTTCAAAACATCTTTTAGAAAATCACTACTTGGTATACATTCGTACTAGAATCATTACTGAGTTATATTTTTCTAAACAACTTTCAAAACTAAACGAGATAACCACTTTGTATACATTCGTGCAAGAATCATTACAAAGTTAAATTCTCCTTTCAAAACATTTTCTAAACAATTCACAAACACCTTTTTTTCAGATAAACATAAGTGATCAAGCAATTAAGAGCCCATGGATAACCATGGATACAAAGGGTGCTAACACCTTCCCTTTGTATAATGTACCTCCCGAACCCAAAATCTAATTAAGGTCTTTCCTGTTCTTTTCCACCTTTCCTTATTGGATAAAAGAAAAGTCGGTGGCGACTCTTGCTATCCGCAACATTTGCTTTACAAAGCAAGAACACATAAAGTCAGTTCACCGTATGACAGAACTGGCGACTCTGCTGGGGACTTAAAAAGAGAGGTTACCTTCAAAAAACAAGATCACTTATTCAAATTGTCTGATTTACTTTTAAGGGATTGCTTGGGTATTTTATGCTTGAGTGAAAGATCCTACACCCGGATCTAGTGTACCTTAGGTAAGTAGCAAAAGATCATCGCGACTATCCGGCGTATACTGGAATGGTCAAAATGATGGCTACGGTTAATGTGACACTTTGGATGTCCTGATGTTCCTCATGTTTACTTGAGGAAAAATTTGGCTTCCGCGTGGTGTCATCAAAGCATTAACCAGACCTTTAGAACCCTAATTGACTCATCCTAGCCATTAGAAAGTAGTGAGATAACTGGCTTCGGTTCCGACTGGGGTTGGTTGATACTCGATACTACACTCTTTGAGATTGGACTTTAAGGAAATTTTGGTCAACCGCTTGGTGTTGCGCTGAAGTGGACTTAAGGGAAGGTCAATGATTTGAGATCCTTCTAGAACCCGGTTACTATTCTAGGACAGGTTGAACCAACCAGACTTCAGTGGGGAGGGTACTTACCTATGGAACTCATGCAAGCCTTAAAACCTAGGAATGATTGTTGTGTGACTTGCTTGTGCTTGCTATTTACATAACATCATAACATCATAACATCATAGCATCATAACATTGTACTAACCATTTCAAGGACTTAGGGATTTAGCTTTGCTCTGTTAAACAGGTTATGGCTTCCAGAAAGACCCTTCGGATCAATTTTGTAGCAATCTCTCCTCAACTAAAGGATTTAGTGTCAGAACTTCCCGATCAGGCTTAGTTCATCAAGAAACATGGTTCTCTCCTCAATTTGGTTACCACTGGTTTCAAAGAAGAAATGATGAGAGTCCTATTCCAGTTCTTCGATCCTAAATATCATTGCTTCACATTCCCAGATTATCAGTTGGTACCTACATTAGAAGAATTTTCCAGGCTGCTTGGGATACCTATTCTTGATCAAACACCTTTCAGTGCTTTAGAAAAGATTCCGAAGTCTGAAGAAGTTGCCGCAGCTTTACACATGACAAAGTCCGATATTGAAACCAATTGGGTAACAAGAAGTGGAGTTAAGGGTTTACTTGCCAAGTTTCTGATAAATAAGGCCCGAGAATTCTTAAAGGTTATGAATGTCCATGCTTTCGAAGACGTTTTAGCATTACTAATCTATGGGTTGGTGTTATTTCCTAATCCAGACCAATTCGTAGATATGAATGCTATTAAGATATTTCTCACTCATAACTCTGTGCCTACCTTGCTTGGAGACATTTTGCATTCCCTTCACACCCGTACTATGAAAAGGCAAGGGACTCTCATGTGCTGCATACCTCTATTGTCTAGGTGGTTTATTTCGCACCTTCCTCAATCAGTCTTGAAGAATGAGCAAAATCTGAAATGGTCTCAAAGGATAATGTCGCTCTCCCATTCAGACATCCGTTGGTGTCCTCATCTCAAAGAAAATGTTATCATCATTGACCGTTGTGGAGAATTCTCTAACGTACCACTCCTGGGGATAAGAGGAGGTATTACTTATAACCCAGCTCTAGCCCTACATCAGTTTGGTTATGCTCGAAGAGATGGTCCACATGAAGTAATCCTTCAAGGCACTGTGTTTGACTATGACACCGATTCCCAAGGTCTCCGTCAGAGATTTATACGAGCCTGGGGCATGGTGAAAAGAAGCACTTTAGGACAGAAAAACTCTATTCCTATGGAACCTTATCTCAGATGGGTACGCGTCAGAGCTCGTGAACTTGTCATGCCATACCTTGCAGTCGGACCGCTGATTGTTGAACCAGAGGTTGAAGGAGGTACTCCTCAGATCATTCCTTATCCAGATATGCCTACCGAGATTGAAGAATTAAAGAGATCCTGGATCCAGTTGAGAGAGGAAAGGGATACTTTTGAGACTCAGTTCGTTGCAGAAAGGAAGAAAGTATTAGAGCTCACCAGCCAGCTTAATGAGGAACGAAGACTCAATACATATCTTCGTCCGAAAAGAAGCCGTCCCTGGGAGATTTGAGTTTTCATTGTATTTTTATTATTTCCTTTTGTAATGAACATTGATTAAAAAAAGTTATTAATAAAAGTTTCCCTCTTTTTGGTGGTTTACGCAAAGTTAAATTCCAAAAGTCCTTGAAAACATTTCATACATTGCATAGCATGACATAACATTGCATAACAGGTATTCTAAAGGATCTATGTTCTCACGGTCTTCCTATTGCAAACAGAAAAATGGCTCTCGAACAAACTGTCAAAGATCTCCAGGCTCAGAATGCTCAATTCCAGGAGATGATGCTGAGCTTATCCAAAGGGCAGGAGGAACTGAAGGCTCTCTTGCTCGAGAAGAAGAAAGACCAGAAACCTGTGAGTTACATTAACCCGGGAAGAAGGCGTAAAGGACAGGCTGCGGGAATCAAGATTAGACTTCCGAAGGATCAAGAGGAGGAGACAGAAAATGATTCGGAAGATAAGAATGCTGATCCCCTCAACCAGGAGGACGACGATGGAGATTATGAAGATGAACAGTACTCTCCAAAAGAGGATAAGTATAAGTTGTTGGAAGAACGCATGCTAGCTATGGAGGGTCAGAAGGCGCCCGGTCTGGATTTCGAAAGCTTGGGACTGGTCTCTGATGTGGTCATTCCTCGCAAATTCAAGATCCCCACTTTCACTAAGTATGATGGTGCGTCTTGTCCTCAGATGCATTTGAGAGCTTATGTGAGAAAGATTCAGCCGTATACCACTGATAGAAAACTATGGATCCATTTCTTCCAGGAGAGCCTGTCTGGCACACAGTTGGAGTGGTATTATCAGCTCGAGAGCTCTAACATCCGCACCTGGACTGATTTAGCGACAGCTTTCTACAAGCACTACCAATACAATTCTGAATTGGCGCCTACTCGGCTACAGTTGCAGGATATGACTATGGGCTCTAAAGAAAGCTTCAAAGAATATGCTCAAAAATGGAGAGATTTGGCTGGCAGAGTCAAACCCCCTATGACTGATCGAGAATTGGTGGACATGTTCATGGGTACACTGACTGGTCCATTCTACAGCCATCTACTGGGAAGTTCTTCATCAGGTTTCACTGACCTTATATTGACGGGTGAACGTGTTGAAAGTGGTATTCGAAGTGGAAAGATACAGGCAGCTACCTCCGCAAGCACCAGAAAGACCCATCAGGGAAAGAATGAGTCAAATGTTGTGTATGGTGAAAGGGGTCATAACAAGAAAAGCCGTGACCATACCATCGGAGCAGTTACAATTGCAGCCCCGCCGGCTCAAAACTTCCAGCACAGACAAGACAGGCCAAGAAGGCAGTTTACCAAGATCAATATGACTTTAGCACAAGCACTGCAGGGTATGCTGAAGGCGAATTTAATTACCCTCAGAGGCCCTCCTGCGAATGTCAACACTACTTCTCCTCGTTATAATCCCAATGCCTGGTGTGCATATCACTCCGATAGCCCCGGGCATGATACAAACGATTGTTGGTTGTTGAAGAATAAAATTCAGGATATGATCGACGCGGGAGAAATTGAATTTGATCCTCCGGAGACTCCTAATGTCATCACTGCTCCTATGCCTAACCATGACAAGACTGTTAATTCTGTGAATGACAATTCTCACATTGCTAATGTGGCGGACGTAACATCTCCTCTCCTGATCATCAAGAAGAATTTATTGCAAGCTGGTTTATTTCCAGGTTGTGCTGAAAGTTGCAATCTTTGTGTACTTCGACCCAACGAGTGCTTGAAGTTGAGGAATGGTATTCAACGGCTGATGGACGATCGTACAATTCTCTTCGAAAAGATTCCTAAGGTGGAAAACCCTGTGGAAGAAATATCTGTGATTGCCAGGTCCAAAGGTCCAGTGAAGATTACCGCTACTAGAGTACCTGTGAAGATTACTGCTGAGCCCAAGGTAGCTCCCCTAATCATTACTGCACCTGGCCCAGTACCGTATTCCTCAAGCAAAGCCATTCCGTGGAATTATGGAGGTGATGTTTACATCCATGGCGTAAAGCAAGTTGGTGATTCTGCTAATCCTAATGACATTGTTGGGACTAGTAAAGTTACTCGAAGTGGAAGGATCTTCTCTTCCGAAATCTCACCTCCCGCCCCTGAAACTCGAGGCAAGGAACCAGTCAACCCTTCTCAGTCAAAGACACCAGTCGAAGTTACTGCTGAAGATGTTGCCAAGCAGGAAGTGGAGGAAATGCTGAAAATCATCCGTAAGAGTGATTTTGATGTGGTAGAACAGCTGGGGCATACTCCGTCTAAGATCTCGATGTTATCCTTGTTATTATCTTCTGAATCTCATGCCAATGCATTGATCAAATTCTTGAAGACCGCTCATGTACCTCAGGAGACATCCGTCGATTAGTTCGAAAACTATGTCGCTAACCTGACCGTTGACAATGGCCTAGGCTTTTCCGACGCTGACCTGACACCAGCAGGAAAGAATCACAATAGAGCTCTGCATATCTCCATTGAGTGTGAGGGGATCACCTTATCTCACGTATTGATCGACAACGGCTCTTCTTTGAATGTGCTACCGAAAGCTGTACTCGATAAGCTTGACTGTAAGAGCATCGAATTGAAACCTAGTGATACTGTGGTGCGTGCGTACGACGGCGCGAAAAGTGTTGTCCATGGTGAAGTGGTTCTCCCTATCAAGATAGGACCTCAAGTCTTCAACACTATCTTTCACGTAATGAACATTCGTCCTGCCTATTCCTGCTTGCTGGGACGCCCTTGGATTCATGGGGCAAGTGTTGTAGCTTCATCTCTCCATCAAAAGCTGAGGTATCCAATAGAGGGTAAGATTGTCACTGTGTGTGGAGAAGAAGAATATATCGTAAGAAGTGTGCAGGCCTTCAGATACGTCGAGATGGATGGTGAATTCTTTGAGACTCCTTCTCAGTCATTTGAAATGGTTCACCCGCCCAGTCCTGTCCTTAAGCCAACTCCCCTTGTGCCCAAGGTTATTCGGGCTCCTCCTGCCATGATTTCTCTGAAGGACGCTCAAGCCGTGGTTGAAAATGGTGGTCGCACTGGTTGGGGTCAACTGATCAACGTACCATACAAGTCTGACAAGTCTGGTCTGGGATTTAACTATGAAAGGATGGTCAAAGGTCAGGTTAATACTGTAGAAGATGCTGATAGCGATTGCGACCTGGATAGCTGGATTTTTCCAACAATCGGTGACGGACTCAATAATTGGAAGGCTGAAGACACTATCCCGATTTCCTTTAGTCAGAAGTAATTGTTATTGTCTATTTTAGTGTTGCAAATTTTTTATGTTTTTTTAAGTTTTTACAATTGAACTTCTTAAAGCATTGTGTCTATGCCCGGGGCACAATAGCTAATTTGTTAAGGGTTTTGTCATCTTCATAAGCATATTCACATTCAATAAATCAATGGACTTTTTGCATTCAAATATTGCGCTCTTTATCTTTCCTGTCATCTTCCGAAAAAGCTATGTTTTCTTACACACACTCACGTAACGAATTGCAGATCCATACCCACTCTGGATCCTGTTGATAATAGTTCTACTATTGTTCATTATGACTTTGAAAATCCGATCTACCAAGCCGAGGATGGAAGTGAGGAAGATTGTGAAGTACCTGGAGAACTTGCCAGACTGGTACTGTAAGAAGAGAAGACTATACAGCCGCATGAAGAGTCAATCGAAATTGTAAACCTGGGTACTGAAGTGGACAAGAAAGAAGTCAAAATAGGAGCAGGCTTGGAAAACAGTGTCAAAGGAAGATTGATTCAGATGTTACATGACTATATGGAGATTTTTGTGTGGTCTTATGAAGACATGCCAGGATTGGATACTGATATAGTAGTGCATCGTTTGCCAACGAAGGAAGATTGTCGTCCTGTTAAGCAAAAGGTTCGCCGCATGCGTCCTGAAATGTCCGAGAAAATCAAAGCCGAAGTTATGAAACAATTTAACGCCGGTTTCCTAGCCGTTACTTCTTATCCTCAATGGGTTGCTAATGTGGTACCGGTACCGAAGAAGGATGGTAAGGTGCGAATGTGCGTCGATTACATAGATTTGAATAAAGCGAGTCCCAAAGATGACTTTCCACTCCCGTACATTGATGTTCTGGTGGACAATACCGCTCAACACAAAGTATTCTCCTTCATGGATGGATTCTCGGGTTATAACCAGATCAAGATGGCACCTGAAGACATGGAGAAAACTACATTTGTGACGCAATGGGGCACTTTCTGTTACAAAGTAATGCCATTCGGTTTAAAGAACTCCAAGGCAACGTACCAGCGTGCTATGGTGGTTTTGTTCCATGATATGATTCATCATGAAATAGAAGTATATGTGGATGACATGATAGCCAGATCTCATACTGAAGAAGAACATCTCGATCATTTGTACAAATTGTTTGAGAGGTTGAAGAAATACAAGCTGAGATTGAACCCGAACAAATGCACCTTTGGAGTAAGATCCGGTAAACTCTTGGGATTTATTGTCAATGGTAAAGGAATTGAGGTTGACCCGGCTAAGGTGAGAGCTATTCAAGAAATGCCAGTTCCCCGCACGGATAAGGAAGTTAGAGGTTTCTTGGGACGTTTGAATTACATCGCCCGGTTTATCTCCCATTTAACTGCTACCTGCAAACCCATCTTCAAACTATTGAGGAAGAATCAAGAGATGATATGGAATGACGAATGTCAAGAAGCTTTTGACAAAATCAAGAAGTATCTCCAGGAACCTCCGATCCTGATACCACCAGTTGAAGGAAGACCTCTAATCATGTATTTGACCGTGTTAGAAAATTCGACGGGGTGCGTGTTGGGGCAACATGACGAGTCTGGTCGAAAAGAGCACGCCATATACTACCTTAGCAAAAAGTTTACCGACTGTGAAACAAGATACTCACTGCTCGAGAGAACTTGTTGTGCTTTGGCCTGGGCTGCTCGCCGACTAAGACAGTATATGTTGAATCATACCACTTTGTTGATTTCTAAGATGGATCCCATCAAATACATATTTGAGAAACCTGCCCTCTCCGGAAGAATAGCGAGATGGCAGATGATTTTAACAGAGTATGATATCCAGTATACTACCCAGAAAGCAATCAAAGGAAGCCTGCTGGCCGATCATTTGGCTCATCAAGCAGTGGATGATTACCAATCTATGAATTTTGAGTTCCCAGATGAGGATGTCATGCTTGTTACTGATTATGAAGAACCTGGACCGGATGAAGGACCCGAATCGGGATCCCGATGGACTATGGTTTTTGATGGATCTTCTAATGCATTGGGCAATGGTGTTGGTGTTGTAATCGTTTCCCCCAAGGGTTGTCATACGCCTTTCACTGCTAGACTATGTTTCGACTGTACCAACAATATGGCCGAGTATGAAGCATGTATTTTGGGACTCAGAGCTGCTATAGACCTGAGAATCAAGTTTTTGAGTGTGTACGGAGACTCAACATTAGTAATCAGTCAGATCAAAGGAGAATGGGACACTAAACATCCGAATCTCATCCCTTATCGAGAGCGGGTGTTGACATTAATCCCATACTTTGAAGAGATTACATTCGAACATATTCCACGAGAGGAGAATCAGTTGGCAGACGCCTTGGCCACCATGTCATCTATGTTCAGAGTCAGATGGGACAATGAAGCTCCCAGGATCACCATTGAACGACTAGATGAACCAGCATATTGTTATGAACTTAACGCTGCTGAAGTAGAAGAGAAACCTTGGTTCCACGAAGTAAAAAGATATTTAGAAGCTCAGGAATACCCTGAAGGAGCGTCCATCAATGACAGAAAATTCCTGAGGAAGTTCTTCGCTAAATTCTTTTTGAGTAATGGAATATTATACAAACGTAATCATGATTCGACTTTGCTTCGTTGTGTGGATAAAAAGGAAGCAGAAAAGATTATGGGAGACATGCATGATGGTATTTTTGGGACGCACTCTAGTGGACATACAATGGCCAAGAAGATTCTGAGATCAGGGTATTATTGGTCTACCATGGAAGCTGATTGCCACCATCACTCCAGAACTTGTCACAAGTGCCAGATCTATGCGGATAAGGTACATGTGCCTCCTGCTCCTTTAAACGTGTTGACAGCCCCTTGGCCTTTTGCAATGTGGGGCATTGATATGATTGGAGAGATTAAACCTACCGCTTCTAATGGACATCGTTTCATTCTTGTTGCTATTGATTATTTTACAAAGTGGGTAGAGGCAGCCTCATTTGCTTCTGTCACCAAGAATGTGGTGGCACGGTTCATCAAGAATAGTCTTATTTACCGATATGGCGTCCCTGAAAGAGTTATCACTGATAACGGCACTAATTTGAACAACAAGATGATTACTGAACTCTGCACGTAATTCAAGATAAAACACCATAACTCTTCTCCGTACCGGCCAAAGATGAACGGCGCCGTGGAGGCTGCTAATAAGAATATCAAGAAGATCATACAAAAGATGACAGTAACGTACAAAGACTGGCATGAGATGTTACCATTTGCTCTTCATGGTTATCGCACTTCAGTACGCACTTCGACAGGGGCAACTCCTTTCTCTTTAGTCTACGGAATGGAAGCCGTCTTACCGGTGGAAGTTCAGATTCCCTCTCTAAGAATCATGAAAGAGGCAGGTTTAGACGAGGATAAATGGATTCAAACTCGACTCGATCAGATAAATTTGATTGATGAAAAGAGACTCGCGGCTGTTTGTCATGGGCAGATATATCAGAAGCGCATGACCCAGGCATTTAACAAAAGGATCAAGAGACGGGTGTATCAAATCGGCGAATTGGTGATAAAGCGTATCATTCTACCACAAAGTGACCCCAGGGGCAAATGGACTCCCACATACGAAGTGCCATTTGTAGTTAAGAAGGTATTCTCTGGTGGAGCCATGATACTTGCTACGATGGACGGCGAAGACTTCCCACATCCCGTGAACGCAGACATAGTCAAAAAATACTACGCATAAAAGAGACCCGCTAGGTCGACGTACCTAGGCAAAAGTAAGGGCATCCCGGCGAACCAACAGGGTTCGGGCAAAAATTAGGGATAAACATATAAAAATGTACACCCGACGAGTCGAAAACCTGAAAAGGCGGCTTGGGCAAAAAAGGGTATCCTGGTGGACTGAAAACCTGAAAAGGTGGTCCAGGCAAAAATTAGGGATTAAAAGCGTATGACTATGTCCCGTTCTCAGTCAGCTTCACCCAAGTCAAAGGGACTGAACAAGCCAATCACTTCTATCCGACAGCAGGAGATGAGATGCTTGAAGACATAATGACAGTAGCAGAATTAGAATCGATAGGACTTTTCCTTCATAGCTTTTTCTTTATGTTCTCGACAATTTCCTCTTACTAGGATTTCTGTCTCTTTGTACACAAATTGCCTGTTTATAGGCCCTCTTTCAAAATCAATACAATTTTATTTCCAAAAAAGATGCTTTTGTTTTACTTTTTCTGTTTGGCTTGCATAAACGTCCATTGATTTAATTTGAACTGATATATGCATTTGAATATGATCGATGTTTATCAAAATACATGCATAAAACGGAAATAGCAATTACAAGAGACTTCAGGGTCGAGGAGAAGGTCTAACCATGCGTTCCAATGAATCCGGTTGCTAATTCCATTCCCCAACAAAAACAGCTATTTCCCAGAAGAAATCGGCATTACTAGACAGACTGGTCATCTCTTCCATCCCCAGCCAGGCTTCTGTTAAATATTTCTACCATCAGACGGAAATCAAGTATCCCTAGCTAAGAAAAGGTCATCAATACAAGTATCTCCAACCAGAAGATGGGGATTTATTTTCCCCAGGGAGTCGCCAGGAAAAACTTTTCAGATGCATAATTCATTCATTACATCATTTCACAGCATACGCATGCATACATTGTTCGCATTTATTTTCATAGGCATAAAACATCTCATGCATCATGACATGGCATGAAGCTAACTTTATTTTTCAGGTTAATTATCCTCCTGATACAGTCAAAACAAAGGTCCATTCAGACGGACATCTTTATCAATTACATTCAAGATTCGACTACATCAGATATTTGTTGCAAATACAACATATATGAATACTATCAGATATAGCCTGACGTACGGTTCACTCTGATTCAGCTCAACATATGACTCCTTCAACTCAGATACGATCTAACGTACGATCCATTCTGACCTTCAACTACTCCAATACGGTCTAAGGTACGACCCAGTTGGACCCTCAAATCCTCAGATGCCGCCCAGCGCATGGTACATTCCGGGGTGTAGTCTAGCGTACGACTACTGTCTTCTTCAGATACAGCCTAACGTACGGCTCATTATGCAACTCAGATACGATCTAGCGTACGATCCATTCTGATTCTACCTTCGTCAGATACAGCCTAACGAACGGCTCATTCCGCAACTTAGATACGATCTAGCGTACGATCCATTCTGATTTTTCCTCCCCAGCGAAGTCATCCGCCTAATGAACAACTCACTCTGCTATTCAGATATGGTCTAGCGTATGATCTATTCTGATCCCTTATCCCCAGCAGCGTATAACACACTCTGACTCCCCGGCAAAGTCGACAGCCTAATGGATGACTCACTATATGGTCTAGCGTATGACCCGGTATGACACCCATGTCTTCAGATATCATCTAATGAACGACGCACTCTGAAGCTTTCATCATCAAACTTCCTGGATGGCATCTTTAAGCCCATCTTCATCAAGACAAACTGTTGATTAACAAGTGAAAATTTTGGGGCATTCTAAGTGTTCAATAATCTTCCACCTCCAGACCACGAATGGCATACATACCATCCTAATTCTCTCGGTTCAAGAAAATTGAACAGGGGCAGCTGTCTTGCCCGTTAATTTTGCAAGACATTTTTTAAGGCACCCCAACTTATTTTCCAAGGCATTGACCTTAAAGGAACCAAGGACTTCATTCAGAAAAGAAAAACGAAAAAACGGAAGGAAAACCGGAGGTAGAAAAAAGGCACAACAAACCCTGGAGGCTAACCAAGAGAATTCAGAGCAACCCTAAAGGAAACCCTGAAGGAAGCTCATCCGCATCAAAGTCACCTCCGCCCAACTCAATCCGACTTGCCAATTCAAGGTTGCAATTCGGTCGCAAACAGGTTTGTATTACCATTACCGCTTTATGTTCTTAATTTGCATGTGATATTATAATTGAATTCATAAACATATTTAAGGTTTTGCATGTGAATTTAAGTGTGCCTGAATATTGTGAATGCTGAACCATGTAATTTGTGTATTGGACGCCATAAGGCGTGCAGCAGGCTGAGGTCATACTGTTCTGAAATTCAAAACCCGCAGCCGCCCGCTAGCACATCGCTAAGCAAGCATGTAGCGAGTATTCGCTAGGCCTTCGCTAGGCGAGGCAGAGGCGAACGTGACAGTCGCTAATATTTTGGGTGTTCTGTTTTGTGCTTATTTGATCTGTTCTATGTTAATCATGCGTTATTTTGCCTGACATTCCTACTGCCGTGTTGTCCTTTGCGGTGTAATCCTCGATTTCACCCCCATTTGGTATTCTGACCTGTGTGCTGAAGGTTGTAAGGGTTCACATATTCCCAGGAACAAGTAGCTTGCTAGGTATTCCACTTTATTTGTGGGATACCCTTGTGGAGATTCCTCCTAATTATTTAATTGATTTTAATGTGGAGATTCATCCTAATTGTTTAATCGATTTTAATATGGAAATTCACTCTAATTACCTAATTGATTACGGCTATCTAATTAATTGGAAAACTTTGCCTTTAAATAAGTGATCCTGGACCTCTCTTTGTTACCCTACGACTCCGGTATTATGGTCATGTCCCGCGAATGTGGGGATACACTTAGCAAAGGCCCTTTGGTTAAATCATCACGTCCCTATAAAATAAATCATAGTCCCTCGGATGTTGCCTTCGAATATATGATTTTGCCCCTCGATGACCCTTCGTTGTAGCCTACGGTTAAATGATGATCGTCCCTTCGAATGCTAAGGTATCCTTACAAATGTTGCCTTTAATGACCAATCGATGACCCTACGATGACCCTTTTTACATCCAAAGGATAAAACTACTTACTTCTCAATAGTAAGGACATTTTTACCCTCATAAGGATAGGAAATGCCCATAAAGACCTTGGGTAGGTATAACCCTTAATTGCTTACTCACAACTTGAAATGCTTTTCACACCTCACACCTTTTCAAAACATCTTTTAGAAAATCACTACTTGGTATACATTCGTACTAGAATCATTACTGAGTTATATTTTTCTAAACAACTTTCAAAACTAAACGAGATAACCACTTTGTATACATTCGTGCAAGAATCATTACAAAGTTAAATTCTCCTTTCAAAACATTTTCTAAACAATTCACAAACACCTTTTTTTCAGATAAACATAAGTGATCAAGCAATTAAGAGCCCATGGATAACCATGGATACAAAGGGTGCTAACACCTTCCCTTTGTATAATGTACCTCCCGAACCCAAAATCTAATTAAGGTCTTTCCTGTTCTTTTCCACCTTTCCTTATTGGATAAAAGAAAAGTCGGTGGCGACTCTTGCTATCCGCGACATTTGCTTTACAAAGCAAGAACACATAAAGTCAGTTCACCGTATGACAAGTATATATTCTGGGATTAGTAAGGATATTTGGTGAATATCCTAACTCCCATGTGGAGGTCTTGAAGACTCAATCAGAAGATATATAGGCTCAAAGTAAGGAGATATATATGGAGAGATTTTAGGATTGAAGACCTTGTTTGTAGCAGAATTTTTCTGCTGAATTTGTAACAGCAAAGAACAAGTTTGCTGCAATTTCTGAAGGCCCAAATCCAGTTGGGTGATTAGGTTATAAATAGCACATTGTAACCTAGTTTTTGTAAGCCTCCTAGAATGAAAATTTAGGGGTGTGTGTGAGGTAAACCTCCCAATGTGTGGGAAGGTTACCCTGTGTTTCTCAGTGGTCAAAGCTGAGAGTATTTGTAACTCAAAGCCTGTAGGCAAGAGTGATTTTGTTCTTGAATGAAGTTGTGAAGCAAGTTCAAGGTGTGTTAACATTACATTGTATTTGTAGTGATAGGAATGGAAACTGGAGGTTTCTATCTAGGAGTTCCTAGGTATAGATTGCATTGGGTAGGGATTAAGTGAAGAGTTGTAAATGGGGGAGTTTAACTCTGAATTAATACTGCTAATAGTGGATCTTCTTCCTGGCTTGGTAGCCCCCAGATGTAGGTCATGTTGGACTGAACTGGGTTAACAATTTCCTGTGTTTGTTTTCCTTCTGCATGTGTTTTTATTACTGTCATAACTCAGCTGGTATTCCAGTCAGCTTATCAAGATGATAACAGACCTGGTATATAGCCTTCTGTTTGAATGTCAATCAGAATGTTGTAACATTCATCAGTGACAGCGTATACTGAATAATAAGCAGGTTAATTTCAGTTCAGTATTTATTTAAGTCTGTTCTTTTCAAGGATAACAGACCTGGCTGAAGGATCATTGTGAAACTGTCAAACTGGATGTTTTGACAGTTGATACTGAAGGCTAATACTGAAGTAGAGACTAGTTGGTCTTTTACAGTACTGCAAACTTAGCACAGTACGTTTCCAGGAACATAACAGAATCAGCATATGTTCTGGATGTCGAACTGAATGTTGTGACATTCATTCCCGACAGCAGGTGCTAAAGTGTAGGATGATTGGTTTTTCTGGTTCAGTATTTTTCTCAGGCTATTCTTCAGGGATTCAACAGCTGAGCTAAAATCCAGGAAACCAACTACTAACCTACAATTAATGAACCTAACAAATAGCCTAGTTGTTAGCAATCTAATAAGTGGAAATTAGATTAACGTGTTCAACCTTTAATTCAGGAAATACAAGTAAAAGACAAACACACTGGAACAATGTAACAGATGATGTCCAAAAGCAACAGTAAGACATCATGCTGATGACTGTGTAAGAAAACAACAGAAGTGAGTGCTAGGATTGATCTCTGTTGAGTCTTTCTTCCTGATGCACAGAACCAGGTGTTCATCCATTCTAGGGTGACATAGAATGAGATGTCGTGACATCTGTGAACGTGTGCATATTAGTATAGTGGTTAATAACTATCTTGTTGTATTAGTTACAATGTTAGATCAGATGTCATGACTAGGAATAGAACATCTGAATTCTGACTACACCAGAATTTCAAATGGTATCAGAGCAGGCATCCTGTTCTGCTTCTGGATGAGATCCATGGGTGATACTTTCTGGTATCTTGCAAGAAGTTATGTTGGAACCTGTGGAAGGTTCTGTATTCTCCCTGAATGGTCCCTTGAAGTAGGTGGATGGACTGTTCATGACAGGAATGGTGTGTACCTGTCTCTGGAGGTTGGCTATGGACCTTTGTGTGGGACTGTTGTGCTAGTATTGAATCACATTCAAACTTGGTATGGTCTTGGAGGCTGATCTGGCGACGTGCGTGTTCATAGGTCGAGGTGTATTATGATTTCCGCTGCATAATACCTGGCAAAACTCAAACTCTGATGTAGTTTCCCCTCATGTGGATGAAAGGATGCTGTATTCAAGATTTCATCATAATCTATTGAAGATGTCAAAGATACTCGAGTCTCCTCAAGTCCATTCATCATGACGCTCTCACTTCAGGATGGTAAGAATCAATTGATCACTGATTCTTTTACTCTTTTGGGTAATGTATATGAAGACCTTGAAAAATTTCAAGGAAAGTTTGTTCCAAGGAGGTGGAACTAATGTTCTATGTGATGTTAGAACATGTTGTTCAACAAGTATGCAGCTACTGGTTGAAGAGCAGATGTTTTTAGGTGTCAAACAAAGGGAGACCTTGTTTGGAACCTACTCCTGACCTGGAAGAGGAGACATTTGTGTGGGCTAAGTTGACAAGGGTAGGGTCAACTGTGTGTATGCTCAAGAAGGTCACATGTAGAGGTCTGGTCTCTAGAAGTGGAGTTGGGTGAGATGTGACATTGCGCAATTTCCTGCTGCTTGTCCTACTCCTGTAGATTGATCAGGGCTGGATAGTTGTTCTCTGGAGTACTATGGAGTGTTGGAAGACAAGTCCTCTGGATGTTAGAAGTCAACAATGGGGTAACCTGACTGCTACTTCATTTAAGAGGATTGGGACCATGAATCTTGCTATTCAAGCACCACGATCAGAAGTGGGAGTTCTTTCAAGGAATGAGAATATAAAGATTCATAGGTTGTTTGATGTAGTATGCTCTGGCAATGCATATCTGCTATTGACTGGTGTTCCTCCAGTACTTATGGTCAGCTAAAGTCTGATTGGTGTGATAGGAGTATGCGTAGGTATAACTCATAGAGTTAGCTACCACTGGTAGGGATGGAGTATGTCATGTTGAGACATGTCTGTACAATGCATGAATATTGGTGTGAAGTTTCCATGATTGTTAATTTGAAGGGGGAGTCTTGGTTAACCTCCTCGCATGTGGTCAGCCTAAAGTCTGGTTGGCTGTTGAACTGTGTCACATGGGTTCTGGTGGTTGTGTGACACACTTGCATGGAAGAATTCATCTCTCTCATTCCTAAGGGTGAATTTAATCTGAGAAGATTTTCAAAACTGTTGAAGTGCTTGCAAGCAGAAGATGTTGACACTAGAAGAGTATGTTCAAAGTAGTCTTATGGTGGAAGTATCTGAAAGGAATATTGGGAAAGGATTTAAAATCAATGTCAGCTTGTGCCAAGTACAAGTATTTAATTGATTATCCTTGGAGCTCAAGATATCTGATGTTCTTAAAGATGTTGGAACATCTCTTCTTCAAGACCCTGTGCAGAATCACAGGAAGGATAGTACATTGGTTTATGATCTATCTCTTTGGTGGCAGCAAAAGCATATGATCTCTGAAAAGGTTTCCTGGCAAGAAACATGTTCAGCCTTGGTATGTACAAGAAGAAGAAGACATCATAGTCTTGATGGTGGTTAATTGGATCAGCTTATTCCTGATCTAGGTAAGGAAGTGCATTGGCTAATGCACACTATGAAGTTAAGAACAAGTGGCAGCTTTCTTAACATCATGGAAATAGTCGTTCTTTAGGAAGTAGAATCCTTGGTATAGCTGAAGGGTTAGTTGCCAACTGGTCCTTCTGAAGACTCATGCACCAGAGTGTCTGATGTCTTTGGAGAAGAAGCAGGAATTCATCAAGGTGTAAACTTGGATGACTTAACTGCAAACCTGCAGAATGGAGGTTGTTTACTCAAACTTGGTTCCACAATCAAGTCTATGAGAACATTGAACTCTTGTTCTGTGAAGGGAGGAAGCTCCTTCAAGTGGCAGAAGAAGGAGCTGAATTCAACAGCTGGATGTCAAAACACAATGTTGTGACATTTGGTTCAACATTAGATTCTTAGTTGGTGAAGTGGCACATCAACTTGAGATAGAAGGGTCTGCAGGGTTGTAGATTGGACACTTCAATAGGCTTGAAGTTCAAACCTCACTTGGAAGGTCAGAATATCTTTGGGAGAAGTCTGATAAACTTGGAGAGGTCAAAAGGTGGCATTTGACTTTTTCATATGAGGATTCATGAAGGAAGTAATCAACCAGTGGCAGTTGGTCTACCTCAGAAGTGAGTTCGAAGAATCAAGATAATCAACATATGGCAGCTGATTATTCTTGAGGAAAGTCTGAGACAAATTACTTTTGAGCAGAAAAGTATTAAGTTGAAGACAAAAGGAGGTGCCTTCTATTCATCCCTTGGAGCTTGTGGTAGGAGTTCTGGGCCATCTATGGAAGATTATCTCTTGTAATGGGATGAAAATGTATATGTCCCAATGTATGTCTGGGTTCTTCTTGATCAACCCGGTGACTCAGTGATATCTGAAGACTATCAGATGGTGTGCCTTGTCTTGTTATGAAGGATGTCCCTGCTGATGTTAGAACATCTTGTGAAGTAGTCTTCTGTTCTGGTTAGAAGAGAGAGTGTCACAGAGTGTGAATGTGTTCAGCTAAGAGGGTTGAACAGAGGGTGTGCTCTTGAAGACATGAAGATGCGTCTTATGTTTTCCATTCATCTAGTGGTCTGGATTCTCTTTGAATCAGGAAGTATGTGAAGGTCCAACTTTGGGATGTTGGATATGCCCATGTGTGATCTCCAAGCTTCAAGAGGAGAGTGGGTTGTTCAGGACAGGGGGAGTTATGTCTGTGTGCTGCAAGAAAGCATCAAGCTTGTGGTCTACGTATTCTCAGATAACTAGATATGTCACCTTGTCAGTTATCAGGATGTTATGATGTATGTCAAGACTGAGTGAGTAGAAGAATGTCTGACCGGATGTCATGACATTGCCCTGGACAATGCTATAAATTCCTTCTGAGTCTTAAAGTCATTAGGAATTATAAGGGTGTTGTGTCAAATTCTGATAAATCAGAATAAGCCCGATGGCTACAGCTGTGTGGTACAGGGGGAGTAACCATCTGCTGAAGTGTGGGAATTTGACTGTAGCAGTGCCAGATGTCAAGTCTCTACTGGAGGTATGACAGGAACCTTGGGAAATGTTGAATACTGGAAGAATACAGGAAAAAGCCGCGTGGAATGTTAAGACATCGCGTGCAACGTGTCTGACTGCATATATGGAATAGTCTCCATGCATTGGAACTGCTGTTTTAGAAAAGAAAAAGTCAAGAGCTATAAAAGGTATTCAAAGATAGTCTGAGATTTTGTTGGTGATTCCCTGACTGTTTCTCAGCAAAAATTAATGAATCTTGACCAAGCATTAATTCCTACCGTTAATTCCTAAGCACGAGCTGGACTATTTAAAGGATGTAATAGCCCTCTTCTTCTCACAAGAGAAACACTTCATTCCCTCAGAATCATGGGGTATGTTAAGGTTTGGGCAAGCTGCGCCTGGATCTGGTTTTGTGAGGGGTGACTTTACAAATGTTTAGCTAAAAAGGGGGAGAGAAATACAGTCCTGGGGTTGAGAATGTACCAGAAGCAAGCTAACTGTGGTAGCAAACAGAAGTTGGTGTCAGGCACAAAATCCACCAACTGGGTTTATCACTTGTGTCTTGTGATCTGAGTTAAGAGGACAGTTGTGTCTTGTGATCTGAGTTACATTATCTATGTACTCAGTATTACATATTCTTCCGGAAGCTCTCCTGTTGAGGGAAAAGGTTCTGGTACAACTGATCCGTGTTCCTCTACTTCCTCATGTACACCAACATTGGTGTTTGGGGTGGTGGAGTCAATGACAGAGATGAAGAGCATACCCATAATGGGATGTTTTGTCCAGTATAATGTTTATTTGTTTTAGCTAAAATTTGCCAAAGGGGGAGATTGTTAATACCTTAGGATTGGCATTAATTTTGTAAAACAAATAATGTATTCATCTCTGTTGTTTTAATATGTTGGGTTGAAGAAATTCAACATCTGGACCAACATGTCATGTACGATGTCACGACATCATGCCTGTGACATCGCACATGTGTAGAAAACTGAATTAATTAATTCAGTATATATTCTGGGATTAGTAAGGATATTTGGTGAATATCCTAACTCCCATGTGGAGGTCTTGAAGACTCAATCAGAAGATATATAGGCTCAAAGTAAGGAGATATATATGAGAGATTTTAGGATTGAAGACCTTATTTGTAGCAGAATTTTTCTGCTGAATTTGTAACAGCAAAGAACAAGTTTGCTGCGATTTCTGAAGGCCCAAATCCAGTTGGGTGATTAGGTTATAAATAGCACATTGTAACCTAGTTTTTGTAAGCCTCCTAGAATGAAAATTTAGGGGTGTGTGTGAGGTAAACCTCCCAATCTGTGGGAAGGTTACCCTGTGTTTCTCAGTGGTCAAAGCTGAGAGTATTTGTAACTCAAAGCCTGTAGGCAAGAGTGATTTTGTTCTTGAATGAAGTTGTGAAGCAAGTTCAAGGTGTGTTAACATTACATTGTATTTGTAGTGATAGGAATAGAAACTGGAGGTTTCTATCTAGGAGTTCCTAGGTATAGATTGCATTGGGTAGGGATTAAGTGAAGAGTTGTAAACGGGGGAGTTTAACTCTGAATTAATACTGCTAATAGTGGATCTTCTTCCTGGCTTGGTAGCCCCCAGATGTAGGTCATGTTGGACTGAACTGGGTTAACAATTTCCTGTGTTTGTTTTCCTTCTGCATGTGTTTTTATTACTGTCATAACTCAGCTGGTATTCCAGTCAGCTTATCAAGATGATAACAGACCTGGTATATAGCCTTCTGTTTGAATGTCAATCAGAATGTTGTAACATTCATCAGTGACAGCGTATACTGAATAATAAGCAGGTTAATTTCAGTTCAGTATTTATTTAAGTCTGTTCTTTTCAAGGATAACAGACCTGGCTGAAGGATCATTGTGAAACTGTCAAACTGGATGTTTTGACAGTTGATACTGAAGGCTAATACTGAAGTAGAGACTAGTTGGTCTTTTACAGTACTGCAAACTTAGCACAGTACGTTTCCAGGAACATAACAGAATCAGCATATGTTCTGGATGTCGAACTGAATGTTGTGACATTCATTCCCGACAGCAGGTGCTAAAGTGTAGGATGATTGGTTTTTCTGGTTCAGTATTTTTCTCAGGCTATTCTTCAGGGATTCAACAGCTGAGCTAAAATCCAGGAAACCAACTACTAACCTACAATTAATGAACCTAACAAATAGCCTAGTTGTTAGCAATCTAATAAGTGGAAATTAGATTAACGTGTTCAACCTTTAATTCAGGAAATACAAGTAAAAGACAAACACACTGGAACAATGTAACAGATGATGTCCAAAAGCAACAGTAAGACATCATGCTGATGACTGTGTAAGAAAACAACAGAAGTGAGTGCTAGGATTGATCTCTGTTGAGTCTTTCTTCCTGATGCACAGAACCAGGTGTTCATCCATTCTAGGGTGACATAGAATGAGATGTCGTGACATCTGTGAACGTGTGCATATTAGTATAGTGGTTAATAACTATCTTGTTGTATTAGTTACAATGTTAGATCAGATGTCATGACTAGGAATAGAACATCTGAATTCTGACTACACCAGAATTTCAATTACCAAATGGTGCCTTGGACAGGTATCCCCTTTGTACTTCCCGAAGTTGGGTATTCTAAATTTTTGAGGGATTAACAAGTTTGGCACTAGGCACATATCAATGGCATCAAGCCCAGGCGTGCCATGCACTTTCATCTCTTGGAGTTTCTCCTTAATGGCACGAAGCATTTCCTTCATAGGATCATTCGATGGCCTTATCTGGGATCGATTAGGAATGTTCACTTATGGAGAATCATCATCGGGAAGAAGATCTTACATGGGGTTGGTCGTCACAGTAAAGCCTGGTGGGGGATCAACATTCTCTACCACAACATGCTAAAGGTCGTTCCTTGACATAACTACTACAACTTCCACCCTATTTTTACCGTCCTTTTAAGGCGTCTATATTCCTTCTCGTCACTACTTAACCTTGCTTCAAACACTATGTCGTCTTTCAACTGCTACCACTGGTTCTCAATTTGTACCGGGAAATCAGTTGGCATTATGGACAAAGGCTGAATGGGTTTCTTTTCTTCTTGGAAATGGTATGCATGCATGCTGATGAGATGCATATGCAATGAAATGACATGTATATATTTGTTTTATTTAGTATATGGGTTCAAAAGTTTGAGGTACGAATGGAACATAACATCGATTGTCTTTTAAACAAGGATCTCACTGGATATGATCTAAGGTTTAAACAGGGACCCTAGAGTCATGGATTCACCTGCTTGTTTTTCGTTTATGGAAAAAGCATGTTGGTCGAGAACTCCATCAAATGAATCTATCATGGGTTAGGTCTCCGTACCAACCCTCGTTAGAAAAACTTCTCAGAGACCCGTACCATGCGACCATTAACATTGGGCTATAGACAAGGGTTTCAGATTCATGGATTCCCTTGATTGTTTTCCACTTATGTCAATTTACTTGACAGACGTCAACTCCATAAAGGAAACCTATTCTGATTGAGGTCTTTGTACCGACCCTCGTGAGAAAATCCTTTTGGGGACCCGCAGTATGCGACCATCATTTCTATTTGGCCAAATGTTTAGGATTCTACAAAGGTCCTTAGAGTCAAGGATTCCAATGATACTGACGCTTACGCCAAAATCTTGACGATCATCAATATCCTCAAAAGAATCTACTCTAAACGAGGTTCTCGTATCCACCCTTATGAGAAAAGCTCATCGGTGGCTCATACTACTCAACCTCTCCTATCTTAATTTTACTCTATAGACTCAGGTAAAGAGTCTTTCCCACAAGGTTTTTCTTGCAATCAATGGTATTGTCATACAGTGAACTGACTTGGGGTATTTTTCTTTTTATCGCAATGTCGCGGATAGCAAGAGTCGCCACCGACTTTTCTTTTATCCAATAAGGAAAGGTGGAAAAGAACAGGAAAGACCTCAATAGATTTTGGGTTCGGGAGGTACATTATACAAAGGGAAGGTATTAGCACCCTTTGTATCCATGGTTATCCATGGGCTCTTAATTGCTGGATCACTTATATTTTTGTCTGAAAAGTGTGGGTGAATTGTTAAAAATGTTTCGAAAAGAGAGTTTAACTTTGTAATGATTCTCGTATGAATGTATACAAAGTATTTATCTCGTTTGATTTTGAAAACGGTTTAGAAAAATGTAACTTGGTAATGATTCTAGTATGAATGTATACCAAGTGGTGATTTTCTAGGATTTGCAAAGTGTGAGGGGTGGAACATGTTTTAGGTTATGATCCAGTAATTGAGAGTTATACCTTCCTAAGGTCGTTATGAACGTTTCCTATCCTTATGAGGGTAAAACTGTCCTTACTATTGAGAAGTAAGTAGTTTTATCCTTTGGATGTAAAAGGGTCATTGTAGGGTCATCGATAGGTCATTGAAGGCAACAGTTGTAGGGATACCTTAGCATTCGAAGAGACGATCATCATTTAACCGTAGGCTACATCGAAGGGTCATCGAGGGACAAAAATCGTATTTTCGAAGGCAACATCCGAGGGACCATGATTTATTTTATGATGATTTAACCGAAGGGTCTTTGCTAAGTGTATCCCTACATTCGCGGGACACGACCGTTATACAGTAATACCGTAGGGCAGCAAAGAGAGGTCCAAGATCACATATTTAAAGGCCGTATTTTACAATCAATTAGGTGATTAGGATGAATCTCCACATTAAAATCAATACATTAAAATTAATACATTAAAATTAATACATTAAAATTAATTAAGCAATTTAGGGTGGATCTTCATAAGGGTATCCCACAAATAAAGTGGAAGGCCTAAACAACACTCTTTTCCTGGGATATGTGAACCTTTACAAAATTCAGCAAACGGGTTAGAATACCAATCAGGGTGCAATCGAGGATTACACCGCAAAAGAAAACACAGCAGCATGAATGTCAGGCAAAACAGTGCATAATTAACATAGAATAGATCAGTTTACGCATAGGACATAACAAATATCAACGGCTGTCCCGTTCGCCTCTGCCTCGCCTAGCGAGGGCCTAGCGAATGCTCGCTACATGCTCGCTTAGCGATGTGCTAGCGAGCGGCTGCGGGTTTTGAATTTCAGAACAGTATGATCTCAGCATGCTGCATGCCTTATTGCATTCAATTACAGAAATAATATGGTCAAACACTCAGGATATTCAGGCGTACTGGAATTCACATGCAAAGTCTAATTACATATCCAAAAGTTCAATCATGATGCATTATGTATTTAGAGATTTACAAATTGGAAGCATAAAACAATAATGATACACAAACCTGTTTGCAATGGAGTGGTAATGCTGAATTGGCAAGTCACTTTTGGTATCGGGTTGAGTTGGGCGGCGGTAACTTCGGTGCGGATGAGCGGCCGTCAGGGTTTCTTCACTCCGACTTCTCTGGGCTACTCTCCGGGGTTGCTATGCCAGGGTTTCCGGCCGTCTCCGTCTCGGTTTTTCGTTCTCCCCTTTTCGTTCTGGAGTTGGGGTATTTATAATACTCCTTTGATGACCTAATGGGCTCAGAATGAAGCCCGAAATTTTCTGTTGTCTGTCAGCTTCGCTAGGCGAGCGTGTAGCGAACATGTAGCGAACGTTCACTAGGCGAGCGTGTAGCGAACGTGTAGCGAACAGGCCAGTTTGGGCCATTTTCTGGATTGGGCCATTCGTGAGCTGGGCCTTTGTTCCTTTAAGACCAGTGTCATAAAAATGAGTCGGAATGCCCTGAAAAATGTCTTAAAATATTAATGGGCAAATTTTGGGGTATGACAGTTGCCCCTGTTCGATATTCTTGAACCGAGAGAGTCAGAATGGTATGTACGCCATTCGTGGTCTGGAGGTGGAAGATTATTGAACACTTAGAATGCCCCAAAAATTTGCACTTGTCAAGTAGTTAATCTTGATGGAGATGGGCTTAAAGATGCCATCTAGGAAGTTTGATGATGAGAGCTTCAGAGTACGTCGTACGTTAGAAGATATCTGAAGTCATGGGTGTCACTGGGTCATACGCTAGACCGTATAGTGAGTCATTCATTAGGCCGTCGACTTCACTGGGGAGTTAGAATGGGTCATACGCCGCTGGGGATAACAGATCAGAATGGGTCATACGCTAGATCGTATCTGAGTTGCAGAATGGGCCGTCTGTTAGGCTGTATCTGACGCAAAGTAGTCGTACGCTAGACTACACCTCGGGATGTACCGTACGCTAGGTAGTATCTGAGGAATGAAGATCCGAATGGGTCGTACGCTAGACCGTATTGTTGGAGGAGTAATATGTTGTGCCGAATCAAAATGAGATAAGAATCTGAATGAGTCATACACTGCTGGGGATAAAGGATCAGAATGGATCGTACGCTAGATCGTATCTGAGTTGCGGAACGAGCCGTCCGTTAGGCTGTACCTGATGATGAAGGGGGTAGTCATACGCCAGACTACACTTCAGAATGTACCGTACGCTAGGTAGCATTTGAGGGGATGAACATCCAAGCGGGTCGTAAGCTAGACCGTCTCTGAGTAGCAGAACGAGCCGTCCGTTAGGCTGCATCTGATAATAAAGGGGTAGTCATACGCCAGACTACACTTCAGAATGTACCGTACGCTAGGTAGCATCCGAGGCCTTGAAGGTCCAAATGGGTCGTATGCTGGACCGTATTGGAGTTGTTGAAGGTCGGAATGGATCGTACGTTAGATCGCCTCTGAGTTGAAAGAGTCATATGTTGAGCTGAATCAGAATGAACCGTACGCTAGGCTATATCTGATAGTATTTGTATATGTTGTATTTGCAATAAATGTCTGGGATGGGCTTATAGATGCCATCACTAGGAGGACGTCAGGATGAATGTTGACATGGAGTGTATCTGAAAGATGTATTTGAATCTGAATGTAATCGATGAAGATGTCCGTCTGAATGGCTCTCTATTTTGACTGTATCAGGAAGATAATTAACCTGAAAAATAAAGTTAGCTTCATGCCATGTCATGATGCATGAGATGTTTTATGCTTTCGAAAATAACTGCGAACGATGTATGCATGCGTATGCTGTGAAATGATGTAATGAATGAATTATGCATCTGAAAAGTTCTTCCTGAGGACTCTACTGGGGAAAATAAATCTCAATCTTCTGGCTGGGAGCTACTGGTATCGATGACCCTTTCTTAGCCGGGGATGCTTGATTTCTGTCTGATGGTAGAAATGTTCAACAGAAGCCCGACTGGGGGTGGAAGAGATGACCCATTTGTCTAGTAATGCCACTCTCTTCTGGGAATGACTGGCTTTGCTGGGGAATAGGATTAGCAACGGATTCATTGGAAAGCATGATTAGACCTTCTCCTCGATCCTGAAGCCTAGTAGTAATCGCTATTTCTATTTTATGAACGCATTTTTGGTAAACATCGATCATATCCAAATGCATATATTAATTCGAATTAAATCAATGGACGTTTATGCAAACAAAACAGAGAAAGTAAAACAAGAGCATTTTTTTTTGAAACTAAAATTATATTGATTTCGAAAGAGGGCCTATAAACAGGCAATTTGTGTACAAGGAGACAAAAATCCTAGTAAGAGGAAATTGTCAAGAAAACAAAGAGAAAGCTATGCCGAAAACGTCCTATTGACTTTAATTCCACTACTGCCATTATGTCTTCAAGCCTCTCATCTCCTACTGTCGGATAGAAGTGATTAGCTTGTTCAGTCCTTTGAACTTGGATGAAGCTGTCTGAGAACGGGACATAGTCATACGCTTTAATCCCTAATTTTTGCCTGGACCGCCTTTTCAGGTTTTCAATCCACCAGGATACCCTTTTTTGCCCAAGCCGCCTTTTCAGGTTTTCGACTTGCCGGGTGCACATTTTTTATGTTTATCCCTAATTTTTGCCCGAACCTTTTTGGTTCGCCGGGATGCCCTTACTTTTGCCTAGGTACGTCGACCTAGCAGGTCTCTTTTATGCGTAGTATTTTTTGACTATGTCTGCGTTCACGGGATGCGGGAAGTCTTCGCCATCCATCGTAGCAAGTATCATGGCTCCACCGGAGAATACCTTCTTAACTACAAATGGCCCTTCGTATGTGGGAGTCCATTTGCCCCTGGGATCACCTTGTGGTAGAATGATACGCTTTATTACCAAGTCGCCAATTTGATACACCTGTCTCTTGACTCTTTTGTTAAATGCCTGGGTCATGCGCTTCTGATATATCTGTCCATGACACACAGCCGCAAGTCTCTTCTCATCGATCAAGTTTATCTGGTCGAGTCGAGTTTGAATCCATTCATCTTCATCTAAGCCCGCCTCTTTTATGATTCTTAGAGAGGGAATCTGGACTTCCACTGGTAAAACGGCTTCCATTCCGTAGACTAAAGAGAAAGGAGTTGCTCCTGTCGAAGTGCGTACTGAAGTGCGATAACCGTGAAGAGCAAACGGTAATATCTCATGCCAGTCTTTGTACGTCACCGTCATCTTTTGTATGATCTTCTTGATATTCTTATTAGCAGCCTCCACGGCACCGTTCATCTTTGGCCGGTACGGAGAAGAGTTATGGTGTCGTATCTTGAACTGCGCGCAGAGTTCAGTAATCATCTTGTTGTTCAAATTAGTACCATTGTCAGTAATAATTCTTTCAGGAACGCCGTATCGGCAAATGAGATTATTCTTGACGAATCGTGCCACCACATTCTTGGTGACAGAAGCAAATGAGGCTGCCTCTACCCACTTTGTAAAGTAATCAATAGCGACAAGGATGAAGCGATGTCCATTAGAAGCAGTAGGTTTAATCTCCCCAATCATATCAATGCCCCACATTGCAAAGGGCCAAGGTGCGGTCAACACGTTCAATGGAGCAGGAGGTGCATGTACTTTATCCGCATATATCTGGCACTTGTGACAGGTTCTGGAGTGATGGTGGCAATCAGCTTCCATGGTAGACCAATAATACCCTGATCTCAGAATCTTCTTGGCCATCGTATGTCCACTAGAATGAGTCCCAAAAATACCGTCGTGCATATCTCCCATAATCTTTTCTGCTTCCTTTTTATCCACACAGCGAAGCAAAGTCGAATCGTGGTTACGTTTGTATAATACTCCATTACTCAGAAAGAACTTAGCGGAGAACTTCCTCAGGAATTTTTTGTCATTGATGGATGCCCCTTCAGGGTATTCCTGAGCTTCTAAATATCTTTTTACTTCGTGGAACCACGGTTTTTCCCGTACTCCCTCAGTGTTAAGTTCATAACAGTATGCCGGTTCATCTAGTCGCTCAATGGTGATCCTGGGAGCTTCATTGTCCCATCTGACTCTGAACATAGATGACATGGTAGCTAATGCGTCTGCCAACTGATTCTCTTCTCGTGGGATATGTTCGAATGTAATCTCTTCAAAGTATGGGATTAATGTCATCACCCGTTCTCGATAAGGGATGAGATTCGGATGCTTAGTGTCCCATTCTCCTTTGATCTGACTGATTACTAATGCTGAGTCTCCGTACACACTCAAAAACTTGACCCGCCGGTCTATAGCAGCCTTGAGTCCCAAAATACATGCTTCATACTCAGCCATATTATTGGTACAATGAAAACATAGTCTAGCAGTGAAAGGCGTATGGTAACCCTCGGGAGAAATGATTACCACACCAACACCATTGCCCAATGCATTAGAAGACCCATCGAAAACCATAGTCCATCGGGATCCTAGTTCGGGTCCTTCATCCGGTCCATGTTCTTTATGATCAGTAACAAGCATGACATCCTCATCTGGGAACTCAAAATTCATAGATTGGTAATCATCCACTGCTTGATGAGCCAAATGATCGGCTAGCACGCTTCCTTTGATTGCTTTCTGGGTAGTATACTGGATGTCGTACTCTGTTAGAATCATCTTCCATCTTGCTATTCTTCCGGAGAGGGCAGGTTTCTCGAATATGTATTTGATGGGATCCATCTTAGAAATCAACAAAGTGGTATGATTCAACATATACTGTCTTAGTCGGCGAGCAGCCCAGGCCAAAGCACAGCAAGTTCTCTCGAGCAGTGAGTATCTTGTTTCACAGTCGGTAAACTTTTTGCTAAGGTAGTATATGGCATGCTCTTTTCGACCAGACTCGTCATGTTGCCCCAACACACACCCCATTGAATTTTCTAACACGGTCAAATATATGATTAGAGGTCTTCCTTCAACTGGTGGTATCAGGATCGGAGGTTCCTGGAGATACTTCTTGATTTTGTCAAAAGCTTCTTGACATTCGTCATTCCATATCATCTCTTGATTCTTCCTTAGTAGTTTGAAGATGGGTTTGCAGGTAGCAGTTAAATGGGAGATAAACCGGGCAATGTAATTCAAACGTCCCAAGAAACCTCTGACTTCCTTATCTGTACGGGGCACTGGCATTTCTTGGATAGCTCTCACCTTAGCCGGGTCAACCTCAATTCCTTTACCACTGACAATAAAGCCCAAGAGTTTGCCGGATCTTACTCCAAAGGTGCATTTGTTCGGGTTCAACCTCAACTTGTATTTCTTCAACCTCTCGAACAGTTTGTATAAATGATCGAGATGCTCTCCCTCAGTATGAGATCTGGCTATCATGTCATCCACATACACTTATATTTCATGATGGATCATATCATGGAACAAAACCACCATAGCACGCTGGTACGTTGCCCCTGCATTCTTTAAACCAAATGGCATTACTTTATAACAGAACGTGCCCCATTGCGTTACAAACGTAGTTTTCTCCATGTCCTCAGGCGCCATCTTAATCTGGTTATAACCTGAGAATCCATCCATGAATGAGAATACCTTGTGTTGAGCGGTGTTATCTACCAGAACATCAATGTGCGGAAGTGGAAAGTCGTCTTTGGGACTCGCTTTATTCAAATCTCTGTAGTCTACACACATTCGCACCTTGCCATCCTTCTTCGGCACTGGTACCACATTAGCAACCCATTGAGGATAAGAAGTCACGGCCAGAAAACCTGCATCAAATTGTTTCATAACCTCGGCTTTGATTTTCTCAGACATTTCAGGACGCATGCGACGAACCTTTTGCTTAACAGGACGACATTCTTCCCTCGTTGGCAGTCGATGCACTACTATATCGGTATCCAGTCCTGGCATGTCTTCATAAGACCAAGCAAAAATCTCTACATAGTCATGTAACATCTGAATCAACCTTCTTTTGACACTGTTTTCCAAGCCTGCTCCTATTTTGACTTCTTTCTTGTCTACTTCGGTACCCAGATTTACAATCTCAACTGACTCCTCGTGCGGCTGTATAGTCCTCTCTTCCTGCAGTAACAGTCTGGCAAGTTCTCCAGGTACTTCACAATCTTCCACACTTCCATCCTCGGCTTGGTAGATCGGATTTTCAAAGTCATAATGAAAAGTAGTAGAACTATTGTCAACAGGATCCAGAGTGGGTATGGATCTGCAATTTGTTACGTGAGTGTGTGTAAGAAAACATAGCTTGTTTGGAAGATGACAGAAAAGACAAAGAGCGCAATATTTGAATGCAAAAAGTCCATTGATTTATTGAATATGAATATGCTTATGAAAATGACAAAACCCTTAACAAATTAGCTATTGTGCCCCGTGTAACACCCCGATAATAATAAAATAATTATTTAAATTGAGTTAATAATTTACTTATTAATTTAATTAAATAATTGGAAATTTTATTATTATTATTATTGGATTATTATTATTATTTGGAAAATATATATAAGTTGGAAATAAGAGAAAAGTCTCATTTGGAAAAAGGTTTTCACGTGAAACAGAGAAGCATCGTGAAAGAGGAAAAGACAAAGAGGCAGAGCCAGAGGAAGAAGATTGGAGAAGAGAAGAGCTTGGAGCTTGAGATTCGCCGGATTAATCAGGTAAGGGGGGTTTATCGTCGATTAATGGGTATTATGGGATAATATGTGATGGGTAGTGATAAGCCGTTAATTTGACCCTAATTGGGATTGTTGATGCTGAAGAATTGAGTTGGATAAATTGTATTTAGACTGTAATTGAATCCGTGTTTGGGTTAGTTGTGAAATTCCGAATGTATAGCTTTTTACGGAATCGGAATCGGAGGTCCGGAAGTCCTCCAACGGCGGAAAATGCGGAGAATTCTGCATTCTGCCTTGTGTTAGCGCAGGAACTGCTGTTTTGTCTGCGTTAACCGGTTAACCCAGGGCGTTAACCGGTTAATGTAAGAACAAAAATTGTTCTACAACAGATTCCTTGATTTTGATGATAACAAAGGATGAAACCAAAAATGGCACCCTAACGAAAAGTCTCTAAGTGTGCAGGGTTCTAAAGACAGAAGAAATAAATCTGATGATGTCATCAGATGCACAACAAGATCAGATACAAATTATCAAGTATCAGAAGCATCTAAAGTGGAATCTCGTTTCAAGAAGCTCTGACTCTGAACAAATGCCTTCTGTAAACTCTGATTTTATCAGCGCTATCTGAACTCTCAAGAAATAACATCAGAAGCAAGATTCTCCAGATACACGAAGACTCTAATCAGATTTGTTAATCATGATGAAGTAACGTTTAAGCCAAGTTAAAATTCTGCAAATGGATTTCCTCAATTAGAAAGAGACGTTAATCTCCTCTTCCAAGAGAGAAGATACTACTTGTGGTAAGTAGTCACTTCTAAAAGAAAAAGTCTCCTGCAGAAGCTATTTATGGAATGGCGTAATTACATCTCATTGTCCAGCAGTTTTAACTCTACTTCAACTCTATTTCAACACTACTTCAACTCCTATATAAATAGAGAAGAAATCAACTTTCAGTAAGCAAGAAATCAACTAGCCAAAACTATACTGAATTATTTCACGCTCAAGAAAATCATCCTTGCTTTCAAAGAATTTCACTAAGCTTTTGCTTATCAAGTGAAAAATCTGTTCTTAAATTTGTAATACTTGCTTTCTTAGAAGCACTCTAGATTACATATCTTGTATCTAATTTTTTATTTGATTTCCTCAAGTGACTCTTTGTAGTCTGTAGACTTGAGAGGACTAAGAGATTTTCTTCTCTCTTAGGGGTTGTTTGTAATCTTTCAAGATTAGTGGATTAAGTCCTTGTTGAAGGCGAAATCACCTTGGCCGGGTGGACTGGAGTAGCTTTGTGTTATAAGCGAACCAGTATAAAATCATTGTGTGATTTTCTTTTTGGAAAAGCGCTTATTTTTCAAACAATTCAAACCCCCCCTTTCTTGTTTTTCTTACCTTCAATTGGTATCAGAGCGCCGGCTCTGTTATTGATTTTCTAATCAAACACTTAACCGTGTAGAGAGATCCAGTACGAGAAAAACAATGGCCCACTCAAATGAGAAAGATTCTTACAATGCCAAGCCTCCTGTTTTTGATGGTATGATTACTGGAAAGATAGAATCGAAAGTTTCTTTCTGGGTTATGATGCTGACCTCTGGGACATTGTCACAGATGGATACAAACCTCCAGTCTTAAATGGAGTTGAAGTTCCCAGAAGCAAAATGTCAGAAGATCAGAAACGTGTTTTCAAAAATCACCACAAGGCCAGAACAATACTTCTAAATGCCATATCATACAATGAATATGAAAAGATCACCAACAGAGAGACTGCCAAAGATATACTTGACTCTCTGAAGATGACCCATGAAGGAAACTCCCAAGTCAAGGAGACGAAGGCTCTGGCGCTTATCCAGAAGTATGAAGCCTTCAAGATGGAAGATGATGAAGCTATAGAAGCTATGTTTTCCAGATTTCAAACTCTTATTGCAGGTCTTAAAGTGCTAGACAAAGGATACACGACTGCAGATCATGTTAAGAAGATAGTCAGAAGTCTGCCAAAGAAATGGAGACCAATGGTTACTGCTCTGAAGTTATCAAAGGATCTGAACAATATCAGCCTTGAAGAACTTGTTAGTTCTCTCAGAAGCCATGAGATAGAACTAGAGGAGGATGAGCCTCAGAAAAGGAACAAGTCAGTGGCGCTGAAGTCCAGACCTGAAAGACGGAAGTCAGACAGAACCAAAGCTCTCCAGGCAGAAACTGCAGATACTGACGACTCTGAACCTGAAGACTCTGACGATGAAGAAGAACTGTCCTTACTAACCAGAAGAGTTAAGCAACTCTGGAAAAGAAGGAACAACAACAACTTCAGAAGATCAAGACCCAGAGGGGATAGATCAGAGTCAACTTCAAAAGGTAAACCTAATAAAGATATTACCTGTTTTGAATGTAAAGAAACAGGTCATTACAGAAATGAATGCCCCAAGCTGAAGAAAGACAACCCTAGAAAAGAAAGCTTCAAGAAGAATACCTTCAGAACAAATAAAGGACTAATGGCCACCTGGGACGATAGTGAATCAGGATCATCAGAATCTGACTCTGATGAACAAGCCAACGTAGCACTTATGGTTACCACATCCAGCAGCTCAGATGAAGAATCTGAAGAGGTATTTTCTGAACTTTCTAGATCTGACTTAGAATCATGTTTATCAGAAACTCTTACCTCTCTTCAGAAATTAAAACAAAAAGTTAAAAGCATTAAAGGCCTTCTTAAAGCAAAATCTGAAGAATGTAGTAAACTTGAGACAACAATTCTAGCACAAGAAGATACTATCAGATCTTTAACGTTAGAAAAAGATGGAGCTAAAACCAAAAGCTTAGAATTAGAAGAAGCGTTGTCTCAAGCACCACAAACTTCAAATGAAATTATTTATAAATATGAAGAAGCCTTTCAAAAATTTCTGAAGAATGGAATAGATAGGAGTATTATGGCATCCATGATTTATGGAGTAAGTCAGAATAATAAAAGGGGAATTGGGTATGATTCTGAGGAACATAAAACCTCTACCAGTAACCAAATTAAATCACCTTTTTCATATCACTACACACACACACAAGAACACAAATTTAAAAATGCTAGAAGACCCAAAGTTGTGAGAAACTCTGGGAAAACTAATCTAAAAGGACCCAAGAGATTCTGGGTACCGAAAGATAAGATTATCTATGTTGCAGATATCCTATGCAGCAAAGTTCAGACACCAGTCATGGTACCTGGACTCTGGATGCTCGCGACATATGACGGGAAGAAAGTCTATGTTCCAAAGCCTGGAACTTAAAGACGCTGGATTTGTAGGCTTCGGAGGAGATCAGAAAGGAAGGATCAGAGGCTCCGGAACTATTGGTAATGGTACTCTTCCCTCTATATCTGATGTTCTTTATGTAGAAGGATTAATGCATAACTTGTTATCCATAAGTCAATTAAGTGATAACGGTTATGATGTAATCTTTAATCAAAAAACGTGTAAAGCCATTAGTCAGAACGATGGCTCTGTCCTTTTCACAGGCAAGAGGAAAAACAACATTTATAAAATAAATCTTTCTGATTTAAAAGATCAAAATGTTAAATGTTTAATGTCAGTTCACGAAGAGCAATGGGTATGGCATAGACGCTTAGGCCACATTAGCATGAGAAAACTCTCTCAGCTAACTAAACTTGAGTTAGTCAGAGGCTTACCTAAACTGAAGTTTTCTTCAGATGCTCTGTGTGAAGCTTGTCAAAAAGGAAAGTTTTCAAAAACATCTTTTAAAAAGAAAAATGTTGTTTCTACCTCTAAGCCTCTGGAGCTTCTTCACATTGACTTATTCGGTCCTGTGAAAACAGCATCAGTCAATGGAAAGAAGTATGGACTAGTAATCGTTGATGATTACAGCCGCTGGACATGGGTAAAATTCCTAAAGCACAAGAGTGAGTCTCACTCTGTATTCACCAGGTTCTGTTCTAAAGTGCAAAAAGAATTTGACTCTAAAATTGTTAGAGTCAGAAGTGATCATGGTGGAGAATTTGAAAATAAAGATTTTGAAGAATTATTTGATTCTAATGGAATATCCCATGATTTCTCCTGCCCTAGAACTCCACAACAAAATGGAGTTGTAGAGAGGAAGAATAGGACACTCCAAGAAATGGCCAGAACCATGATCAATGAAACAAATGTAGCAAAGCACTTTTGGGCAGAAGCTGTAAATACAGCGTGTTACATTCAGAATAGAATCTCTATTAGACCTATTCTGGAAAAGACTCCCTATGAACTGTGTAAGGGAAGAAAACCCAACATTTCATATTTTCATCCTTTTGGATGCATTTGTTTTATATTAAATACTAAAGAACATCTGAACAAGTTTGATTCCAAAGCACAGAAAGGTATTATGTTAGGATACTCAGAACGCTCTAAAGGCTATAGAGTATATGTAGCACCTCAAATTTGCACCTATCATTATACATACATTTTCATATTAGGTCATAGCATATCATGGTCCATTGCATAACATTTGCATTGTCCCTCAGTTGCCTCAAGAGCAAGCAATCAAGAATTAGGTCAAACTAATCTCCTGATCAGTCAACCAAGCAAGCAAAGGAATTTCTCATTGAATCAAGGCCTTGGGGTTTGTCCAACAAGTTCACATGGCTTGGAGGTCTATTTGAAGTATTTTGGTCAAGGGTTAAGGGCTCAGAGGTCAGCAGTTCATGCCCAGACAGTCAAAAACCCTAAGAAAGTCAACTGTCAGTCAAGGCAATGGTTGGTGGTCATTCTTGTGGAATTTGGGCACCATGGTCAATAATCAAGAGTTCATACAACTTGGGACATCATTTGAAGTCAATTGCTCAAGGAATTAGGGTTTTGAAGTCATCAGTCAATGCACAATCAATCAGAAACCCTAAAAGTCAACTGTTGGTCAACTGTCCATTTAATCAGTGATTGGATGATTGGAATTGGTTTGTGAGAGTTCATTCATGTCCAAATAGTCATCATATATCATGCCAAACACCATCATGGAAGAATTTGAAGCCAGATCATGAATTTCCCAAAATAGAAACTGGGCCTGTAATTGAAAACTGCCATAAATGGAAAGTTTTGGTCCTCAAACTTACATTGTGATACAAGCCTCAAATGAATTTTTGCCCAACATGAAAGTTGAAGATCTTGTTCTCCCATTTCCAAAAAGTCCTAGAACTCTCAATTCCCATGTGTGGTTGGCAAGTTATGATCGAATCGATTTCAGAAAATCTTGAACTTCAGAAGGCCATATCTCTCAAACCGTTTGGCCAATTTTGGTGGGGTTTTTTCCTACAAGTCACATTTGATCCCCTCTTTCCAAAAATATAAATTTCATGAGCCAAAACTTCACCAATCAAAATGGCATATTTTGACCTTTTTCATTTAAATGTAAGTTTGACCAAGAGTTGACTTTTTGATTTAAACATTTTTTCAACATTTGGCCAATTGGAACAGCTCATAAATGTCATTTAGAATGTGTTTGCAAGCTCAATTATGCAGTACATGAAGCCATTCTTCAACTTGCTTGAAATTTGGATAAAAGTACAATTACACCATGCCATCCATACTTGCACTTTAGCCATGCCTTGTACTCATCAAAACAGAAAATTTAGAGGCCATTCTCTGTCATTATGAATAGATTTTGCAGCCAAAAAAAACCAGCAAAACAAGAGGCCATGCCAACTTGCTTAAATTTTGGAACAAAAGGACATTTCCACTCCATACTTCCATACCATGCCTTGTACTATCCAACAGAATTTTGGGAGATCATTTTTCTGTCATTAGAAACATTAGTAGCAGCAGCCATAAGACAAGAGATCACAGAAAACTCATTCTAAAAAAAAAAAAGCTTCATTTTTACACTTTTGCAAAAATCTGTCAAAAGTCTCAAAGAGACTAAGCTTTGCCTTACCTAAAACATCATCAAAACAACATATGGAGCTCATTCAAACATGGTTTCTTCAACTGTAAAGCTTCATTCCCGACTGTTTTCTACATGAACTCAACAATGGCAGTCCGAGTTCTAGACCTTTCCAAGTCGTTTCAAGCCAAACTCCTTCACTCATTCATCATTTGGAGGCTTATTGAGCATCTGTTTTAGGCCAACAACACCAAAAAACCACGATTCATCTCAGTTCCCCAAAACTGGTATGTATTTCGAATCTCTCTTCTATCAAAATGATGCTATGCTTTTTGAAGAGTGCACCTTCCTGATCATTATGAGCTTTGAGTCACTGAAAACGGTTGAGTATTTGTGGAGTTATGTTGTCTCAAAGTTTCATATGTGAATATGTTTTGGTTTGTTTCTCTCATGTTAGCATAAATCATTGAAAACTATTGTTGGATTGTGAACATGTGATGGAAGATGCACGTATTGGTATACCTGTTTTTGAATTTGGGAAAAAAAAAAATTTGGAAGATGCATGTGATGTGAACATGTGATGGAATATGTTACTGTAATATGTTTTCTGTTTTCTGCAATTTGTGTACTGTAGCGTTTGTAAATTGCATTGCCATAAGCCATTGAATAAATTCCAAAAGGCCTGGGGCGAGGGGGATTCGAACCCCAGACCCCTGCTTCAAATACCAAGTGTTTTACCACTGGGGCGCGATGCCAATTCAATTATTAAATGCCTTCTAAACTATATATTTAAAAAGGAGCGCTGCTACTGGGCGCGTTGACCGGGGCGTTGACCCCCCCCCATGGTTTCTTTATTTATTCCATTAATCCATTTAATTTTCAATTTTTATTTCATTTAATCACTCAAAATTACAAAAATCATAACTTGTTCATTTTTAATCCAAATTTAATGGGATTTTTTGTGTTGTGTCCATCTTGATCTCTAGTTTTTTGTCATATATTTTCCAGAATTTTTTCATGGTCGAATTTTAAATGGTGCTAGGGTTTGTGACATGTGACCAAATTTTGTATACCTTGCCAAATCAATTGTGAAATGATGAGAATGTATCCAATGGCTCTCAAATTTTTTGTGCTTAAACTAGACATGTTAACCTTCATTTTGGTATAAAGTTTGTGGATTTCCCATTTGTGGTTTGCTGGTTATGATTTTTTGAAGTCATGTGTTACATTTGGTGCCATACCATGATCATGCATTTTCCCTAATTTTGTTCACATGCTTCCTTACATCCAAATGACCCCAAATTTTGCATGAACTTACTCTTGTATGTCTAGTTGACTGGTGAATTTTCTTGGATTTATTTGAACAATTTTCCATTTGTTTGAGATTTTTCTTCCCTGCCTAGTCAAATGTGGACTTTGTGTGACACATGTTCCCATTTCATTTGTGAAATTCTCATACTTTATTAGATGGACATGAAATTTGATATGTGATAACTAGACATCTCAAACTTGGCATTGGTGTTAATCTCATTCATTTCTCATCTGTTTTCAATTTGATATGATTTTTTTGAAGTTGACCCATGCTTGTTGACTTTCTTTGTGCATGCTTGAATTTGGTTTGACATCATGATTTTCATTGACTGCCTTCCTCTCATCCAAATGGGATGAAATTTGACATGCTTACCATGCTATGTGTTAGGTTTGATCATGATTTATTTGATGATTTTTGGAAAATGTTTAGATTGCTTTTAATGCAAGTCTTGCTGTTGACTTCTATGAGCTTCTGTTTGCCATGTTTTGACCTAAATGGTTCATGAAATGATGATGATTATTGATATGAGTGTGAATCCAATTGGTTGTGTTTCCTAATTGTTTGAACATGATTTTGGATACTTGACCCTTGCTGTTTGGACTTTCTCATCCACTTTTGACCCTAGGCTTGCCCTAGTGGTCCTGTTACTCACCTTTGAGTTTGTGATTTCAGGTTGACCATCAAATGGCCATTGAGACCAATTCTTTTGACTGAGCTTGCTTGAATATTGTGTCTAACCTCTTTGTTTTGTAGGTGGCTTGGCTCACATGCCTTAAGCCTTGTGCCTTGCACATCCATGTGCCTCTAATGGACTGTTGGTTTCTGTTTCTATTTGTTTTGTTTGAAGTTGCATACTAACATCTGCTTGACTGTTTCAGGTGCTTTAGTTGCTTAGTTCCTTGTGAACTTTTTGCTTTGCTTTGCTTGTATAAGCAATTTGCATTGAGGTATGTCTCTTTTACTTCATGTAGTCTGGAAGACCTGGCCTGTTACTTGGCCAGGCAACTGTCTGAAGTCCTCCTTAAGAGGCAATGTTTGTGATTGTTTACTTTTGTCCTTGCATAGAGTCAAAGTCCTCCTAAGTGAAGAGGCAATTGGTGGAAGGTAGGGATATGCAATCTATCCCCCACTATTCAGTGTGTCATCTGCTTTGCTCACACCACTGTGTTGATGCATTGCAGATACAAACCCAAGATCTTGTACAACTGTACAGTTGAGTCAGTTTTAATGTGTAGAAGGGTTCCCACTTTCTGAACCCACACATTCTTGTCTTGAGCTCTCCCAGGCCAGGGATAAGAGCTGTGAGGTCTCATCCTCACTTCATCCTTTCATCTGCTTCACCTTAGCCCCTCAATGGCAAGGTTAAGAGCAACATTCACCCCATTCCAGAGGTTTGTTTGTTGAGGTTGATATGACCCCTTGACTAAAACCTAACCCTTGTTTGAGCCACTTGTTTGTGTATAGCGTGTGCTATCTGTGCTTGTAGGATTGTTTGACTTGCTTCCTGTGCAAGATAGGATTGTTTGACTTGCTTCCTGTGCAAGTTAGGATTAGTTTAGACTTGCTTCCTGTGCAAGTTAGGTTTTGCTTGGCTTGCTTCCCGTGCAAGTTAAGTGTGTGTGGCTCGCTCCCTGTGTGAGCCATACTTAGGATAGGTTGGCCCTTGTGCCAGTTAGCTAGAAACCGTAACTTAGGGTTGATTTTGCATGACAACATCTAGGCTCGAGTCGTAGTCTCCCTAGAGTCGTGTCTCCCTCTGTTATCTGGTTAGGCTAGATCCTTGTCCCTGCGTAGGGGAACTACATCGCCCTGATCTTCATACCAGATGAAGTATGTAGGCAGGAGATTGAGTTGATCTCTCCGGGCGCCTTTTCTTTTCTTTTTGTGTGTGTTTGGCAACTATTAGGCTCGAGTCCCCGACTCCCTATCAGCCCCTTGTGTGTGTTCTGGTTGGAGTCCGACATAAGTCCAGCGATTGGCAGTTGGTTTCCAGTGTGTGTTTTCTGGTTCGGATGCTGATGTAAGTCCAGTGATTGGCATTCAGGCTCCACGTTTGCCTGTGTTTGTGTTTGTTTGTGTGCGTGTCAGCCGAGCTACGAATGCTCTGATTCTTCTCTTGTCCGAGAAGATACGTATGCATAGGATGCGATATCCTAGCGAGCATGTGTCTTTTCCCCAGTCCGAACTACTTCGACTCTGATGTCTATGCCTGATAGACTAAGTAGGCCCAGGATACGACATCCTGCCGAGTCAGTTTCAGTCAGTCTCTTTCGTCTCTTTCAGCCAGTGTGTGTGTGTGTGAGCAGCGTTTTAGCAACCATTTATTCCTTCCTTTTGTGCGTGGATCCCGTAGAGTACTACGGATGCGTAGGGTGCCTAACACCTTCCCTTCGCATAACCGACTCCCGAACCCATCCTCTTTGGTCGCGAGACCATGTTCTTTCCTAGGTTTACTTCGAGCGTTTCCTTTCCCTCTTTTGGGATAAATAACGCACGGTGGCGGCTCTGTTGTTTCTTTCTTTTTCCCGCCGGTTTTTCGCGTAATGCGACAGTATACAATACAGAAACCAAAATTGTGGAGGAATCAATTCATGTTAGATTTGATGATAAGCTTGACCCTGAAAAGTCAAAGCTAGTTGAAAAGTTTGCAGATTTAGAGATCACTCTGGTAGAATCTGAGAAAACTCCAGAAGCAACTGTCACTCCAGACTCTGAAGAAATTAAATCTCCAGAAATTCCAAGGAAAGTTAAAAGTCGTATTAACGTATCTGAAGATTTGATTTTGGGAAACAAAGATGAACCTGTTAGAACCAGATCTACCTTCAGAACTTCTGAAGATATTCCTCTGGGACTAGTGTCTCTGATTGAGCCTATGTCCTGTGATGAAGCTCTTCAAGATAACGATTGGGTGGCAGCTATGCAAGAAGAGTTAGATCAATTCTCCAGGAATGATGTCTGGGATCTCGTTCCTAAACCCAGAGGCACTCATGTCATTGGAACCAGATGGGTTTTCAGAAACAAGCTGAACGAGAAAGGAGAAGTTGTCAGAAACAAAGCTCGATTGGTAGCTCAAGGTTATAGTCAACAAGAAGGTATTGATTATAATGAAACTTTTGCTCCAGTCGCGAGGTTAGAATCTATTCGTCTTCTTGTATCTTTTGCTATTAATCATTCTATTAAACTATATCAAATGGATGTCAAGAGTGCATTTCTTAATGGTTATATTTCAGAAGAAGTGTATGTCAATCAACCTCCAGGTTTTGAAAATTCAAACTTTCCAGAACATGTTTTTAAACTTAAGAAATCCTTATATGGACTTAAACAAGCTCCCAGAGCTTGGTATGAACGTTTAAGCAATTTTCTTCTGGAACAAAATTTTATCAGAGGGAAAGTTGATTCTACACTCTTCTGCAAAAACCTTAATAATGATCTCATGATATGCCAAATTTATGTTGATGATATTATTTTTGGTTCTGCTAATATCTCTGTTTGCCAAGAATTTTCTAAGTTAATGCAGGCAGAATTTGAAATGAGTCTAATGCAAGAACTAAAGTTCTTTCTGGGAATTCAAATTAATCAAACTCCAGAAGTCACGTACGTCCATCAAAGTAAATACATTAAAGACGTTCTGAAGAAGTTTGACATGACTGAATGCAACTCTGCAAAGACACCCATGCACCCAACTTGCATTCTGGAAAAGGAAGAGATAAGCAATAAGGTTTGTCAGAAGCTCTATCGAGGTATGATAGGCTCTCTTCTCTATCTGACTGCTACTCGTCCTGATATTCTCTTTAGCGTCTGTCTTTGTGCCAGATTCCAATCAGATCCTAGAGAATCTCATTTAACAGCTGTTAAGAGAATTCTTAAGTATCTGAAAGGAACTCCTAACCTGGGCCTGATGTATGAGAAAACATCAGAGTATAGGCTTTCTGGTTATTGTGATGCAGATTATGCAGGAGATAGAATAGAACGAAAAAGCACATCTGGAAATTGCCAGCTTCTGGGAAACAATCTAATCTCCTGGGCTAGCAAAAGACAGTCAACAATTGCTCTATCAACTGCAGAAGCAGAATATATCTCAGCATCACTGTGCACAACTCAGATGCTCTGGATGAAACATCAGCTAGAAGATCTTCAGATATTTGAGAGTAACATTCCTATCTTTTGTGATAATACTGCTGCTATTTGTTTAAGTAAGAACCCTATTCTACATTCCAGAGCCAAACACATTGAAATTAAACATCATTTTATTAGAGACTATGTTCAGAAAGGGATAGTAACGCTGAAGTTCATTGATACAGAACATCAATGGGCAGATATCTTTACTAAGCCTCTAGCTGAAGATAGATTTCTTTTCATCTTAGAAAATCTGAACATTAAAAATTGTCCTGAATGAAGTATGGCTCTGAAAAATATAAAATAAGATTCTGATAAAAACAAATATGATTCTGCCTCTGACTCTGTTACTTCTACATTGTTAAGAAGATATCTGAGTTAGAAATCTTCAGAACCAATCTCTTGGTATTCCTGAAGATCAGATACATTAAACACGTGGAGCTCTGAGCATCAAACCTTAGAACTTCTAGACAGCTGTCAAGAAATTCAAAAGGCAGACGTTTGAGTTTTTCCTCGAGCAGTGTGCAAACTGTGGGATTAGACATTCATTTATTAGCTGTAATCATTTTTTCCCCCAAGCGTGCTATTTTGAGTATTGTGTTTAACGCATTCTGAGGTGTCGTTTTGCATGCGTTTTTACTTAGGTATATAAACACTTTTCTCACATTTCACACACTTATCACTCTCACTCACTCTAAACCCTAAACCCTTCTCTGCAAGTTCTCTGCAAGTTCTTCATCTTCTTCTTCAATCTTCTTCATGGATGCTCAACAGCAAGAAGTTTTTAACTTCTCCCAACAGATGGAATCTACTTCTAATCCCCAAACCTCAAACACTCAAACACCCACTGTTACAGGCGTCACCATAACCCCTGTTTATCAAGAACCCCACATTCTTGACCGAGAAAGCCACATAAACCTTTCAACTCCCTTTGAAGGTTTGGATGTTTTGTGTGAATCCTTGGTTGATTTTGACAACCTAAGAAGAAATGGCGTTGATCTCACTGGGGAACTTCGTCAACAAGGGTGGGAGAACTATTTTGAAAGGTTGTATGGTCCCATCTATCCTCTTCTGGTAAAGGAGTTCTGGAGACATGCTGATGCAGATGACCAATTCATTGTCTCATTTGTTCTGGGAGTGAAGATAGTTATCACAGAAGCGTCCATTGCCTCCTTGCTGAACATGGAGAAAGCTGGAGGTAAAAGGATTTACAATATTCCTCCAAGGTCAAAGCGCATCACTGAAGTCATCAACCCTACAATCTTCAAACCTAATGTTGAAGGAAACCCCTCTAAGAACAAGGAGCTTCATCAGAACCTCCGAGTTTGGCTGAAGATTATTCTGGGAACAATCCATCATCGTCCAGCCTCCAACTCTTCAGATTACATAAATGCAGATCAGAAATGCATTTTGTACTGCATCCAGAAAGGCGTGAAGATCAACCTCCCTGTTCTCCTCTTCAGATATCTGAGAGATTCAGTCAGAGAAACGAGGAATAATATGAAGCCCAGATCCTACATTCCTCTGGGAAGATTGCTCTCTGATGTCTTCATTGAGCATGGCTTGGTAGATGATCTGGAGAAGACCAGATGTATGGATGATCTGGCAATTGATGTGGGAAAGCCTCTGAATGCCAAAAACCTGAAGAGCATGGGAATCATCAAAGAGATTAGAGTCAAGCCCACTATGGATGTGTCCTGGGAATGTCTAAAAGATCAGAGGAAGATGCCTCATGGCCTGGTCAGATTCTTCAAGGATGAGCCCAAAGACGCTGTTGCCCTCTATCTTCATCGTATGCTGGAAGAAGGTGTTGATGTTTCTGATTTCCGCCTTGAAGACTGTCTGGACTCTGTAGAAGATCTTGTCAGATACAAGAGAGGTGTCTCTGAGAAACAGATAGCTGCTGAGGCAAGGAGAGCAAAGAAAGCCAGACTTGGAGAAACTTCTGGCACCAAAGCTTCAGCACCTCTGAATGCCTCTTCCGGTAAGTCTGTTCCTCCTGTCTCTTCTGAATCTATAATGGCTTCCTCTAACCCTCTCTCCTCTCAACCAATTTTTACTACCTCTGAAATCCCACCCTCAATCACCAGAACCTCCCAACCAACACCAGTTCTAAACATAGCTAGAACTTTCATTCCTCCCTCTCAACCTATACAAACCCACCAAAGCACTTCTTCTTCCTCATCCTCTGAATATGAATCACCCCCTTACCTTTCCCCTTCTTCTGACCAAGAGTTATCTGATCAAGAGTCCTCTGACCAAGAACACTCTGACCCTAACTCCCCAACAATAGCTGAAATTTATGCTAAAAATTTCGCTCCACAACCCACAAGACAATCTGAAGTAACCTCACCCCTTCAAACTTCACTTCCACCACAACAAACAACAACCTTACCCTCTGAAACTCAACCATCTGATCCCTTCACCTCTAATATCACTCCACCAATTATTCCCGCTGTACCTGGACCAGACTCTGACCCATTAGACCTAAATCCACTATATGCTTCATCCCCTAGTCTTCAACCAGACGCAGATTCTGAACTTCAACCAGAAGCAAAATCTGAACCTCAACCTCTAAATCTTAGCCCTTCAAACTCTCCACCTCATTCACCTGAACCTGAACCTGAACTTACCATACCTACCCTTGAGGAGGCCATTATACAGGTTGCAGAAGCTTCAGTCCAGAAGGTCAAGTCTCTGACTAAAAACTCTGAAGTTAGTGATGATCCTAAATCTGTTAGGACACACTGGAACAGAGTCATTAGTTGGATGACCTCTGAGTCTTATAGGCTGAAGAGTATCTCTGAACAAGTCAGAAATGGCTACATCAGAGATGCTGAGGAACGGCTCCAAGAGAGATTGGCCAGAGAAGCTGAGGCCAGAAGATTAGAGGAGGAAAGATTGGCTAGGGAAGCTGAAGAAGAAGCTAGAAGGTTAGAAGAAGAAAGACTGGCAAAGGAAGCAGAACTTCTAAGGATTAAGGAAGCTGAAGCCAAGGCTCAGGCGGATGCAGAAGCCCAAGCTGCTGCTGAAGCTGAAGCTCAGCAGGCTCTGACTCAGGGGGAGTCTTCCTCTGCGATCCCTATGATTCTTCATGCTCTGCAAGAGATCAAGCAAGATCAGAAAGAAATCAAGCAAGATCAAAATGAGCTCCGTGCCAGGATGGACAAGCAAGATGCTTTGAATGAAAACATCCAGAACATGTTTGCCATGTTGCTTCAGAGACTTCCTCAACCTCCAAACCCTTAGGCACTTAGGATTTATTTTGTTTGCTTGCCTAGTGTTTTTGCTTCTGTCTTCTTTAGCTCTAATATTCTCTTGGATCTGATGTTTTGAACGTTTTTGTGCCTTTGTGCTTCTGATTAATGAAATGTTTTTCTCTTTATTATCTTGTTATTTTTTTTATATATCTACCTTTTTGATTCTGACAAAAAGGGGGAGAAATCATTAAATAGCTCTGATGAAAATTTGTCTAAAACCTTAAGCACTCTGCAACATTTGTAGAAATAGCTCTGATTAAATAACTCTAACATTAAATTTAAGAATTTGCAGAAAGTTTTAGAAATCTCATTACTTGAAACGCTCTGGTAAGAACTTCTGAACTCCCTAGCACTAACTCAGGGGGAGCTTCTGTCTATCTGATCTTATTTTATTCATGTTTCATCTGCTATTTTAAGTTGTTTTGTCATCATCAAAAAGGGGGAGATTGTAAGAACAAAAATTGTTCTACAACAGATTCCTTGATTTTGATGATAACAAAGGATGAAACCAAAAATGGCACCCTAACGAAAAGTCTCTAAGTGTGCAGGGTTCTAAAGACAGAAGAAATAAATCTGATGATGTCATCAGATGCACAACAAGATCAGATACAAATTATCAAGTATCAGAAGCATCTAAAGTGGAATCTCGTTTCAAGAAGCTCTGACTCTGAACAAATGCCTTCTGTAAACTCTGATTTTATCAGCGCTATCTGAACTCTCAAGAAATAACATCAGAAGCAAGATTCTCCAGATACACGAAGACTCTAATCAGATTTGTTAATCATGATGAAGTAACGTTTAAGCCAAGTTAAAATTCTGCAAATGGATTTCCTCAATTAGAAAGAGACGTTAATCTCCTCTTCCAAGAGAGAAGATACTACTTGTGGTAAGTAGTCACTTCTAAAAGAAAAAGTCTCCTGCAGAAGCTATTTATGGAATGGCGTAATTACATCTCATTGTCCAGCAGTTTTAACTCTACTTCAACTCTATTTCAACACTACTTCAACTCCTATATAAATAGAGAAGAAATCAACTTTCAGTAAGCAAGAAATCAACTAGCCAAAACTATACTGAATTATTTCACGCTCAAGAAAATCATCCTTGCTTTCAAAGAATTTCACTAAGCTTTTGCTTATCAAGTGAAAAATCTGTTCTTAAATTTGTAATACTTGCTTTCTTAGAAGCACTCTAGATTACATATCTTGTATCTAATTTTTTATTTGATTTCCTCAAGTGACTCTTTGTAGTCTGTAGACTTGAGAGGACTAAGAGATTTTCTTCTCTCTTAGGGGTTGTTTGTAATCTTTCAAGATTAGTGGATTAAGTCCTTGTTGAAGGCGAAATCACCTTGGCCGGGTGGACTGGAGTAGCTTTGTGTTATAAGCGAACCAGTATAAAATCATTGTGTGATTTTCTTTTTGGAAAAGCGCTTATTTTTCAAACAATTCAAACCCCCCCTTTCTTGTTTTTCTTACCTTCAGTTAACACTGTTGCGAATTGTGAAATTGGTGCTGTTTTGCCTGCGTTAACCGGTTAACCCAGGGCGTTAACCGGTTAACACTGTTAAGTTTTGGGCAGTAAGCGTGTTTTGCCTGCGTTAACCGGTTAACCCAGGGCGTTAACCGGTTAACGCTGTTGCAGAGGGGAAAAAGTGTTAATTAAAATGTTGTATGCCTAATTGATGGTTGCCTATACCCGTGTGTGATATAGTAGGGATTATTTCCCGCTGTTTTGAGCAGTATCGGTATTAGTAGAGTGTGCTAATACTAGGATTGAATTAATTGACATGATATGATGTTTTGATACATGTGTTGATGATGTGTGATGGTATGCATAATATTGTGAATGTATATGTTATGCATGTGTTGTGAATGGACTGTTTTATGGCTTAGAGTGTGAGCATATGTCCATTGTGGATTTTGTTGTGATGTTGCATTGCTAGATGATTAGCATGCATATTGTGGCCTTTATGGTGGTAGCTAATTCCCGTGGTGAGGAATTAGTGATGTCAGTCGTTTTGGACTGTTGTTGATGTTTGCATGCTAGGTGAATTAGCGTGCATAGCATGGCCCTTGGGGTGGTAGCTAATTCCCATAGTGAGGAATTAGTGATGCGAGTCACTAGGTCTCAAATGAGTGGGACTAGTGAGCTTGGTAGCCGTACCTGGATTGGTCGGTGAAGTTGAACTATATGTTCAAGAATAGTCGGTACCGCATGCATGAAGTCTCATTGCATAAATTTTGTATGGCGTCTAATATGAATGGATGTATTCCAGTATTATACGTGTGTTGTGTGTTTGTGTTGGCATTGAGTATGAGTATGAAGTGTGTTGGTGTTGAATATGATATTTGAGTTGATGTGTCGTTACTGAATAAGTGATATGATTAGGGTGATTAATGTGTTATTTACTTAACAATACATAAGATTTTATAATGCTTGTTATATCGATTGAGGAACTCACCCTTACAACTTTATTTTCAGGTAACGAGCAGTGATTAGGGGTGGACAAACGGTCGGGTCCGGTCGGTTTCGGGTCCAAAAACCCAAACCAAGATAAACCGTGGATGAAGAAAATAGATCCAATTTTGGTTAATTTAATATCGGTTAAATTCGGTTTCGGTTTGACGGTTTGACGGGTATCTCGGTTGGATTTATACGGGTTGTGCCTATTTAAAATTGCAGCCCAACTACAAGAAAGTTAACTTTTCTTTTAATATTTTAAAATAATTTATTTTCACATAAAATTGACTAGTCAGATTTTTCTATATCTATAACATCATTCATCACAAAGTCATTGAATATAGGATATCATTATATAAAATCAAATCCATATATCAAGCTCAAGGCTATTAATAAATATATTATCAATCACATGTCTAATTATCTTAACATTTAGCATTATAACAACACTATTAATATAGACACAACACATCTAAAGTTATAATTACAATCATCCATAGTGAGTATCAAAGAAGTTTAAAACCATCCAACAAGCAACATGATCAATAATTCATCCAACAAGAAGGACAAATATTGTGATTGTAGTTCTTGAGATAAAGATATAGATAAACTATTATGCATTGTTGAATTGGCATATTTGTTGAATTGGGGTATGTTGAATCTGCATATACTGAACCTAACAATTTAATACAATAAGGGAAACATGAATAACATTAACACTGATTGTTGCAAAGTACAACCAAAAATAAAGGAACAGCCAAAATATTGATGCAGTGGTTTTTGACATAACATTCTTTTAATTCTTATTTCAATTGATTGTTTAATAGAGGAAATAAATACCTTGATATCAACGGAACCTATTGTTTGTACACCAATTAAATCTATTGAGCATTCACTTTCCCATGGTTCAACTCAGCAATGCCTATTCTAGAGCTTGACCCTATAAAGAGGAAAGAGCATGGGAAAATTATAAGGTTCCATTCTTGATAAATCATCATTTAACAATTACATGAAAATTAAATGAAACAATATTTAATTATAACAAGTACCTCAATCACAACTACATGGAAATTTAATGTTGCTTGGAACCGTTACTTACTGTTATAGAGTTTTGTGGCTTTCAATTCACAACTACATGGAAATTAAATGAAACAATATTTTAAAACTACAGGAAAATGTATTAAATGAATTAAGTCAGTTTTGATAAATCATCTATTCACAACCACATGGACAAATCAGTTTTGTTATAAAATAAAGTACCTCTTTGACAAATGAGCAGTCTCATAGTAAGCAAGCCAAACATTTGAAAACAAAATGCCAAATTCCAACAAGCAAAACATCTTAATCTGAAATGAATTTGAATAGATTATAAGTATAATGAATGTTAAATTAAAACTGATATATAGTAATTAAACATTACCTAATTTCATTGAAGCTTGAGTGAGTGCCAAGATTCATCACAGAAAATTTGACCTCCCAAAAAAGGCTTACAAAATATAATTATGTGTTGTGCCAAGATGTACAAGTCATATATGACTCCAAAATATCAAAATGATTTCAAACTGTAGAAAAATAAATAAAAGCAGAATTAGTATAATATAAATTAAGTATAAAAAAGTAGAAATAATTATGCAAAATAGTCATTATCTTACAAAATTAGAAGCATCATATTTCTCAATCACAACCTATTGGTTGTGTTTGAGTAGAACCTACAGCAACACCAGTAGCACCTCCAACTGCTGCTCCAGCTCCAGCAGCCCCAATATTTGCGGTTATGAAGCATTGTTGAAATTCTGAAACAATAAAAATGAAAATGTTATAGTTAATGGAAACCAACAAAAATATATAAATAAATATTGAGCAAGAATTTTGGTACCTGATATGATTTCCTCAGTTATCCCAAACTCTTCTATGTAATTGATGTCTTTGAAATATGTACGAGCTGGCTTCAACCAGTTCTGAGTACATATCAGCCCTTCAGCCACTGCTGGACTCAAAGAGCTCCTATAACATTCTAAAACTCTCCCCCGGTGCTAAATGCACTCTCCGAAGCTACGGTTGATACAGGGGTGGCCAAAATTTCTTTCACCATTGCTGCTAGGATTGGGTAACGAGGTTTATTTTGTTTCCACCAAGTTAGAATGGATGATTTGTCATTATCATTTGTACAAGGATCATTCAAGTACCTCTCAAGTTCATTTTTTTTATCAATGGTATCTTTATCCTTCAAATGTTGCTTAAATGCATCAGCCCTTAGAAAATGTGAAGAATTTCTAGGTTGAGCATCAACAACAGATTGATTATCTGATGGACCGGATGACCGAATGGTCACATTAGTTTGGTCATGGGCAGATTTGTACCAGGTGTACAATTTAAACAAATTATCCTTGACATTTTTGGCCATTTTCATAGATTTTTCGGTCCCTTCCCCGTGAACTTGATCAAAAGACCACTCAATATATCTAAACTTATAATGAGGGTCAAAAATCACTCCAAAATAAAGAAATTGATTGATGTTCTTTTCCTCTCCCCAATATTTATCGTACTTACGCTTCATCTCATGTCCTACTGAGGCTAAATCAGAGTTCAAGTTCATAGATGCTTCTTGAAGCTCACCAAAAACAGATGATAATTGGTGGTAAGCAGTGTGCAATGACACTTGTTGAGATGAAGAAAATACCTTGGTGGCTTCATAGAAAATTTTCAAAAATTTCACAAAGGCCCTAGCCTTTTCCCAATCAGTATAGCAAGGAGGACCATGACGTCCAAACCATTCCACATACCCTACATCTTCTCCTTCTAATTTTTCAAATGCTGTTTGGAACTTCTCAGCAGCATCCAACATCATGTATGTCGAGTTCCACCTCGTGGAAACATCGAGACATAGATGTTTCCTACAAGTAATCCTATAAAATTCAACACACTCTTTGAATTTCAATGCCCTTTGTGGTGAAGATCTCACAAATCTCACAGCATTACGAATGCTTGACACAGATGAATCTTGTTCTTTCAATCCATCATTAACAATTAAATTCAAAATATGTGCGCAGCAGCGCATATGAAAAAAATCAGCTTCACCCATTAATCCATTCTTGATATGAACCCTTTTCTTTAAATATGCTACAGCTACATCGTTGGACGATGCGTTGTCAACAGTGATTGTAGACACATTTCTAAGACCCCATTCCCTCAATACATCCTCAAGTTTTCTACCAATGGTCTCCCCTTTGTGATTAGGAACTAAACTAAAGCTAATGATTCTTTTTTGGTAGTTCCAATCATTGTCAACAAAGTGAGCTGTAACTGTTATATAGCTAAGGTTTTGAATGGAAGTCCAACAATCTGTAGTAAGTGCTACCCTGCTGCAATCAGACCTAAAATAAGCTTTCAATCGCAACTTCTCATCTAGATACAACTGAAAACAATCCCTAGCAACTGTCCTCCTAGATGGGATAGTCAAAAGTGGTTCTAATTGATTACATAAGAATATAAAACCCTCACCATCAACTACTCTAAATGGGTGTTCATCAAGGATAACAAACAGAGTTATTGCCTTTCTACAAGCTTCTTTATCAAACTTTGGGCTAACAGAAATCAAGCCACCACTACCAAAAGCAAGGTTGGTTTGTTTCAGGTCATTTTCTAGGTAAGGATTTTTGTAACAAATTTTGGAGTGGGCGAGCATGTTAGACGTTCCGTGTGATTTAGGATCACATCTATATCGTTTATGGCAATGCTTACAGGCAGCAGTTCGTTCCACAACATCAGTTAATTCGATAAAATGGTCCCAACATGAAGATTTTTTCTTGGGACCATCCGCATTAGGCCTCCTTCTCTTTCTACTATGGTCAATAGGAGGGATAAGAGCCTCAGTTGCAGCTGCAAACGATTAATAAAGCATACAAAAATACACTTAGTAAAACAAAAACATTTACATAAAAAAGAACACTAGTTAATAAATTATTTATTTTTCACATACTGTATCTACTAATGAGCATGAAAGAAACACTAGTAATAAGTAGTATTAGATTATTAAAAGGAATACTAGTTATATATTTGTTTGTTCACATACTGTACAAACACAAAATCAGGTTAAAAGGAATACTAGTAGTTTTAAAATATTGTATTAGATTATTAAAAGGAATACTGTATTATATATTTGTTAATTCATATCAGGTTTTTCAAAACACAAAATAAAATTAACATTTGAAAACTTCTAATAGCCTAACCAATATTTCACATTCAAACAACATAGGCAAAAAATAGAGTTAATTAACACTTACTGTCTTGTTGTTCTTGCTCCATAATTTCCAACCCAACTGGTGGTACTTCTCTACTACTATCTCCTTGCTCCATCTTTCCAATTTCCAGTCCATATAATAAAACATGTCAAAACAAAATCCAACAAAATAATTAATACAAATAAATCAAGAATCAGAGAGATAACATTAGCTATTAAATCAAGAATCAAACAGAAAAGTAACATTACCTGATTAGAGTTTTTTAGAAGAATCAGAGATCTAACATGTCAAAACAAATAAATAATGTTAGTTTATAACTTTGAAACATTAAAACTCAAATATTCATATGAAAACTCATGAACAAAGTAAAACCCTAAATATATAGAAGAAACAAAAGACTGAAAAAATAGAAGAAGAAAACGAAAATACCTTAAAGAAGATGATGAAGAAGAGTTCAGTGAACAATATACACGGTTTAGAAGAAGGATCTATGCCATATTAAGGTTTTTGCAGCGGCGACGGTGGATTAGGGTTTGAGAAGATGAACAGTTCTTGAAGAGAAAGTGAGAGAGCGTGAGATGAGAAAAGTGAGGAAATGTGTGTTTTGCTGAGTCTGAATGGAAAAAGGCTAGGGCCTTTGTGAAATTGCCAGCATGTAAAATTGTGAATTAAACCGGTTCGGTTCGGTTTTAAATGGTTCATATATATAGGTCCGAACCGGTCCAATGCTACCCATATTAAACTGTTTGGACCAACCGATTAAACCGTTTAACCGACCCAGCCCAATCCCTTTTCATTTTTTTTTCCGGTTATGCCGGTTCCGGATCGGGCTTGGACCGTTTGTCCAGTCCTAGCAGTGATTGAGTAGAAGCTAGTCCTTGGAGTCTAGTATAGTTCCTTAGGGGGTCGTGCTCTGATAGATGTAACATCGGGATGGGATGTTTTATGTTGTTGAATAATTTACATGTGAATGTTACATGTTTTACATGATTGAGGAGATCTCTATTCGCTGCGTTTTATGCAAATGTTTATGTTTTGAATTAATAAAAGAGCATGACCTTATATGGTTGAAGGGTGTGAATATTATGTGTGACACCCTTGAATGGCATAATTACTCTGAATTGTTATATGTTTATTATTTTTTATTTAAATATTTGGGGTATTTTAGAAGGGTGTTACATTAGTGGTATCAGAGCATAGTCGGTCGAGTCGAGTCGTAATTATTCTGTTTCCCCTGTACGGTATAGGTGTTGTGTAACCCTATCAGTACTCATTGTTTTAGTTTGTTTGGGTTTTCAGAATAGAGATGGCTGGAAGAGGTAGAGATGATGCTGCGATTGCTGAGGCTCTGGGTATGCTAGCTGGAGTACTTGGAGGAAATCCGAATGTTGTGGGAATGGGAGCTGCTCGTCAACTGAGTGAGTTCCAGAAGAACAATCCTCCAATGTTCAAGGGAGCATACGATCCAGATGGCGCTCAGAAGTGGTTGAAGGAGATAGAGAGAATCTTCCGAGTGACTGAGTGTGCCGAGAACCAGAAGGTCAGGTTCGGTACGCATATGCTGTCAGAAGAAGCAGATGATTGGTGGGTTGCTACCCGCACTGAGTTGGAATCTGCTGGAAATGCTGAGATCACTTGGGCTGTGTTCAGAGAGAGATTCCTGAGGAAGTATTTTCCAGAGGATGTTAGAGGAAAGAAAGAGATAGAGTTCTTGGAATTGAAGCAGGGTAACAGGTCTGTTACTGAGTATGCTGCTAAGTTCACAGAGCTGTCAAAGTATTATACTCCCTATAATGAGGCTGCTGGAGAATTTTCAAAATGTGTGAAGTTTGAGAACGGGTTGCGTCCCGAGATCAAGCATGCTATTGGATATCAGCGGATCAGAGTGTTTTCTAACTTGGTTGACTGTTGCAGGATTTTTGAACAGGATTCCAAAGCCAGAGCGGAGAGCTATCAGCAGAGGGTTGATAGAAAAGGCAAGAATCAGAATGACCGTGGAAAATCGTATGCAGCTGGCAAAGGTTTTCAGAAGCAGAGTGGGATGAAGAGGCCTAGTGGGGGAGACTCTAGTGCTCCTGCTAAGTGTTACAGATGTGGTCAGGCGGGACATCGTTTCCATGAGTGTGCTAGTGTTGAGAAGAAGTGTTTCAAGTGTGGTAAAGGTGGTCATTTGGCTGCAGAGTGCCGGTTGAAGACTCTGACTTGCTTCAACTGTGGAGAGGTGGGCCATATCAGTCCACAGTGTCCTAAGCCGAAGAAAGAGAATCAGTCGGGAGGAAAAGTCTTTGCTTTATCGGGTTCTGAGACTTCTGCAGATGATCGTTTGATCCGAGGTACGTGTTATATTAATGGCTTTCCTCTTGTAGCTATTATTGACACCGGTGCTACTCATTCCTTTATATCTTTGGACTGTGCTGTGAAACTTAAGTTAGAGATATCTGAGATGCATGGTAGTATGGTGATTGATACTCCTGCGAAGGGTTCAGTGACTACTACTTCAGTTTGTTTGAATTGTCCTTTGAGTATTTTTGGTAGAGACTTTGGGATAGACCTTGTGTGTCTTCCACTAGTGCAGATTGATGTTATCTTGGGAATGAACTGGTTGGTGTTTAACCGAGTTTCTATCAACTGTTTTGATAAGACTGTGATATTTCCTGAGATTGAAGAAGGAAAGAGTTTGTTTCTATCAGCCAGGCAGGTGAATGAGGAAGTAGCAGATGGGGCGGAGTTGTTTATGCTGTTAGCGACTCTGGAGGCTAAAGATAAACTGGTGATTTGCGATCTAGCTGTGGTGTGTGATTTTCCTGATGTGTTTCCTGAAGAAGTGAATGAATTGCCGCCAGAGCGTGAAGTTGAGTTCTCGATTGATTTGGTACCTGGTACTAGACCGATATCGATGGCTCCGTACCGTATGTCTGCTGTTGAGTTAGCTGAATTGAAGAGTCAGTTGGAAGATCTGTTGGATAAGAAATTTATCCGTCCGAGTGTGTCACCGTGGGGTGCACCAGTGTTGTTGGTTAAGAAGAAAGAAGGTACTATGAGGTTGTGTGTGGACTACAGGCAACTGAATAAAGTGACGATCAAGAATCGGTATCCTTTGCCGAGGATTGATGATTTGATGGATCAGTTGGTTGGTGCGAGTGTGTTCAGCAAAATAGATTTGAGATCTGGGTATCATCAGATACGTGTGAAAACTGAGGATATTCAGAAGACTGCTTTCAGAACAAGGTATGGACATTATGAGTATTCTGTAATGCCTTTTGGTGTGACTAATGCGCCTGGAGTATTCATGGAGTATATGAATAGGATTTTCCATCCGTACCTAGACCAGTTTGTTGTGGTGTTTATTGATGACATTTTGGTGTATTCGAAATCTGAAGAAGAGCATGCTGAGCATTTGAGAGTGGTTTTAGAAGTTCTACGAGAAAAGAAGTTATTTGCTAAACTGTCCAAGTGTGAATTTTGGTTAGAAGAGGTTAGTTTTCTTGGTCATGTGATTTCAAGAGGTGGTGTTGCTGTTGATCCTTCTAAGATAGAAGCGGTATCTAAGTGGGAAGCTCCGAAGTCAGTTTCTGAGATAAGGAGTTTTCTTGGACTTGCAGGTTATTATAGGAAGTTCATTGAGGGATTTTCTAAGTTGGCGTTACCGTTGACGATGTTGACTAGAAAGGGACAAGCGTTTGTTTGGGACTCGAAATGTGAAGAAGGTTTCCAAGAGTTAAAGAGAAGGTTGACTACTGCTCCTATTCTGATATTACCGAGTTCGTCGGAACCATTGAGGTTTACTGTGATGCTTCATTGTTGGGTTTGGGTGGTGTGTTGATGCAGAATAAGCGGGTTATAGCCTATGCTTCGAGACAGCTGAGGGTTCATGAGAGGAACTATCCAACACACGATATAGAGTTGGCAGCTGTGGTGTTTGTTCTGAAGTTATGGAGGCATTATTTGTACGGGTCAAGATTTGAAGTTTTCAGTGACCATAAAAGTTTAAAGTATTTGTTTGATCAGAAAGAGCTGAATATGAGACAGAGGAGATGGTTAGAATTTCTGAAGGATTATGACTTTGGTTTGAATTACCATCCGGGTAAAGCAAACGTGGTGGCTGATGCATTGAGTCGGAAATCATTACATATGTCTATGTTAATGGTTAGGGAATTGGATTTAATTGAACAGTTTAGAGATTTGAGTTTGGTGTGTGAGAGTACTCACAATAGTGTTAAATTGGGAATGTTGAAGTTAACGAGTGGTATTCTGGATGAGATCAGAGAGGGTCAGAAATCCGATATGCTTTTGGTTGATAAGTTGACTTTAGTGAATCAAGGTCAAGGTGGTGAATTCAGAGTTGATGAGAATGGTATTTTGAAATTTGGTAGTCGGGTGTGTATTCCGGATGTTACTGAGCTTAAGAAGAGTATTCTTGAGGAAGGACATCGTAGTGGCTTGAGTATTCATCCTGGAGCTACGAAGATGTATCATGATTTGAAGAAGTTATTTTGGTGGCCGGGAATGAAAAGAGAAATTGCGAGTTTTGTTTATTCCTGTTTGACTTGTCAGAAGTCAAAGATTGAGCATCAGAAACCGTCTGGGCTAATGCAACCGTTGGCTATTCCAGAGTGGAAGTGGGATAGTATCAGTATGGATTTTGTTTCTGGTTTGCCGAGGACAAATAAGAATTTTGAAGCTATTTGGGTGATTGTTGACAGGTTGACAAAATCGGCTCATTTCATTCCGATCAGAATGGATTATCCGTTAGAAAGATTAGCCGAGTTGTATATTGAGAAGATTGTAAGTTTGCATGGTATTCCGTCGAGTATTGTTTCGGACAGAGATCCTAGATTTACATCGAAGTTTTGGGAAGGTTTGCAGAAGGCTTTGGGAACTAAGCTGAGATTGAGTTCTGCATATCATCCGCAGACTGATGGTCAGACTGAGAGGACGATTCAGTCACTAGAGGATCTTTTGAGGGCTTGTGTTTTGGAAAAAGGAGGTGCTTAGGATTGTTATTTGCCTTTGATTGAGTTTACCTACAACAATAGTTTTCATTCGAGCATTGGCATGGCACCGTTTGAAGCTTTGTATGGTAGGAGATGTCGGACACCTTTGTGTTGGTATGAGTCCGGTGAGAGTGTTGTGGTTGGACCGGAGATTGTTCAACAGACTACAGAAAAGATTAAGATGATTCAGGAGAAGATGAGAATTGCTCAGAGTCGTCAGAAGAGTTATCATGATAAGAGGAGGAAGTCACTTGAGTTCCAAGAGGGAGATCATGTGTTTCTTCGTGTTACTCCGATAACTGGTGTTGGTCGAGCTTTGAAGTCGAAGAAGTTGACACCTCGATTTATTGGTCCTTATCAGATTTTGGAGAGGATAGGAGAGGTAGCCTATCGTATCGCTTTACCGCCGTCGCTTGCAAATTTGCATGAGGTTTTTCATGTGTCTCAGTTGAGGAGGTACATTCATGATCCGTCGCATGTAGTCCAAGTAGATGATGTACAGGTGAGAGATAACCTGACTGTTGAAACATCACCTATGAGGATCGAGGATCGAGAGTTGAAGCAGTTGCGGGGTAAAGAGATTGCCTTGGTGAAGGTAGCTTGGGGAGGACCAGCAGGTGGCAATGTGACTTGGGAACTGGAGAGTAAGATGAAGGAGTCTTACCCAGAGTTGTTCGCCTGAGGTATGTTTTCGAGGAAGAAAACTCTTTTAGTGGGGGAGAGTTGTAACACACCGATAATAATAAAATAATTATTTAAATTGAGTTAATAATTTATTTATTAATTTAATTAAATAATTGGAAATTTTATTATTATTATTATTATTGGATTATTATTATTATTTGGAAAATATATATAAGTTGGAAATAAGAGAAAAGTCTCATTTGGAAAAAGGTTTTCACGTGAAACAGAGAAGCATCGTGAAAGAGGAAAAGACAAAGAGGCAGAGCCAGAGGAAGAAGATTGGAGAAGAGAAGAGCTTGGAGCTTGAGATTCGCCGGATTAATCAGGTAAGGGGGGGTTATCGTCGATTAATGGGTATTATGGGATAATATGTGATGGGTAGTGATAAGCCGTTAATTTGACCCTAATTGGGATTGTTGATGCTGAAGAATTGAGTTGGATAAATTGTATTTAGACTGTAATTGAATCCGTGTTTGGGTTAGTTGTGAAATTCCGAACGTATAGCTTTTTACGGAATCGGAATCGGAGGTCCGGAAGTCCTCCAACGGCGGAAAATGCGGAGAATTCTGCATTCTGCCTTGTGTTAGCGCAGGAACTGCTGTTTTGTCTGCGTTAACCGGTTAACCCAGGGCGTTAACCGGTTAACACTGTTGCGAATTGTGAAATTGGTGCTGTTTTGCCTGCATTAACCGGTTAACCCAGGGCGTTAACCGGTTAACACTGTTAAGTTTTGGGCAGTAAGCGTGTTTTGCCTGCGTTAACCGGTTAACCCAGGGCGTTAACCGGTTAACGCTGTTGCAGAGGGGAAAAAGTGTTAATTAAAATGTTGTATGCCTAATTGATGGTTGCCTATACCCGTGTGTGATATAGTAGGGATTATTTCCCGCTGTTTTGAGCAGTATCGGTATTAGTAGAGTGTGCTAATACTGGGATTGAATTAATTGACATGATATGATGTTTTGATACATGTGTTGATGATGTGTGATGGTATGCATAATATTGTGAATGTATATGTTATGCATGTGTTGTGAATGGACTGTTTTATGGCTTAGAGTGTGAGCATATGTCCATTGTGGATTTTGTTGTGATGTTGCATTGCTAGATGATTAGCATGCATATTGTGGCCTTTATGGTGGTAGCTAATTCCCGTGGTGAGGAATTAGTGATGTCAGTCGTTTTGGACTGTTGTTGATGTTTGCATGCTAGGTGAATTAGCGTGCATAGCATGGCCCTTGGGGTGGTAGCTAATTCCCATAGTGAGGAATTAGTGATGCGAGTCACTAGGTCTCAAATGAGTGGGACTAGTGAGCTTGGTAGCCGTACCTGGATTGGTCGGTGAAGTTGAACTATATGTTCAAGAATAGTCGGTACCGCATGCATGGAGTCTCATTGCATAAATTTTGTATGGCGTCTAATATGAATGGATGTATTCCAGTATTATACGTGTGTTGTGTGTTTGTGTTGGCATTGAGTATGAGTATGAAGTGTGTTGGTGTTGAATATGATATTTGAGTTGATGTGTCGTTACTGAATAAGTGATATGATTAGGGTGATTAATGTGTTATTTACTTAACAATACATAAGATTTTATAATGCTTGTTATATCGATTGAGGAACTCACCCTTACAACTTTATTTTCAGGTAACGAGCAGTGATTGAGTAGAAGCTAGTCCTTGGAGTCTAGTATAGTTCCTTAGGGGGTCGTGCTCTGATAGATGTAACATCGGGATGGGATGTTTTATGTTGTTGAATAATTTACATGTGAATGTTACATGTTTTACATGATTGAGGAGATCTCTATCCGCTGCGTTTTATGCAAATGTTTATGTTTTGAATTAATAAAAGAGCATGACCTTATATGGTTGAAGGGTGTGAATATTATGTGTGACACCCTTGAATGGCATAATTACTCTGAATTGTTATATGTTTATTATTTTTTATTTAAATATTTGGGGTATTTTAGAAGGGTGTTACACCCCGGGCATAGACACAACGCTTGGAGAAGTTCAATTGTAAAAAAAAACAAAAATTTGCAACACTAAAATAGACAATAACAATTACTCCTGACTAAAGGAAATCGGGATAGTGTCTTCCGCCTTCCAATTATTGAGTCCGTCACCAATTGTTGGGAAAATCCAGCTATCCAGGTCGCAATCGCTGTCAGCATCTTCTACAGCATTAATTTGACTCTTGTCAGAGCTGAACCCCAGGCCAAATTTGTCAGACTTGTACGGTACGTCGATCAATTGACCCCAGCCAGTACGACCACCATCTTCAACCACGGCTTGAGCGTCCTTCAGAGAAATCATAGCAGGAGGAGCACGAATAACCTTGGGTACACAGGAAGTTGGTTTAAGGACAGGATTGGTCGGAGGAACTACTTCAAATGACTGACAAGGAGTCTCAATGAATTCACCATCCATCTCGACGTATCTGAAGGTATGCACACTACTGACAATGTACTCTTCTTCTCCACACACGGTGACAATTTTGCCCTTTGTGGGATACCTCAACTTTTGATGGAGAGACGAGGCTATAGCGCCTGCCCCATGAATCCAAGGGCGTCCCAGTAAGCAGGAATAGGCAGGACGAATGTTCATTACATGGAAGGTAGTGTTGAAGACTTGAGGTCCTATCTTGATAGGAAGGACTACTTCGCGATGGACAACACTCTTCGCACCATCGTAAGCACGTACCACAATGTCACTAGGTTTCAGTTCGATGCTTTTACAGTCCAGCTTATCCAGCACAGCTATTGGCAGCACATTCAAGGAAGAGCCATTATCGATCAACACATGAGACAAAGTGATTCCCCTACACTCAATGGAGATATGCAGGGCTTTATTGTGATTCTTTCCCGCTGGTGTCAGGTCAGCATCGGAAAAGCCTAGGCCATTGTCAACAGCCAAGTGAGCAACATAATTTTCGAACTGATCGACAGATGTTTCCTGAGGTACATGAGCGGTCTTCAAGAATTTTATCAATGCATTGGCATGAGGTTCAGAAGATAACAACAAGGATAACATCGAGATCTTAGACGGGGTATGCCCCAACTGTTCTACAACATCAAAATCACTCTTGCGAATGATTTTCAGCACTTCTTCCATTTCTTTTTTGGCAACATCTTCGGGAGTAACTTCGACCGGTGTCTCTGACTGAGAAGGATTGACTGGTTCCTTTCCTCGAGTTTCAAGGACAGGAGGTGAGATTTCTGGAGAGAAGATCCTTCCGCTTCGAGTGATTTTACTAGTCCCAACAATGCCACTAGTGTTAGCAGCATTATCCACTTGCTTCACGCCATGGACGTAAACATCACCGCCATAATTCCACGGAATAGCTTTGCTTGAGGAATACGGGATCGGGCCAGGTGCAGTGATGATTAGGGGAGCTACCCTGGGCTCAACAGTAATCTTCACAGGCGCCCTAGTAGCGGTAATCTTCACTGGAACTTTGGACCTAGCAATCACAGATATTTCTTCAATAGGGTTTTCCGCCTTAGGAATCTTTTCGAAGAGAACTGTACGATCGTCCATCAGCCGTTGAATACCATTCTTCAATTTCAAACAGTCCTCGGGCCAGAGTATGCAGAGATTGCAATCTTCAGCACATCCTGGAAATAAACCAGCTTGCAATAAATTCCTCTTTATGATCGGGAGAGGAGATGTTAAGTCCGCCACATTGGAAATGTGAGAATCGTCATCCATAGCATTAACAGTCTTGTCATGGTTAGGCATAAGAGCAGTGATGACGTTAGGAGTCTCCGGAGGCTCAAACTCAATTTCTCCAGCTTCGATCATATCCTGAATCTTATTCTTCAATGACCAGCAATCGTTTGTATCATGCCCGGGGCTATCGGAGTGATATGCACACCTGGCATTGGGATTATAACGAGAAGAGGTAGTGTTGGGATTTGTAGGAGGATCTCTAAGGGTGATCAAATTTGCCTTTAGCATTCCCTGCAGTGCCTGTGCCAAGGTCATATCGATCCTGGTGAACTGCCTTCTTGGCCTGTCTTGTTTGGGCTGGAAGTTTTGAGATGGTGGTGCTGCAATCGTAACTGCTCCGATGTCATGGTCACGGTTTTTCTTGTTACGACCCTTTTGGCCGTACACAGCATTTGATTCATTCCTCCCCTGATAGGACCTTTTGGTGCTTGCAGAGGCAGCCGCCTGTATCTTTCCACTTTGGATGCCGCTTTCAACACGTTCACCTGTCAATATAAGTTCAATGAAACCTGATGAAGAACTTCCCAGTAGATGGCTGTAGAATGGGCCGGTCAATGTGCCCATGAACATATCCACCAATTCTCTGTCAGTCATAGGGGGTTTGACTCTGCCAGCCAAATCTCTCCACTTTTGAGCATATTCTTTAAAGCTTTCTTTAGATCCCATAGTCATATTCTGCAACTGTAGCCAGGTAGGTGCTAGTTCAGAGTTATACTAGTACTGTTTATAGAAAGCTGTTGCTAAATCAGTCCAGGTGCGGATGTCAGAGCTCTCGAGCTGATAATACCATTCCAACTGTGTGCCAGACAGGCTCTCTTGGAAGAAATGGATCCATAGCTTCCTGTCAGTGGTATGCGGCTGAATCTTTCTCACATAAGCTCTCAGATGCATCTGAGGACAAGACGCACCATCGTACTTAGTGAAAGTGGGGATTTTGAATTTGCGAGGAATGGTCACATCGGAGACCAGACCCAAACTTTCGAAATCCAGACCGGGCGCCTTCTGACCCTCCATAGCTAGCATACGTTCTTCCAGCAACTTGTACTTATCATCTCTTGAAGAGTACTGTTCATTTTCATAATCTTCATCGTCGTCCTCAGGGTTGAAGAGATCGACATTATCCTCTTCTGAATCATTCTCTGTCTCCTCTTCTGGACCATTCGGGATCCCAAACTTGACTCCTGCGGCCTGTCCTTTACGCCTTCTTCCCGGGTTAATGAAACTCACAGCTTTCTTGTCTTTCTTCTTTTCGAGCAAAAGAGCCTTCAGTTCCTCCTGCCCCTTGGATAAGCTTAGCATCATCTCCTTGAATTGAGCATTCTGAGTCTGGAGATCTTTGACAGTTTGTTCGAGATCCATTTTTCTATTTGTAATGAAGACCGTGAGAACATTGAACTTGTAGAATACCTGTTATGCAGTGTTATGTTATGCTATGCAATGTATGAAATGTTTTCAAGGACTTTTGGAATTTAACTTTGCGTAAATCACCAACAAGAGAGAAATGTTTATTGCTAATTTCTTTGACCAATGTTCATTACAAAAGGAATAATAATAAAATACAATGAAAGCTCAAGTCTCCCAGGGGCGGCTTCTTTTTGGGCGAAGATACGCATTGAGTCTTCGTTCCTCATTAAGCTGACTGGTAAGTTCTAACACTTTCTTCCTTTCTGCGACGAACTGAGTCTCGAAAGTATCCCTTTCTTCTCTCAACTGGATCCAGGATCTCTTTAGTTCCTCAACATTGGTAGGCATATCTGGATAAGGAATGATCTGAGGAGCACCTCCTTCAGCTTCAGGTTCGACAATCTGAGGTCTGATTACAAGATATGGCATGACAAGTTCACGAGCTCTGGCGCGTACCCATCTGAGATAAGGTTCCATAGGAATAGAATTTTTCTGTCCTAACGTACCTCTCTTCACCATGCCCCAAGCTCGTACAAATCTTTGACGGAGGCCTTGGGAATCGTTGTCATAGTCGAACACAATGCCTTCGATGATCATTTCATGTGGACCATCTCTTCGAGCACAACCAAACTGTCGCAGAGCTAAAGCAGGATTATAAGTAATACCTCCTCTTATTCCTAGGAGTGGTACATTAGGGAACTCGCCACAACGGTCAATGATGGTAACATTTTCCTTGAACTGAGGACACCAACAGATGTCTGGGTGGGAGAGCGACATTATCCTTTGAGACTATTTCAAATTCTGCTCGTTCTTCAAGACTGATTGAGGAAGGTGCGAAATAAACCACCTAGACAACAAAGGTATGCAGCACATGAGAGTCCCTTGCTTCTTCATGGTACGAGTGTGGAGGGAATGCAAAATGTCTCCCAGCAAGGTAGGTACAGGGTTATGAGTGAGAAATATCTTAATAGCATTCATGTCTATGAATTGGTCTGGATTAGGGAATAACACCAAGCCATAGATTAGCAATGCCAGGATGTCTTCGAAAGCACGGACATTCATAACTTTTAAGAATTCTCGGGCCTTATTTGTCAGGAATTTGGCAAGTAAACCCTTAACTCCACTCCTTGTTACCCAATTAGCTTCAATGTCGGACTTCGTCATGTGTAAAGCTGCGGCAACTTCTTCAGACTTCGGAACCTTTTCTAAACCACTGAACGGTAGTTGATCAAGGATAGGTATCCCAAGCAGTCTGGAGAATTCTTCCAATGTGGGTACCAACTGATAATCTGGGAATGTGAAGCAATGATGTTTAGGGTCGAAGAACTGGAATAAAACTCTTATCATATCTTCTTTGAACCCAATGGTAACTAAATTGAGAAGAGAACCATGTCTCTTGATGAACTGCGCATGATCGGAAAGTTCTGACACTAAGTTCTTGAGTTGAGGAGAGATTGCTACAAGATTAATCCGGATGGTCTTCCTGGGAGCCATAGCTTTACAAAACAGAGCAAAGTTAAACCCCTAAGTCCTTGAAATGGTTAGTACAATGTTATGATGTCATGATGTTATGATGTTAAGATGTTATGATGTTATGAGGTTAAATAAATAACAAGCACAAGCAAGTCACACAACCATCATTCCTAGGTTTTAAGGCTTGCATGAGTTCCATAGGTAAGTACCCTCCCCACTGAAGTTTAGTTGGTTCAACCTGTCCTAGAATAGTAACCGGGTTCTAGAAGGATCTCAAATCATTGACCTTCCTTCAAGTCCACTTCAGTGCAACACCAAGTGGTTGACCGAAGCTTCCCTAAAGTCCAATCTCAAAGAGTGTAGTATCGAGTCTCAACCAACCCCAGTCGGAACCGAAGTCAGTTATCTCACTACTTTCTAATGGCCAGGATGAGTCAATTAGGGTTCTAAAGGTCTGGTTAATGCTTTAATGACACCACGCGGAAGCCAAATTTTTCCTCAAGTGAACATGAGGAACATCAGGACATCCAAAGTGTCACATTAACCGTAGCTATCATTTTAACCATTCCAGTATACGCCGGATAGTCGCGATGATCTATTGCTACTTACCTAAGGTACACTAGATCCGGGTGTAGGATCTTTCACTCAAAAATACCCAAGCAATCCCTTAAAAGTAAATCAGACAATTTGGAATAAGTGATCTTGTTTTTAAGGTAACCTCTCTTTTTAAAGTGTCCCCAGCAGAGTCGCCAGTTCTGTCATACAGTGAACTGACTTGGGGTATTTTGCTTTTTATCGCAATGTCGCGGATAGCAAGAGTCGCCACTGACTTTTCTTTTATCCAATAAGGAAAGGTGGAAAAGAACAGGAAAGACCTCAATAGATTTTGGGTTCGGGAGGTACATTATACAAAGGGAAGGTATTAGCACCCTTTGTATCCATGGTTATCCATGGGCTCTTAATTGCTGGATCACTTATATTTTTGTCTGAAAAGTGTGGGTGAATTGTTAAAAATGTTTCGAAAAGAGAGTTTAACTTTGTAATGATTCTCGTATGAATGTATACAAAGTATTTATCTCGTTTGATTTTGAAAACGGTTTAGAAAAATGTAACTTGGTAATGATTCTAGTATGAATGTATACCAAGTGGTGATTTTCTAGGATTTGCAAAGTGTGAGGGGTGGAACATGTTTTAGGTTATGATCCAGTAATTGAGAGTTATACCTTCCTAAGGCCGTTATGAACGTTTCCTATCCTTATGAGGGTAAAACTGTCCTTACTATTGAGAAGTAAGTAGTTTTATCCTTTGGATGTAAAAGGGTCATTGTAGGGTCATCGATAGGTCATTGAAGGCAACAGTTGTAGGGATACCTTAGCATTCGAAGGGACGATCATCATTTAACCGTAGGCTACACCGAAGGATCATCGAGGGACAAAAATCGTATTTTCGAAGGCAACATCCGAGGGACCATGATTTATTTTATGATGATTTAACCGAAGGGTCTTTGCTAAGTGTATCCCTACATTCGCGGGACACGACCGTTATACAGTAATACCGTAGGGCAGCAAAGAGAGGTCCAAGATCACATATTTAAAGGCCGTATTTTACAATCAATTAGGTGATTAGGATGAATCTCCACATTAAAATCAATACATTAAAATTAATACATTAAAATTAATTAAGCAATTTAGGGTGGATCTTCATAAGGGTATCCCACAAATAAAGTGGAAGGCCTAAACAGCACTCTTTTCCTGGGATATGTGAACCTTTACAAAATTCAGCAAACGGGTTAGAATACCAATCAGGGTGCAATCGAGGATTACACCGCAAAAGAAAACACAGCAGCATGAATGTCAGGCAAAACAGTGCATAATTAACATAGAATAGATCAGTTTACGCATAGGACATAACAAATATCAACGGCTGTCCCGTTTGCCTCTGCCTCGCCTAGCGAGGGCCTAGCGAATGCTCGCTTAGCGATGTGCTAGCGAGCGGCTGCGGGTTTTGAATTTCAGAACAGTATGATCTCAGCATGCTGCATGCCTTATTGCATTCAATTACAGAAATAATATGGTCAAACACTCAGGATATTCAGGCGTACTGGAATTCACATGCAAAGTCTAATTACATATCCAAAAGTTCAATCATGATGCATTATGTATTTAGAGATTTACAAATTGGAAGCATAAAACAATAATGATACACAAACCTGTTTGCAATGGAGTGGTAATGCTGAATTGGCAAGTCACTTTTGGTATCGGGTTGAGTTGGGCGGCGGTAACTTCGGTGCGGATGAGCGGCCGTCAGGGTTTCTTCACTCCGACTTCTCTGGGCTACTCTCCGGGGTTGCTATGCCAGGGTTTCCGGCCGTCTCCGTCTCGGTTTTTCGTTCTCCACTTTTCGTTCTGGAGTTGGGGTATTTATAATACTCCTTTGATGACCTAATGGGCTCAGAATGAAGCCCGAAATTTTCTGTTGTCTGTCAGCTTCGCTAGGCGAGCGTGTAGCGAACGTGTAGCGAACGTTCGCTAGGCGAGCGTGTAGCGAACGTGTAGCGAACGTTCGCTAGGCGAGCGTGTAGCGAACAGGCCAATTTGGGCCATTTTCTGGATTGGGCCATTCGTGAGCTGGGCCTTTGTTCCTTTAAGACCAGTGTCATAAAAATGAGTCGGAATGCCCTGAAAAATGTCTTAAAATATTAATGGGCAAATTTTGGGGTATGACAGGTATCCATTTTGTACCTCATCCTCAAAGAGACATGTAACATATAAGATAATGTCAACAGAAGCAAATAAAACAATTAGATATCAAGATAAAATAAAAATATAAACACCCACACACACGAAAAAAAACAACCTAGGTTAAGCTTGACTTGCTTAGGGAAACTGGTCCCCAACAGAGTCATCATCTGTCGTTATGTGAAAAATGAATACTGACATAGAGTCGCCATTTTATTTATTCCAAAAGAGGAAAGGGAATATATATATATATATATATATATATATATATATATATATATATATATATATATATATAAAACCCTCTAAAGAAAAAGAAAATTGTTTTCGCAACCAAATAAGGGTTTGAAAGTCGGTTATGCAAGGGGAAGGTATTATCATTGTAGCGGTGTATTCGTCGCTATATGATTTATTGATTAAACCATAAGCAAAGCATACAATGAATTCGAGTCGCCACCGCACTTTTATTTATCTAAAGGACTGGCTAAAAAGCGAACAAAAGCCTAAGAAGTTTTACGCGTAGAAAACTAATAAAAAGATCAGAGAGTCTGGGTAAGGGGTAAATTACGCAATGGGAAGGTGTTAGGCACCCACTACGTCCTAGGTACTCCTAGGGAGCCCTTTTCACACTTGTTGTATAAAATTGTTATTTGTTATGAAATATTTATTGTGCAAACATGATTGGGATGATGAGAAAAGAATATACAATTTTTATTGTTTTTGTGTTCGAACGGATGAACCCGTTGCCTACGTACCTTCCATCAAAGGTAAGGATCAAAACGCCGTAGTTCGGCTAAAAGATTTCCAAAAGTTAGTGGATTCAATTTTAAACACAAGCCCTAAGGTCTTACGTTATCCACGGGAGAAAACTCAACCTTATACAAACAACAAGTCCACCATGTGAGAACAGCTTCAACTTGCTAGTGAGGGGTTAACCCTATAATAAGCAAGGAAGACTTACAATTCAATCAACTAAGGACAAATAGGTGAGATTGACATCAACCAACTAGGACAAATCAAACCTAAGGCTAATGTATGAAAACTTAACAAGCATGGACAAAGCCACAAAACCATTGAATGGGTGAAGTTAACTGATTATGATTATTCACAAAAGGAGGGTCAAAGTATGATTAAGATTGATTCAAAAGAAGTATTATGAAATGGAGTTTGAAAAAAAGTTAAGGACTTGGGGTCCAGGTTTTAACTTAAAAGCGTGAAGATGTTTGCACAATATTTATCTCAAGTTTTGAAAGTAATGTGTGAAAAGGTTTAGGACAAAATGGATGAATGGATGAAAATGGAGTGTAAAACTTCCTAGAAGGTTCACCTCTTGAAATCATATAGAAGATGACTCAAGTGTGTCCTTTGGAATAGCAATAAGCAATAACAAACAAGCACAAGATGAAAGTCAACAAAAGCGGATACCGGATGCCAATTACTGGACTTATACCAATCTCCTAAAACAAGAACTGGATATCAGAGGCCACTCTATGGACTTATACCAATCTCCTCAATAAAGAAATAAAAAGTGGATACCGGATGCCAATCTATCTGGACTTATACCAATCTCCAACATATGATCATAGGAAAGCAAATGCCAAATTACACGGACTTACAATTGCATCCTCACATAAAACAAACAAATGCATCAAGCAAAGAGAAGATGAGTGGCCAATGAAATGGTCTTACAACTCACTTCCATATCATAGGAACAATGACCAATGAATGGTCTTACAATTGTCCTCAATGGGCAAACAACAAAGATATGTCGCAAAGACAGATGAAATGATCATGCACTAATGGGCAATTAATGATGATAAATGCACAAAGCATACAAGCAAACATGTGCGTATGAAATAAGCAATCAATCAATCAAAGTCATTCAGCACACTCTATAACCAAACAATTAGGCTCATACAAAGGGTTAGGCATTGAAGCCAACTGGAATATGGTTAATGGTGCTCTTAACCTTGCCATTGAGGGGCTAAGGTGAAGCAGATGAAAGGATATGAGGGGTGTGCCTCATGGCTCTTATCCCTGGCCAGGGAGAGCATTTGAATGATAGAGGGTGTGGGAGTTCAGAAAGATGGAACTCTCTCCACAAGATTAGACTCTATAGATCTTGGGTTTTTACTCACTATGCATCAACACAAGTAGTGTGAGCAAGGTGAGTGACTCACAGAATAGTAGGAGATAGGTTGCATATCTCTTGGATTCTACCAATTGCCTTATTTAAAGGACTTTTCCTGCTTGGGACAAATGTAAACACACACAAACATTGCCTCTTAAGGAGGACTTCAGACAGTTTCCTGGCCAAGTAACAGGCCAGGTCTTCCAGACTACATGAAGATAAGGAATTATACCTCAATGCAAATTGCTATTAAAGCAAAGCAAAGCAAGTTCTTAAAGAACTAAGCAACTAAGGGTACCTGAAACCAGTCAAACAGAATCAGTACACAACTTAAAGTCAAACCAAAATGAGATAAGGATCAACAGTCAACATAATCAGTTAAATGTGCAATGCACAAGGCTCAAAGCATGTGAGCTAAGCAACCTACAAAACAAGCAAGTTAGTCATGATAATCAAATCAAGCTCAATCAGTTTGTATTGATCTTTTTGAAACATTTGTTGCTTAACCTGAAACAACAAACTTAAACATGAGCAACATGACCACTAGGACAAGCCTAGGGTCAAAAAGAGATAAGAAAATCAAAATAGCAAGTGAAATTCAATCAAAATCAAGTTCAAGCAATCAAGAAGCAAACCCAAGTGGTTCCATGTTCATATCATGCATCATTATCATTTCACAAGCAAATTAGGTCAAAGCATGTCATATAGAAGCTCAAAGAAGTCAACAGAATGATTTAACTCAAAACCAATCTCAAACATCTCAATAAATCCTCAAATAATTCATGATCAAACATCATCCCTAACATGATATGCATACCAAATTTCAGCTCATTTGGATCAAGGGAAGTAGGTCAATGAAAATCATAAAGGCAAGGCAAGTTCAAGCATACTCAAAGAAGTCAACCAAACATGCACCAACTTCAATAAATCATAAAACAGTGACAACATATGAGAAATGAATGGGATTAAAACCATGACAAAGCTTAAGATGTCTACAAATCACATGTCAAATTTCAAGTCCATCCAATTAAGCATGAGAATTTCACAAATCAAATGAGAACATGTGTCACAAAAAGTCAACATATGACCAAACAGGGGAGAAAATCCCAAACAAATAGGAAATGCCATCAATAATTCCAGAAAAATTCACATGTATTCTAGACATCCACAAGTACACTCATGCAAAAATTCAAACCAATTTGTGTTCATTAAGCATGGGAATAAAAATCATGAAGTTGGACATCAATGGTGTGACACAAATTGTCACACCCTAATTCAAAAAATCATAACTCACAAACCAGCAATGATAAATTCACAAACTCTACACCTAAATCACCATGAATGTGTCTAGTTTAAGCACAAAAAATTTCAAAGGCATTGGATAATGTATCATCATTTCACAATTGATTTGGCAAGACATACATAAAATGGACACATATGACAAACCCTAACACAATTTAAAATCCACTCATGTAAAAAATCTGGAAAAAACATGATAAAAAACTAGAGATCAAGATGAACATTTTGCAAAAAGTCCCATGAATTTTGGATCAAAATTGATGCACTTATGATTTTTGTAAGTTAGTGATCAAAATGAAATAAATATTGTGAAATAACATGATTTAATGGGACAATTAGGCACGGCAGTGGCATTTTAGTAATATTGGAGGTCACTAAGTGAAACTCTGCGTTTCACTTAGTGACGTGTTGGGCAGTGATACGCTTCATGGTGATAAAACAGTGACAACATGCAGACAAAACCTTCAAAAGCCAAAACGATTTTCTGGGTTTGCAATTAGGGTTTTGGTTAGCTACAGTACATCATCATCTTGTTCATCAATGGCTGATGAACTTTTCTCCCAGAATTGACAATTAAATACACCATTCGACTCAGCAAGCAACATACATTCATAATCTAACATCCATTTTCATTAAAACGAGCCAACAAAGAGGAATCATGCGAAAACATATTAGAACATCAAATTTCATTTCAGCATAACTTTCAAATTACTCAACCATTTTCAATGATTTAAAGTTCAATAGAATCAGCAAAGTAAGATCTATCTAGAGTATAACACGATTTGGCAAATAGAGAGATTCAAAAACTCACTTGGTTTGAAGTGCAGTGGTGATGCAGTAATTGTTTGGTTGTGTAAAGTTGAAACAGGTGCTCTACAAGCTTCCAGATGATGAATGAGTGAAGGAATTTGGCTCAGCTACCTTGGGTTTTGCTCAAATTGAAATCTGCCATGGGAGAGCTTCTTCAAAACAGTCCATGAAAAAGGCTTTACAGTTGAGATGTGAGGCTGGCAAATGGTTCCAAATGGTTTGTATGTGATGGCACCAACAAGCAATGCACGAGTTCTTTGAGGTTTTCAGCAGAATTTTCAAAATGAAGAAATGGATGTTTTTGAGAGCAAGAGAGTTTTGATCTGTTTGTGAGAGTTGTGGCTAGGGTTTTCAGAGTGTAAATGATGAATATATACTATGTTTATTGTTGGTTTAGATTAGTTAATGGAAGTGTAATCAGAATTTGCTAATTGGATGTTTTTGCTAATTTGTGCATTTCCACTCAAATGTTGCATGAGCATGGTTACAGCTGCGAATTGGGCCTTGGCACACACTCCAAACATGATTTCTGATCAATTGCAAGTGGTAAAATGTGTTGGAAATGTTTAATTTGGAAACTCATTTTTTCACCTCACTTGAATTAATTCAAACCACTTTAAAAATTCCATTTTGATTGGTGAACTTTTGGTGAATTATGATGACATATTTGGAAAGAGGGAATCAAATATGACTTGTAGCAAAAAACCCCACCCAATTTGGCCAAATGGTTTGGAAGATATGGCCTTTTGAAGTTCAAAAATGTTTGAGAAAGATTTAATCATAACTTGCCAACCATAAATGGGAATTGAGTGTTCTTGGACTTTTTGGAAATGGGAGAACAAGATCTTCAACTTTCATGTTGGGAAAAAATTCATTTGAAGCTTGTATCATGATGTAATTTTGAGGAGAAGAAGTTTCCATTTTTGGCAAATTCCAATTACAGGTCAACTTTCTATTTTGGGAAATTTCTTGTTTGACTTCAAATTCTTCACTGTGGATGTTTGACATGTTATATGAGGCTTATATGGACATGAATGAGACCTCTCAGACCAATTCCCACCATCAAATCACTGATTAAATGGACAGTTGACCAAGGTTGACTTCAGTTGACTTTGCTAGGGTTTTGCTTGACTGAACCATGTTCTGATGAATTCCAAGCCCCTACCACTTGATATCTTGATTCAAAATGATGTCACAACTCATATGAACTCTTGATGAATGATCATGGTGCCCAAATTCTGCAAGAATGGCCACCATCTATCTCAATGACTGACTTTGACTGATTTGACCTAATTTGCTTCAGCTGCAAGTAACATGGTTAGATGACAATATTTTGTACCTTTGGTCAATAGACAGATGAAAAGCAATGATATACAAATGCAATACATGCTTGGTGATCAAGAACCAACACTCACAAGATAACCCACCCACTAGGAGGGAAGCAAAGGTATGCAATGATCCTTGAGGCAATGATATGGTATGATATGATGCCATGAGGGATCTTAGGGCCAAAATTGGGGTCTTACAGATGCCCCTATTTAAGGTCATTCTAGCCGGAGAAGTGAAGTTTAGAAATCTTCATCTTGACGCGGTAGAATGGGCTTAAATAACAGTAATGAGACGAATTTTGGTCCCTAAGAGACCTCATGATGCAAATGTATGCATGCAAAAGACACAAATTCTGTGGGGAATATGATTCACACAGAAGAAAAGACGATCCATCGGAGTGATACACTCACCAGGAACAGAGACTCTAACAAGATTCTTGTTGGGGATAGACAAAACTGATACAGCGCGAACAAGACACGACTTTGATTAGGGAAACAGAAATCAGATTGGAGACCTCACAAGGGAGTGAAGGACTCACACTGGGGAAAAGAACTCCAAAGGAAAATAAATCCATTGGAAAGACACAAGCTGACTCCTGGGGAGAAGCAACAGGAAAACTTCACTGAGGAAACACCAAAGAATGAGGTGTTACCGGTATAAGGGTAACAAACTCAGGAAGAATGAATATCTAAGACCGGTATAAGGGTGAGAGATATCAATCAACCAAACATCTGAGAAAGACCTGAAAAAGGTACATAACCTCAGGAAAATCTGACTCCACGGGGGGACCGAGGTCATAATAGGGAGCAGAAAGGAAGGAACACCAGAGATACCGAGGTATATAATAGGTGATCAACCAAAGCGTGAATTGGTATATATGCCAAAACACTCATCATCCGAAAGGAGGGCTTGAAAAAGCAAATCGACTTACAGGATGGACATTCGAATCCACAACGGGAAAACGAATCTTACTCAACTGGGGACACAAACCCAAAGAGTGCATGAGACATATTATTCATTACCGGCAGACCGTGAATAATATACTCGCATGAGATTTATTATCTATTACCGTCAGAACGTAGATAATAAACTCGCATGGTAAGAAACACCAGAGATACCGAAGTATATAATAGGTGATCTACCGAAAACGTGAGTTGGTATATATGCCAAAACACTCATCATCCAGAACACAAACTGGTTAAAGAATGGATATTCGATTCTACAAAGAATACGAATCTTACTCGACTGGGGAATATCAACAAAGGACTCCAACCAAAGAGCGCATGAGACATATTATTCATTACCGGCAGACCGTGAATAATATACTCGCATGAGATTTATTATCTATTACCGTCAGAACGTAGATAATAAACTCGCATGGTAAGAAACACCAGAGATACCGAAGTATATAATAGGTGACTAACCAAAAAGAGAGCCAATCGATACCAAGCATCCGGGTAAACGAAAGACAACTCAAAGGGATAAATTGCAAGCATCCGGCAATTATCCGACAACAAAGAAATATCCGACTCCGCGAAGGGAAATAACGAATCTTACTTAACAAAGAAAACGCAAAAGGCTTCGACTGAAGAGTGCATGAGATATATTATTCATAGCCGTCAAAACGTGAATAATAACCTCGCATGGAAGATTATCCTTAACCGGGTTGTAGGTTGTTTATAGGATAAAATCCGAAAAGAAAGGCATCGGGATACCAAACTAGGTATATAATGATGAACAATCAAAGGGAGCAACAGTCATTACCAACAAGAGGGTAAATGAAAGAAGGCTCGCTGGGAACGCATTGATGAAAATCAATGATCCGGGGAACACAATCACTGACAAAAGGTGAAAGGACCCGCTGGAGATAAAATTGCTAGCATACGGCAATTATCCACAAAAGACTTGCTAGGGATATAAGTGCTTATCTGAGCAACTTATCCAAGCGAAAGGAAGATCAACATCAAGTATTGAATGAAGATAACCACAAAGAGGGGATTGTCATCGGTTGGGATGAACAACAAAATTAACTCTGCAAGTGGAGAAAACAGGGTTTATGACTACCGGTTCGTAGGTAGAAAAACCGCAAAGATAGGACTTACGACTGCTGGTTTGTAGGCAGAGGGCCAAACTCTGGTGGGGATAACCACAAAATTAGGGTTTACATCTACCGAATACGGGGTAGAAAACCAACAACTCCGCGTGGGGATAGAACAAATCACAAATCCGCACGGGAAGCCAAAATAGGGTTTATAACAAACCGCAAACTGCCGGAGAGCAGGAAAATAGGATTTACAACTACCGACTGTTAGGTAGAAAACCAAAACTACTCCGCTGGGGAATGACCCGCTGGGAAGCACAAGACTTTTGACAAATAGCCAGTTCGGGAATAATCCGAAAAGACAGACTGAATCAAGACATGTCCTAATGAGGATGTAACTCAAATAGGAAAATCCGTCCCAATATATGTGTTGGGAGGAAACGGAAGAAACCGTCATCCACGAGGGTATATCTCAGTGGGGAACTGCAGAAGGACAGACAACAGACACTTTCTGCTTACGGGGCTGACTCTATATGGAGAGATTTTAAACACCCGACATCTGCTTTGGGAAGATCTATAGAGAAGATCAGTATCACCATAGCAGGGAACACAACAAACAAAGGATATATGGCAAGAAATGCAACATGAATATCTGAATGTTTATGATTATGCATGAATATGCGTGATTTATGTTTGATGAATGCTGACAAAACAGACATATCTAACTCAAACAGGTCCAGGAATCAAACGCCTGGTATTATACTTCCAGGGAAAAACCAACTGGAAAGCCAATCTGCGGAGATCTATATGCTGAGAAACAAAGATCTGCGGGTACTGCTGAGGAAGCAGAGAATCAGAGATATTCAGGAAACCAAATCTCCGAGTGATGGATCAGCAAACAAACCGATCAGGGCACAGAAAGTCACAACAGGCAAAACAGCCACCAAGACGAATCTGTTGGAGAACAAGAGAAAACCCAAGATATCTGCAGGGGATCCCAGTGTCAACTGAGAAACAAAAGGGTGCATTGCACAAGCACGAACTGCTGTAGAAGCAACTCCACATAACTCCGTTGGGGAACAACCCACTGAGGGAGAATGTACCACACAAGTAGATTCTGCAACAAGCCACTCTACTTGGGGAGAATACACAAAGCAAACTGATCGCAACAAGTAGATTCTGCAATATAAGCCACTCTACTGGGGATCACAAGCAGTCAGGAAATCAATCCGTTCTCTGAATGCTAGAGCCATCATCCGACCATACTGGGGATTGAAGGAGTATTCAACAGGCGAAACTGCCACAACAAACGTTCTGCAGACTATGCTGAGGAAAAGATGGTTGAAATACTGGGATGTCAACCCAATCAACCACTGAATAAGAAAATAAATCCTGCTCTGCTGAGGAGAACAAACACTCTGATAGAGAGACAGCAACAACTCTTCAGACGACTTCGCCGGGGGAAAGGTAAAGTACCGGGTATCAAACCGCCGACTTACCGAGTCTTTTAAAAAGAAAGCGATCGTGCTGAGGAAACAGCCAATTCCGCTGGCAACTGCACTGGGAAGAGTGACAACAACTCTGCTCACAACTCCGATGGGAATATCAATAACAGCTCTACTTGTGACTGTGCTGAGGAGACAAATAAAGTCTGGGGCAGGCGACCCACTGGAGAAAGTGACGGGGCACCAGGATGACAAACCATCAACCGCCGAATCTCACAAGGAAACACCCATGCTGGGGAAAACTGCTGCTGGAGAAAACGAAGTCTTCAACAACACTCTGCTTGCGACTATACTGGGGAACAACCCCACCAACAACTCTGTTTGAGGAACAACCCCAACAAAGATCTGAAGAAAGAAGATACAACCAAACCAGGAATATGGACAAATGTCTTACCTGTTGGAAATCATGCCACCCTCGGGAGAGCACTGAGATATTCTTGAGTATCCTTTCAATATTGTGAATGTTCACTTTGTTTAAAACAATATTTTTGAAAAATTTATTTGTTTAAAACAATGATATTTTATCAATTTAAAACATGCAAAACATTTGTTGAATTGTTACAAATAAGAGTGCAAATAATCGGATAAAAAGCTCAAATTGATTTGATGGAATGGTAGCCTGCAAATGGCAAGACTCCATAGATCTGTACAAATTTGAAATCAGTGATATATATTGGAGAAGGGCTACATTGAACATAATGATCCTTTCTCTACCAATTTGAATCTCGATGTATTCGAAGCTTCAGTTTGACGACGAATCGAGAATCCTCTGACGAAAAGACAGCTGGTGAAACAGAAAGTCTTGTCAGGATACAGTTACTTGCCAAATCCCTAATTTTTGCCTAGATTGCCCTAGGGTGAGGTACTCAATCTAGCGGGATGCAAATATTCTTTTTTTTCAAGTCTCTAATTTTTGCCTGGATTACCCTTGCGGGTTCTCCACCGAGACGCTCATTTTTGCCTAAGTCGCCCTTTCGGGTTTTCAACTTAGCGAGCTATTATGTTTTTCATTTGCATATACTTCTTTTTTTTTTAGGCAAAGTATCTCTTGACTGCATCTGAATTCACAGGACGAGTGAAATCCTCCCCATCCATTGTTGTAAGCATCAAAGCACCGCCTGAAAAGGCTCTCTTAACAACATATGGACCCTCATAGTTTGGAGTCCACTTGCCCCTGGAATCGGGCACGAAAGACAGGACCTTCTTGAGCACGAGATCACCTTCTCGGAACACACGAGGTTTGACCTTCTTATCGAATGCTTTCTTCATTCTCTGCTGACATAACTGACCATGGCACATGGCAGTCAATCGTTTCTCTTCAATCAGATTCAGTTGGTCATAACGACTCTGAATCCATTCAGCATCAGTCAACTAGGGACTTTGAGGGTATAATTTTTCTTTTTTCTATTTGAAAAATTTTGAAAAAAAATTTCCTGATTTTTTGATTTTTCATCTTTTTCACCCTCTTTTTTTTTTCTTTTTTTTTTTACATTACATTTGTAATGCCCCAGTTTGACTGTTTAGCTGATTCTCATGACATAGCTGAATGAGCTTCTTTTCGTGCTCAAGAAGACGGGTAATCTCGTCAGGAATCCCCTTCAACATCATCTTCCTCTGCCTCAAATACAAGGAATTCAAGATTGGGAGATGGCGTTGGATCATTATGTTCAATGGGTTTAGAAATCCCTGCATAATGATTTTGGATAATGAAAAGCTTTTGAATTTAAACAAGCAAATCATTTATGCAGATGAAAAAGCTGTTTTTGTTTTTCAGAGTTTTTTGTGATCACTGATTTCATGCAAAAAGAAAAAAGTGAAAACAAATGGAAAAACAAATGTTTAACAATGCATTAATTGAATGAAAACATCATTGTATTAAATGCTGCCAACAATGTCATCGCTTCTCCTTTTGGCATGGGAGAAGGGTTTTAAACAAAGTGAACAAATCACGCTGACTTATGAATGACCGTAGGAACATCCACAGCGACCCAATTGTGGCAGACACCACCAAGTATGATGAAATTGTTCAGATCTTCTGCATCCTCTTCCAAGATAGCAGCAGCCTCTTCTTCAGGTTGATCATCATGGATGAATCCTCCACTTGAACAAACCTTGCTCATTATATGCCCTAGAACAGTAGCCAATGCCAGCCCAGGATTGGTTAACCAGGAATAAATCCATCAACAGCACTTTGTCTGGCAAATTCCTCCTCTGAGTTCACAACTCTCTTGCTTAAAACGATCCATAAATCTGGCAGAGTCGGCTCTGGTATAGTACCGGCAAAGTGCGTCTTCAAAATAAATGAAGATCGCAGGGTCAGACCACAGGACGGGAGACCGGAACAAAACACCCGCTTATGCAAATGATGCATGAAGTGTTTATGCATATGCTTGTTTTTTACTTCAAAGGAACTCGAGGGTTTTATTTGCAAACTTTGAAATATTTAAGCATTTTGATCGGATATGAAAATATCTCATCAGATGTATCAGGTGAAAAAAATTTCCCGATTTTTTCATGTTTGAGAATTTTTGCAAATAAACTCCTTTGAGTTCCTTGAAAATTTTCTTTTTCTGATGATATGAAGTGTAGATGAGTGCATGAATGCATGAATGCAACAATCACACTCAAGGATCAAGCAAGTCACACCAAACAAGGGTCATGGGAAAGCTCATTGTATCCCTAATATCAATCATCCATTTTGGTGGATTTAGGTTTTCACCTTATCGACACCCAAGTTCCATTGATATTAACGGTATATGAACCGGCTCGAACATCCTTAATATCAACCATCCTTTTTGGGGGATTTAGGTTTTATACCTGATCAACACCCAGGTTCCATTGATATTAACGATATTTGAACGACTCAACCACGAATCACGGGTTTGTTGGGAGTCACGAGCATGGAGTCTCGGTTAAGAACCACCCAAAGGGAGTGTACTAGGGTTTAAACCTGCCAGACATGTTCTATCAGAGGTTCCCATAATCATCGTTCCATCTTTCGAATATTATCGGAGGAACGAATACTCGTATTCAAAAAATATTCTCAAGAGAAACTCTTATGAGTGTAGTATCGCGTAACAATCGCATCAGAACTTACATCTGAACGACCTCCGCACTACGTTCCTAAAAATAGGCCAAGAGGGGTTTGGTAAACTATGGTCCTTGGCTTCTGCGGCACATGATTGAAAGAATAATGCCTAACCACAAATAACTTGTGTGACATTATTAATCCAACATGACCTCCACCAAGTGAATGGACTCGCAAGTCAACTGGCTAAGGAATACTCCACACCAGTCAACAAGACTACGCCATTCTCCTATCCTAGAGTGCACTCGAGTTCGGGTATAGAACTCATCTCACAGATCACCAAAGCAAACAGCAATTGTATATCAAGCAATTCAAACATTACAATCAATACAGTCATCCCAAATGGTACAAAAATATGTCATATAACAAATAACAATATATCACACAACAAGGGTGAAAAGTAGGCAATACAACCAGGGATCGATTATCCCCAGCAGAGTCGCCACTTTTCTGTAGCGGTGTATTCGTCGCTATATGATTTATTGATTAAACCATAAGCAAAGCATACAATGAATTCGAGTCGCCACCGCACTTTTATTTATCCAAAGGACTGGCTAAAAAGCGAACAAAAGCCTAAGAAGTTTTACGCGTAGAAAACTAATAAAAAGATCAGAGAGTCTGGGTAAGGGGTAAATTACGCAATGGGAAGGTGTTAGGCACCCACTACGTCCTAGGTACTCCTAGGGAGCCCTTTTCACACTTGTTGTATAAAATTGTTATTTGTTATGAAATATTTATTGTGCAAACATGATTGGGATGATGAGAAAAGAATATACAATTTTTATTGTTTTTGTGTTCGAACGGATGAACCCGTTGCCTACGTACCTTCCATCAAAGGTAAGGATCAAAACGCCGTAGTTCGGCTAAAAGATTTCCAAAAGTTAGTGGATTCAATTTTAAACACAAGCCCTAAGGTCTTACGTTATCCACGGGAGAAAACTCAACCTTATACAAACAACAAGTCCACCATGTGAGAACAGCTTCAACTTGCTAGTGAGGGGTTAACCCTATAATAAGCAAGGAAGACTTACAATTCAATCAACTAAGGACAAATAGGTGAGATTGACATCAACCAACTAGGACAAATCAAACCTAAGGCTAATGTATGAAAACTTAACAAGCATGGACAAAGCCACAAAACCATTGAATGGGTGAAGTTAACTGATTATGATTATTCACAAAAGGAGGGTCAAAGTATGATTAAGATTGATTCAAAAGAAGTATTATGAAATGGAGTTTGAAAAAAAGTTAAGGACTTGGGGTCCAGGTTTTAACTTAAAAGCGTGAAGATGTTTGCACAATATTTATCTCAAGTTTTGAAAGTAATGTGTGAAAAGGTTTAGGACAAAATGGATGAATTGATGAAAATGGAGTGTAAAAATTCCTAGAAGGTTCACCTCTTGAAATCATATAGAAGATGACTCAAGTGTGTCCTTTGGAATAGCAATAAGCAATAACAAACAAGCACAAGATGAAAGTCAACAAAAGCGGATACCGGATGCCAATTACTGGACTTATACCAATCTCCTAAAACAAGAACTGGATATCAGAGGCCACTTTATGGACTTATACCAATCTCCTCAATAAAGAAATAAAAAGTGGATACCGGATGCCAATCTATCTGGACTTATACCAATCTCCAACATATGATCATAGGAAAGCAAATGCCAAATTACACGGACTTACAATTGCATCCTCACATAAAACAAACAAATTCATCAAGCAAAGAGAAGATGAGTGGCCAATGAAATGGTCTTACAACTCACTTCCATATCATAGGAACAACGACCAATGAATGGTCTTACAATTGTCCTCAATGGGCAAACAACAAAGATATGTCGCAAAGACAGATGAAATGATCATGCACTAATGGGCAATTAATGATGATAAATGCACAAAGCATACAAGCAAACATGTGCGTATGAAATAAGCAATCAATCAATCAAAGTCATTCAGCACACTCTATAACCAAACAATTAGGCTCATACAAAGGGTTAGGCATTGAAGCCAACTGGAATATGGTTAATGGTGCTCTTAACCTTGCCATTGAGGGGCTAAGGTGAAGCAGATGAAAGGATATGAGGGGTGTGCCTCATGGCTCTTATCCCTGGCCAGGGAGAGCATTTGAATGATAGAGGGTGTGGGAGTTCAGAAAGATGGAACTCTCTCCACAAGATTAGACTCTATAGATCTTGGGTTTTTACTCACTATGCATCAACACAAGTAGTGTGAGCAAGGTGAGTGACTCACAGAATAGTAGGAGATAGGTTGCATATCTCTTGGATTCTACCAATTGCCTTATTTAAAGGACTTTTCCTGCTTGGGACAAATGTAAACACACACAAACATTGCCTCTTAAGGAGGACTTCAGACAGTTTCCTGGCCAAGTAACAGGCCAGGTCTTCCAGACTACATGAAGATAAGGAATTATACCTCAATGCAAATTGCTATTAAAGCAAAGAAAAGCAAGTTCTTAAAGAACTAAGCAACTAAGGGTACCTGAAACCAGTCAAACAGAATCAGTACACAACTCAAAGTCAAACCAAAATGAGATAAGGATCAACAGTCAACATAATCAGTTAAATGTGCAATGCACAAGGCTCAAAGCATGTGAGCTAAGCAACCTACAAAACAAGCAAGTTAGTCATGATAATCAAATCAAGCTCAATCAGTTTGTATTGATCTTTTTGAAACATTTGTTGCTTAACCTGAAACAACAAACTTAAACATGAGCAACATGACCACTAGGACAAGCCTAGGGTCAAAAAGAGATAAGAAAATCAAAATAGCAAGTGAAATTCAATCAAAATCAAGTTCAAGCAATCAAGAAGCAAACCCAAGTGGTTCCATGTTCATATCATGCATCATTATCATTTCACAAGCAAATTAGGTCAAAGCATGTCATATAGAAGCTCAAAGAAGTCAACAGAATGATTTAACTCAAAACCAATCTCAAACATCTCAATAAATCCTCAAATAATTCATGATCAAACATCATCCCTAACATGATATGCATACCAAATTTCAGCTAATTTGGATCAAGGGAAGTAGGTCAATGAAAATCATAAAAGCAAGGCAAGTTCAAGCATGCTCAAAGAAGTCAACCAAACATGCACCAACTTCAATAAATCATAAAACAGTGACAACATATGAGAAATGAATGGGATTAAAACCATGACAAAGCTTAAGATGTCTACAAATCACATGTCAAATTTCAAGTCCATCCAATTAAGCATGAGAATTTCACAAATCAAATGAGAACATGTGTCACAAAAAGTCAACATATGACCAAACAGGGGAGAAAATCCCAAACAAATAGGAAATGCCATCAATAATTCCAGAAACATTCACATGTATTCTAGACATCCACAAGTACACTCATGCAAAAATTCAAACCAATTTGAGTTCATTAAGCATGGTAATAAAAATCATGAAGTTGGACATCAATGGTGTGACACAAATTGTCACACCCTAATTCAAAAAATCATAACTCACAAACCATCAATGATAAATTCACAAACTCTACACCAAAATCACCATGAATGTGTCTAGTTTAAGCACAAAAAATTTCAAAGGCATTGGATAATGTATCATCATTTCACAATTGATTTGGCAAGACATACATAAAATGGACACATATGACAAACCCTAACACAATTTAAAATCCACTCATGTAAAAAATCTGGAAAAAACATGATAAAAACCTAGAGATCAAGATGAACATTTTGCAAAAAGTCCCATGAATTTTGGATCAAAATTGATGCACTTATGATTTTTGTAAGTTGGTGATCAAAGTGAAATAAATATTGTGAAATAACATGATTTAATGGGACAATTAGGCACGGCAGTGGCATTTTAGTAATATTGGAGGTCACTAAGTGAAACTCTGCGTTTCACTTAGTGACGTGTTGGGCAGTGATACGCTTCATGGTGATAAAACAGTGACAACATGCAGACAAAACCTTCAAAAGCCAAAACGATTTTCTGGGTTTGCAATTAGGGTTTTGGTTAGCTACAGTACATCATCATCTTGTTCATCAATGGCTGATGAACTTTTCTCCCAGAATTGACAATTAAATACACCATTCGACTCAGCAAGCAACATACATTCATAATCTAACATCCATTTTCATTAAAACGAGCCAACAAAGAGGAATCATGCGAAAACATATTAGAACATCAAATTTCATTTCAGCATAACTTTCAAATTACTCAACCATTTTCAATGATTTAAAGTTCAATAGAATCAGCAAAGTAAGATTTATCTAGAGTATAACACGATTTGGCAAATAGAGAGATTCGAAAACTCACTTGGTTTGAAGTGCAGTGGTGATGCAGTAATTGTTTGGTTGTGTAAAGCTGAAACAGGTGCTCTACAAGCTTCCAGATGATGAATGAGTGAAGGAATTTGGCTTAGCTACCTTGGGTTTTGCTCAAATCGAAATCTGCCATGGGAGAGCTTCTTCAAAACAGTCCATGAAAAAGGCTTTACAGTTGAGATGTGAGGCTGGCAAATGGTTCCAAATGGTTTGTATGTGATGGCACCAACAAGCAATACACGAGTTCTTTGAGGTTTTCAGCAGAATTTTCAAAATGAAGAAATGGATGTTTTTGAGAGCAAGAGAGTTTTGATCTGTTTGTGAGAGTTGTGGCTAGGGTTTTCAGAGTGTAAATGATGAATATATACTCTGTTTATTGTTGGTTTAGATTAGTTAATGGAAGTGTAATCAGAATTTGCTAATTGGATGTTTTTGCTAATTTGTGCATTTCCACTCAAATGTTGCATGGGCATGGTTACAGCTGCGAATTGGGCCTTGGCACACACTCCAAACATGATTTCTGATCAATTGCAAGTGGTAAAATGTGTTGGAAATGTTTAATTTGGAAACTCATTTTTTCACCTCACTTGAATTAATTCAAACCACTTTAAAAATGCCATTTTGATTGGTGAACTTTTGGTGAATTATGATGACATATTTGGAAAGAGGGAATCAAATATGACTTGTAGCAAAAAACCCCACCCAATTTGGCCAAATGGTTTGGAAGATATGGCCTTTTGAAGTTCAGAATTTTTTGAGAAAGATTTAATCATAACTTGCCAACCATAAATGGGAATTGAGTGTTCTTGGACTTTTTGGAAATGGGAGAACAAGATCTTCAACTTTCATGTTGGGAAAATATTCATTTGAAGCTTGTATCATGATGTAATTTTGAGGAGAAGAAGTTTCCATTTTTGGCAAATTCCAATTACAGGTCAACTTTCTATTTTGGGAAATTTCTTGTTTGACTTCAAATTCTTCACTGTGGATGTTTGACATGTTATATGAGGCTTATATGGACATGAATGAGACCTCTCAGACCAATTCCCACCATCAAATCACTGATTAAATGGACAGTTGACCAAGGTTGACTTCAGTTGACTTTGCTAGGGTTTTGCTTGACTGAACCATGTTCTGATGAATTCCAAGCCCCTACCACTTGATATCTTGATTCAAAATGATGTCACAACTCATATGAACTCTTGATGAATGATCATGGTGCCCAAATTCTGCAAGAATGGCCACCATCTATCTCAATGACTGACTTTGACTGATTTGACCTAATTTGCTTCAGCTGCAAGTAACATGGTTAGATGACAATATTTTGTACCTTTGGTCAATAGACAGATGAAAAGCAATGATATACAAATGCAATACATGCTTGGTGATCAAGAACCAACACTCACAAGATAACCCACCCACTAGGAGGGAAGCAAAGGTATGCAATGATCCTTGAGGCAATGATATGGTATGATATGATGTCATGAGGGATCTTAGGGCCAAAATTGGGGTCTTACAATCATCCCTCACATCCATCCTGCTCGATGGGAACCATCTAAGTTGTCTACGTGAAATGGATGTTTATCTAATAAGTTTACTTTGCTAAAAGATGGAAATGGTTGGATTTTTTTATTATTGTGCTTGCCAAGGATTGGGGCCCTTGTGCCTACGTATGATCATCGTGAAACGAAGAATCAGAGCACCATAGTTTGGAGTAGAAAATGATTGTTTGTGGGTTGATTTTAGTGAACAGTGTTAACATTCACATTCTAGCGATTAAATGTTTCTTGTATGCTCATGAATGGGAGACATAAGCATTTGTTTGTTTGCGGTAGAAAGGATGTGCTTGGGTCGCATTCTAGCAGTTAAGCATTTACTTGTATGGTCGCGCATGAGAGGTTTAAGCGTTGTTCGTACCACGGTAGAATGGAATAAACATGTCCTAATGTGAAAAGGTTTTTTTGGAATGATGCCCTAAGGCCCAAAAAGAGTTTGACGAGTTGATGTTGATTTTATGTTTTGAAAAGGTATTGTTTTTTATTAGAATTGCACTAAAGACTACGGGTGGAGGTGAATATTTCAGACGACCAAGTCAAGCATCTTGTGTCCAAAATATTTAGAGTGAGGATAGGAAAACTTCATTCTCACTCCTTCTCCACCACTTAAAGCTCATGGCGCACAATTCTAATCGTATTTTTATTGTATTTTTGAATTTGATTAAGAAAATGTCGCTTGACGTTGAATTGGGGGTTTATTGCTTATTATTTTGAAATGGTGAATTTGAACTAATTCCTAAGAGATCAAAAGGAAAACAAAGGAAGAAAAATTACAATCAAAAGGGAGAGGGGTACATGAAAAATTACAAGGGAAATAATGCTAGAAATAAAGGGGTCTCGTTGTAAGGTAGCCGAAGAGAAAGCCTTGTGTGTGCAAAGTGGCCTAAGCTAACAAGTGGATAATGGACTTAAAAAATGTCTCCCTAGGGTAGTGTCATGAATTTCATTCTTGCAATAAAAGATTACAATTCCAAAGAAACTCCAAGTTAAACAATAGGTCAAATACAATAATCCAAGGTCTAAATGCAAGTGTCCTAATAAGTTTTCTAAGTCCAACATTAGGTCACAAATGATACATCCTTATTTTTTATTTTCATTTTATCACGTTTTTTGTTCATTTTAACAAGCTAAAGACATAAATTAAAGTGCATGGAATAAAATGAGCAATAAAATTAAACCGCAAAAGGTAAATTATGGAACATAAATTGCGGGAATTTAAATAGCGAGGAAATAAGGTGCAATAATGTAAAGGTTAGAAGTTAGTAGTTAGTATGTTAATGATTAAAGGAGCAATCAATCAAGTCAGGACAATTTTGAGCTATATTAAGCAATCGTAAATGGAATTATGTTGAAGCCACACCTATCTGAGATCGGTCAGTAACAATGTATGTGTTAAGCATGTTGGAGGTCTAACACAAAGTTAGCCTCCTGAAACAATGCAGCACAATAAAAAATGGAAAGACAATGCTCAAGCAACAAAAGGTCTCATCTATCATCAAGAGATTCAACAATATGATCAACCAAGGGAAGCCTATCAACACCTCAAAGTGTCAAGAATGATCTATTGATCACTCATTAACATGTTTGAAGTGTTGAAGGTTCAATCAACCTTAGGATCAATAATCAATGATATTCAAGATTGTCATCAACCAATATAGTCATAAACAAAGGGGTAAAATAAAAATAAATAATAATAATAGTGATATAATTATATTAAATAGAAATTAATTGAAATGTGAAAAGAAAGAAAAAATCAAAAGTTTGATTAGAATGCTAAGTGAAATAAAAATAATAAAAAGAAGAAACAAAAATGAAAAGAAATCAACATGACATATTTATTCATGAACACAAACCATGTTCAATCATCTTCCTCATGTTGCGAATGGAGCAAAACTCTAAAAATAAATCCAAACATGACACTATTTTGAGAGTTGTTATGTTTTGTTTTAAGGTAGTATATGGTTATTATGGTAGAATAATGGAGGAGAAGGAAATCGTGTGTTTACATGGTGGAGGTAATGGTTATGTGGATGAAGGTTGGAGATTTGCTATTGATGTTGTTGTATGAAGATATTGTATTTGTACATGGTGGTTGAGTGGTTCAAATAAGAAACGGGGGTTGAATGAGTTTGGGTTTTAGATTAAAAAAGAGAGTTTGAATGTGATTTTGGCAGAGGTTTGGTGGCTGTTTGGCTTGTAAAAATGAGAGGGGATAATGCTCTATTTATAGGGGAAGCATATGGGTTGAAGTGTGTGAAAAATGATTCACTTTGTGTAAAAAATGAAAGTTAATGTTGATGTCCGTGCAAGTGTAACTGGTTACCAGGATTTGGGTAACCGGTTACCCAGACTGAAAATGGCCTTAGAAGTCTGCTTAAAGCAGGTGTAATCGGTTACCATAATTTGGGTAATCAGTTACATGTACAGAAAATTGCCCATGGATGCCTGTTTAAAAGAGGGTGTAATCGGCTACCATAATTTAGGTAACCGATTACCAGGACCCAAATTTGATTTTTTTTGTTATGTTATGTTTTTTTTAGTGATTGGAATGTTAATGCTTATGTTGATGAAATGATGAATGTATGCATATGTAGTAGGGTAAATTTTGGGGTATGGCAATCTCTCCACCTCGGGTTATATGTGGAATATGGATTCTCTCGCTGATTGTTAACATAATTAACATTGTCTTCAGTGGATCCTCCAGCAAGGATCATCTGATAGTCACCAGTAGAATGTCTATTTAACCCGCATACTTCACAGTAGAAGACCGTTGGGGTGGCACAAGCTACATAAGCTACAAGTGTGGGCACAAATGATGTTATACTCAAATATTAAATCTTTTGATAGAATGCGTCTACCTTGGTGTTCATATGATCGAACAAACTTACTTCATAAAGCCCATCCTTTTGACGAGCCTTAGCAATTTGTTCTCTGATGCTTCCTCATGAGTGGTGGTTCTTCTAATATGCCCACAATCAAGTTATACACCACATCTTATGGGTTATTCATGAGCTCACCATCAACGGCCGCATCTAAAGCCATCCTCATAGAATAGAGGATACCATTGTAAATGGTGTATATTATCAACCATTTATATAACTCATGGAACAGGAAGAGTCTCAACAGATCATTAAAATAATCACAAGCGTCAAAGAGAGACTACCCTATCCTCTTGCCTAAAGTTATTGATCTCGCTTCTCACTTAGGTCGTCTTGCTTGGCAAAAAGAACTGCGCAAGGAAAGCAACCTTGATTTGTGCGCATGTAGTTATAGAATTTGTTCACAGATATTGGAGCCACACTCAGGCTCTATCTCTTAGTGAGAATGGTAACAATCTGATTTGAATGGCATTTTGGTCAACGCCATTGGCTTTTAGAGTGCCACAGAATTCGATGAAAGTGGATAAATGAAGATTCGGGTTTCCAGTAGGTAACCCTGAGAATTGGTTTTGTTGAACCATGCACACTAGCAAAGGCTTAATCTTAAATTTATTAGTCGTGATAGGCGAATGAACAATACTACTATGTGATTCCTCATTGGTGGGAACCACATAGTTTTTCAGTGGTTTGGTGTCAATGACTGATCCATCCATTTGTCTGAGAATTTGGTGTCTCTCATAGAGAGAACGCTTAATTTTGTTCACAGGTTCAAAAAAGATTTCTCGTTGATCGGGTTCTTCATATACGCAGGTAGCGAAGAAATTATAGCAGCAAAAATAAAACATAAAAAGGTGATTTAGTCTATACGGTGCTAAAATAAAATTTCAATATCAAAAATATCTCCCCAGCAAAGGCGCCAAAAGCTTGATGCATGCCGCAAGTGCACGACAATGAGAAGTAGTCAAAGATATCGAACCACATGCAGATATATTTGAGTACCAATTTTTACTCTAGTGCTATGCAGCTAAAACGATCGAAATATTTGTGGATTCAATGCAAAGGAGTAAAATTAACAGAATAACACAACAGAACATGGGGTACGTGTTAATCTATCTCGACATACCCAATGGACTTTCAAAAATCAAATACGAGAAAAGGGAGTGAGTTATAGAAAAATAAATAAAATTGTACATTATCTACTTTTGTAGCATGTGTACTCTCTCATATGAATAAAATTCGTCTGCTTTCACTAGCCCGAATTATTCATCTATGAACTCATATTTTTGGAACAGTTATGAAAATTTCTCAACCGAGAGCGAGACACCTTGTCATGTTGGTTCCTCGAACGCGACTTTCTCAACCAAGAGTGAGATTCCTTATCAGTGACACCGCAACTTGGTTATTTAGCAATCCAATCTCAAATACTCAATATTTACCTTTCAGTACATGATCAATATCTAAGTTGCTTTTGCTTTTGAAACCGACACAAATATGTTTATGCACTTGGGTTCTAAAATAACGTGTTGCTCATGTTTTCTCTTTATTAAAATATGGATGATTCAAGTGGGGTTTTCCATGAGATAGGTCTCACGACCCCTTATCCCTAATGGACTACTCATTCATAGTGAGATTAATCTCTAATAAATAAAGTATAAACATAACAAGCATAACAAACAAGTAAAAGTGATTACAAGAGTAAACTTGAGTGAAGATAATGATTGAATAAAGAAAAATCTTCAGGAATACTTGAATGCTCTTACAAGAAAGTTGAAATTACAGCAAAATAAACTTAGAGAATGTGGTAGTAAAGCATGATGATTGTTAAAAATGATTCAAGGTCTATTTATAGCCTTTAAACACATTCAAGGTCTTAAATCTATGTAAACGATACTTAAGGTCATTAAGTGCTTGAATTGGAGCTGCTTGGAGGCACCAACAGATATAAAACATGCAAAACTTCAAAAGTTCATAACTGTCGTTGGGCTAAACACATGCAATGTCAGAAAACAATGCTTGCATGTGTTGTTCTCTGGAAAAAATAGGGGGGAAGTCAAGGAACAACACGACCCCTTTCAGGGGACACGCCCATCACGTGTTGCCCTTGGGTTTTTACTATGGGCACAACTCTTTGAGCCAACATGGCATGTGTCGGCTGACACGGACCAACCGTGTTGGCCTCGGGTCTTTTATATGAGAGGACTTCCTTTTTGTGTGTTTCTTGATCTTTTTCGCTTCATCTTGGTTCAACACTCCCTTATTACTTGAAAAAAACAAAAGCACACCAAAGCCCATAAAAACGGAATAAAACAAGAAATGAAAGCATAATGAACACTACTAAAGACACACAATAAGCGGTATAAATGTCACATATCATCTACCCTACTAAGAGACATTAATCCAATTTAGAGAGTAGACTTATTAATATTAATGATTTGACCAGAGACAACAAAATAATTATGGAAAACCCTTTGAAGAGATATGATATTGGAATTACCTTTGCAGAATAACAGAATGTTATCTGCATATAGAATGTGTGTGGAAATGCAAAGCTTTTTGGTGGTCTGTGCAACACGAATGAGATGGAAGATGAACAATGAACACCATAAAATTGAAAATCTATATGTATTCAAGATAAACACCACAAAATTGAATCTAATTTTTGAATAATTTATAGGTATGTATAGACAACAAAGTAAACATATAAAATATCAAACAAAACCAGACAATCTGAAAAAACATTTGCAAAATAAAATGACTAGTATATTCCCTTCAAATTGTTAACCACGTCATAAAGTATTGGAGTAATTGTTTCCAAAGTAGCTCATTCAACCTTGAAACCAGGCTTAGATCCCTTTGGCTTGCGCTTTGTGCTGATAACCTCAAACAGAACTGTTCAGTGCACCTAGAAGGCATGAAGTGCTCAACACGAACATGAATCCTTTTCGTCAAAATGTTGTTACTAACTTGCTTGTTGACCTCAACACCAATGGCACGTACATTGACATTCCAGACACGACCGATAACCATGGTAGAACTTGTGAGGGATATCTTTGTGAATGACCATGGCATCCTTCTTCCTGAATGAGTAAGAGAAAAAATCTCTGATGCGAGATCTCAAAACATAATCGACCAATATCTTGTCTAGGGTTTCTCTTTTCCCTTCCTTCCCTCACTTTAATTGCCAATGGACTTAGAATTCACTACCCTAGGGTTTCGTTGTGTTACACAATTCATCTTCCTCCCTATTTTCTTTAAAATCTATTTTACTTTAACAATTTTTTTTAATCTCTATTAATGAATTTAACATATTTTTTTAAATAAATTTTACTTTAAATAATAAATAAACAAATTTAAAAAATTATTTGGAAAAAGAAAATAAAAACTTTGTTATGTCACATCATAAAAAATGAATTAAAATGAAAAAAAATACATATCAACGTTTTTGGAGCAACTTTGGAGATGGAGGACCAAAACTGTTTAAGAAATAAATAGCGAGACTGATTTCATGAGTAGGGGAAAATGGGGTGAACAAAACTATAATTTAGCCTAAATTTTATATATCTTTATGAGTTATTTTAGAAGGTTTATGTTTAATATTATTACCAGTATGTACTAATTCATTATTTATTAAGTGGCACACTTCATAATTTCCCTATTAACAAACATTCAAGATAGTCTTCAATTATCACATCAACATCTCTATGAGTCACTATAGGAGGCGCGTCAACTATGAGTTCCTTCGGAATAATCATAAGAAACCTAAACTGCCTCAATACACGCTCTAATAGATTGGTTACATGAGTCAAGATATGTGTGCTAGCCATTCTGAATACCAACATATATCTAGTAAGGGCTATATCTCACAGTGATTGTCATATGGAATGAAGGAGATATCATCCACCAAAATGAACTCAAGGGAATGTTATTAAGTCTCAATCATCGTGTGTCCCATATGTGAAGAAATGTAACACGCACATGGAAATTCTTCACCTTAGTCATAAACTATTTGCCATAAAGCGATAGTAGAAAAAGAATGGAGTACCCGGAATTAAAAATAGGTCTAACAAAAAAATATTATGAATTATATAAGAATTATTCAAAAAAATTATAAAGATAATTAACTACATATATATTATCTAAAAGAGACAATTGGTTCATGTCATTTATTTGTTCTTGAACGTACTTGATTTGTTCAACTTGACGTATAAGTAAACCAAACATGAAACACTTCAGTTATACTCATAAATTCTGTGTAGGTCTATGAAGTAACAAACATATACAACATCAACATATGTTGTACTTTTCTCCACAAAAATGGTTGTGTCAACCAAGTACAAAAAAAATAGATCCTCAAGGCACAATGTCGATCTTTTACTCTCCGAGCGCATCATTATCGTAATGAGTAACAATGTCACTAAAATGATGCAAGTATATGGTTTCTAGAAATTTAAACCGTACATGGCATCCTCGTGTCTGTGCAATCCTGAGTTCTACCTCACCAGATTTGACTTTTGAACCATCAAATCTAGTGCTTCAAATATTTGAATCAATGAGTGATTTAATAGTTGTCCTTTGGTGGACCAATGGAGAAGGCAAGAATCATCTTGCAAATTGATGTTCATCTCACCAACTGTCTAGGAAGTTAACTTTATTTTTAGCTACATTCTTTAGCCCAAATGCTCATGACACATCAAAAAATTATAAAACTAATGAATTATAATTAAATAAAAAGTTTACCCATTCACTCCATAAGTGAGGTAAAGTTTAAGTACCTTAAACTATTTTTGTAAATACAAATAAAATGATAAATTTTTATATATTTTACTAGTTCAACCTATTTACAAATATTTAAAAATTCCACAAAGTTGAGAATTTAAATTTTGAAAGAAAAAAAATAGTGGGTTCTGTATAAATTTACTTTGATATAAAATATATTGAAAACTTTTTTATATAATATATGAAATTTCCCTTAATAAACTTAATCAAGCCACTTTTTTATATATATAATTGTTCTAGGTCGGTCATATCTTCGACAATTTGATACGTTTTCAGCTATCAGACCACTACATAGAAGAAACTCCTCAAAGTTTTTTTGTTCTATTCCCAAAAATAGTTGTCATCTTTAAAAAAAATTATAAAAATTGTGACTAATAATCAATGTCATAATTAAATTCTTAAAGGATTGTCATAAGACCAACTCGCTTGTTATATTTATTTGATAGAAAGATATATTATTTTTCTAAAGATATATCTTTGAATTTTATTTTACAATAAAATATTTTAAAAGTTGACAAATTTATTATTTATTCAGTCATTATGATTAAATAGATAGAAAGTTAATAAAATTTAAGTCATGAGGTTATCCATTATGAACCTAATGAAACTTTATAAGATACTTGATTCGATTCATTGATTAGATAATGGATTCCACTAACTAGTCTATGTCGATACAATGACATGTGTCAGAGGATGGTGCATGCAAACAATCTAACACCCAAATCATAGACAAAATGAGACAGAGAGAAATATTGTAGGTTTGAGAGTGTGTATATTGATTATGACGTTTGTCCTCTTTTAATGGGTGGATTTTAGGTTTTAAGGATCTAAAACCTTTCTTGTAGGAAAGAAATCAAAAGTATTACTCATTATGTCATCTAACATTCTTTTTTAATCACACACTTTGATTAGGTGTATTCTTAGAGAGAAAGTTAAGATGTTCTTGAAGTCTTGTAACTTTTTTTTACTTGTTTCTCATTGCGACCCCTTATCTAATCCTTCACAAGAGTTACTGTTTAGGTTTGGTCATCTTTAATATGTGTCAATATTTTATTAAATGATGCTATCCTTAATTGGTTCAGGTAGAAACTAAATGTCTAAAATATTTTTGAACAATTTATCTTAGTCTTGCCTAACTTATTATTGGTAAAGTCTTATAACTTTTCTCACTAGTTTAACTTCGTTCATGTTATCATATCAACTCTTAATATAAGTGTCTTTTTTAATGAGAAATTTTAATATATAGTTCAAAAATATATTATCAATATGAATTAGTGTTAAAGTCTCATGTTCTAAATCCTTAACGTAACGTCTTACAATTTTAAGGTCTTATAATTGTAAGAAAATTTCAAAATACAAATATGTAAATATTTATATTTCATTATCAATGTGAAGTGATGTATGATTACGATTGATTAAATTTTTGTGTGACATGATAAAAAATTTATAGTTAGACGAATTCTACAAGTTAAAAAAATGTGAAAACAATATTTTTATCAGTTAAATTTATGTCAAAATATTTTTTAATAATTTATTTTTACTCTAGTTTTAAATTTTATTTACAATTTAATATTAAAAATGTTTTTTTTATCAATGACCCTATTTTTAAGATTAAAATAAAACCATTGACTATTTTGAAACAATTATGTAGGGTATGTCATAAGATCGATAACTTGACAGACGAGACTCTTATATGGGATATGTCATGAGACCGATAACCCCAACTTATGAGATACCGACTCATAATAAGAGTTCTAATAGCAAAAGAAGTTTATCCAGCATCAAACTGAATACTTGATGACAACTATTTCTTTCTACATATAAATATATGCAAAATTAGTAAGAATTTTATTACTATCCATAACCTAACTTAAATTGAAGGAAATAATGATATATTAATAAACATCTAATCAGACTATTATTAAAATTAAATATTTAACAAAGAAAGAAAAACAGGGAAGTCATATATTTCTCATCACTATAAACTTGATTAAGTGTCAAAGATACATGCAAAATTAGAATAGAAAAATAAAATAAAACTTTTTGACAAGTTCCAGAAGGAAGATTTTGGAGTAGCTGTAGAAGTATCCATTTGGAATGGGGTATCTGGGAGTTCTCTTTTGGATGCGCGTATAAACCGATAAACACCTACCTAAGACTCTCGATATTCTATGAAATTATTCAAATAACAAATATGTTATAAAACTTAACATTCCTTATAGTTTATTTGATGATTTACAAGGAACTCGTAACACTTGATTTGTATAAAAAAAAAGTTTTTAAATAATTTTTGTATAGTTTATTAAGAATATTGAAATTTTATTCAGACAGAGTGTGCTCAAAAGCTTTCTTTCGAAAAAGACAATATTGAGTTTTTATAAAAAATTTAAGAAAAATGAGGTATAGTGAGAATCTTCAAACTTAATTAAGACACAAAATAGATAATAAAAGGGAATAGTTCAATACATCCTATATCATTACTCACATATCCTAGTAAAAATTCAAAAATACCCCTTTTACGTTATATGAATTTTGAAATTTAGCCGTATCTCAACACTACAAACTCAATATTATAATCACTCCAAAGACAAGTAAAGAATATATCCAGATTATAAAATATTAGATGCAACATTCAAACATTGAAATTCGGACGCTGTCATTTAAGTAACAAGTGACAGACATTCTTTCCTTCTCCCTTACCTTACATTTCAAATAAATAAAGAATTAATCTCAAGAACACCAGGTTAAAGAATTTCTTAAATATGTTGAGAGGACTATCTTGGATCAGGTCAAAGAGAAGATTGTTTGTGCATGAATCGATCATGTCAGACACTTTGCCAATATAACAACTAACAAAGTTGAATCTATTAGAAGTAATTCATATTTATTAGTTGTACTATTTTCTTAACCCCTAAGTTTGTTAGAGGGTATTTTAGTATTTTATCCTATTCTAGTAACCCTAGTTTTAACTTATAAATAGGGTGGCAATCATTGTAACTTTTATCATGTTTTGTAGCCGTCATTCTCTTAATAGAATATTCCGTTCATCATTTATTCTATCTTTGCACCAACAATTGGTATCTAGAGCTCCGGTTCGGATTCATTAGGGAAACACGGGAAACACGAGTGAACGTGAGGTCTTGTGTGTTTGATTTTGATTCTTAGATTCGTGTTGAATCTTGAACAAAATCTGATCAGAATTTTAATTATGTGGGTTGGGAAACACTGTGAGAAATCTGAGTGTACTGTGCAAGGTAGAAAGATGAACGGAAACGGAAACATGAACACCAAACTTCCAGTATTTGACGGTAAAAACTGGAATCGTTGGATGATCCAAATGCGTGTATTGTTCGGTGCTCAAGATGTTCTAGATCTTGTCACTGATGGTTATGTTCCGGTAGCAGCAGATGCGACGGATGAACAGAAAAACGCGCAGAAGGAAGTAAGGAAGAAGGATCAGAAAGCATTGTTCTTTATTCATCAATGTGTTGATGTAAATGTGTTTGAGAAGATTGCAGATTCAACGACAGCAAAGGCTGCGTGGGACACACTGGTTAGATGTTATGGTGGTGACGCATCAGTGAAGAAGGTGAAGCTTCAGTCCTTGAGAAAGCAATACGAGAATCTCAACATGAAGAATAATGAGAAAGTTTCTGAATACATCTCCAGAGTGATTCTAATCACTAATGAGATGAAAGCGTGTGGAGAAACTCTTTCTGAAGAAACAATCATGGAAAAGGTATTGAGATCCCTTACCTCTCAATTTGATTACATTGTGGTAGCAATAGAACATTCCAAAGATCTGAGCACCATGAGAATTGAAGAGCTGCAGAGCAGTTTAGAAGCGCAAGAGTTGCGTTTGACTGAGAGAACTTCTGAAAGGGAAGTAGAGCAGCAGGCTCTGAAAGCAACTTCTGATAGGAGGTATCAGAAGCAGTCAGAAGCCAGGAGAAGATCTGATGGTGGTCAGAAGTCAGAAAGCTCAACCTCTATTAGACAAAAGAATGCTTAGAAGGGAAAAGAGAAGTATGACAAGAAGAAGATCCAATGTTACTGTTGTAAGAAGTTTGGTCACTTTTCTAGAGACTGTTGGTCAAACAAGGAGAGAAAATCAGAAGAAGCAAATATAGCCAAAAGTTCTGATGACGAATCTGTGCTATTGATGGCCTCTGAATCTGATGATATGGATCTGATAGACTGGTGGTATATGGACACTGGCTGTTCAAATCATCTTACTGGAAACAAGAAATGGCTGGTTGACTTTGACTCTGAAAAGAGGACAAAGATCAGATGTGCTGATGACAAATATCTTAATGTAGAAGGTATGGGAAATGTCAGAGTGATTCTGAACAATGGGAAAACAGCATTGATTCAGAACGTGTGGTATGTACCTGGCATCAGAAGCAATCTGATGAGTGTGGGACAATTAATTGAGAAAGGTTTTTCAGTTACCATGAAGGACAATCTTCTGAAGCTGTATGACTGCAACCAGAAGTTGATTATGGAGTTAGAACAGGGAAGGAATAGAACATTCAAGGTGAATGTCAGAACTGCAGACTCAGAATGTCTTAGTGCAACAAGTGCTGAGAAGGAGAGTGAGTTGTGGCACAGAAGATTTGGTCATTTGAATTTCAGAAGCTTAAAACATCTGAATTCAAAGAAGTTGGTACATGGAATTCCTGCAATTAAGAAGCCTAAAAAGTCATGCAAAGTTTGCATGGAAGGAAAACAACCACGATTGCCATTTGCGTCAGAAACTGCTCCAAGAGCAAAACATGCCTTGGGAGTTGTACATTCTGATGTGTGTGGTCCATTTCCAGTAGCATCGATTGGAGGGAATAAATACTTTGTGTTATTTGTTGATGAATTCACAAGAATGACATGGGTATCCCTTATTAAGTTTAAACACGAGGTGTTTGATGAATTCAAGAAGTTCAGAATGAAGGCTGAGAATCAGAGTGGTCAGAAGTTGAAGATTCTTAGAACTGACGGTGGAGGTGAGTATAACTCCAAAGAGTTCCAGAAGTTCTGTGAGGAGAATGGAATTGAGCATGAGGTTACTGCTCCTTATACCCCTCAACACAATGGTCTTGCTGAAAGGAGAAACTGCACTTTGCTTGATATAGTGAGAAGCATGCTAAAGGAGAAGAAACTTCCTCAGAAGCTCTGGGGAGAAGCTGTTGCCACTGCAACGTATGTACTCAACCGATGTCCTACGAAGAAGTTGAAGGAAATAGTTCCAATACAGAAGTGGACTGGAGATAAGCAAAGTGTTAGTCATCTGAAGGTGTTTGGTTCTGTTTGTTATAAACATGTTCCAGAAGCCAGAAGACAGAAGCTGGATGATAGAAGCAAAGTGATGATTCTGATAGGGTACCACAGTACAGGTGCATACAAGCTCTATTGTCCATAAACCAACAAAATTGAATTCAGCAGAGATGTGATTGTGAAGGAATCAGAATTTTGGAATTGGGATAAGTCTCAATCTGATTCTGATGTTAGAACTTCTGAAGAAAGGTCAGAGTTAAGAATTTCTGAAGTTGGAGTAAACTCTGACGTTGATTCTGATTCTGATAGTGATTCTGACTCTGGAGAAGACTCAGAAGATGAAGGTGACTCTGATGATCCAGACTCTGATGACCCAGACTCTGATGGTAATCCAGATTCTGGTGGCAATTCAGACTCTGGAAATATGCCATCCCCTGAAGATGGTCAAAGCTCTGGAGGAAGTCAACCATCTGAAGCTAGAAACTCTGAAGCTCAAGACTCTGAACAAGTTCAGAGACCACAAAGAATCAGAAACATCCCCAGAAGATATGCAGAATTTGACATGCTGCAAGACACTGAAGTAAACTCTGAAGGAGAAGTTATTCAGTGTGCCATGTTAGTAGACTCTGAACCTATAAGTACAGAAGAGGCTCTTAAGCAGAAGCTCTGGCTGAAGGCCATGAAAAAAGAACTTGATGTTATAGAGAGAAACAAGACTTAAAGACAAGAAAGCCATCAGCGTCAGATGGGTTTTCAAGCAGAAGTTAAAGCCAGATGGTTCAATTGGCAAACATAAAGCAAGGTTGGTAGCCAGAGGATTTCTACAGAAACCTGGGCTGGATTACTCTGAAGTGTTTGCACCTGTAGCAAGACATGAAACAATCAGAATGGTGATTGCAATAGCTGCTAACAAGAATTGGCCTCTGATGCATTTAGATGTAAAATCTGCATTTCTGAACGGTCCATTAGAAGAAGAAGTTTACGTGTCACAACCTCCTGGATTTGTGAAAAAGAATCAGGAAGGGATGGTGTACAGATTATACAAAGCTCTATATGGATTGAAACAAGCGCCCAGAGCTTGGAATCAGAAGATTGATTCATTTTTCAAGAAGCAAGGCTTTTAGAAATGTGAGATGGAGTACGGTGTCTATGTTCAGCATACTTCTGAAGGAAATATGACTCTGGTATGTTTATATGTTGATGATATACTACTGACTGGAAGTTCTGAACAGGAGATAGCCAAGTTCAAGAAAGTTCTGATGAATGAATTCGAAATGACTGATCTAGGCAAAATGACATACTTTCTAGGGATGGGGTTCAGATACTCTGAGAAAGGTATTATTTTGCATCAGCTCAAGTATGAATTAGAACTTCTGAAGAGATTTAATCTGAAGAATTGTAAGATTGCTGTCACACCTTCTAATACAAATCAGAAACTGGATTCTGACTCTGATGGAAAGGATGTGGACGCTACAACCTTCAAACAGTTGGTTAGTTCTCTGAGGTATTTGTGCAATACCAAACCTGATATTTGCTATTCAGTTGGGATGGTTAGTAGGTTCATGAGTAAACCTAAGTGGTCCCATTACCAAGCTGCTGTCAGGATTCTGAGGTATATCAAGGGAACTCTGAAGTATGGAGTATTATTTCCTTCTGGAAGAAAGGATGAGTCAGAACTTATGAGTTATTCAGATTCTGATTGGTGTGGAGACAGAGTTGACAGAAGAAGTACGTCTGGGTACTTATTCAAATTTCTGGGAGGTCCCATTTCTTGGTGTTCCAAGAAGCAACCTGTTGTGGCGTTGTCAACTTGTGAAGCTGAATACATTGCAGGTGTTGTTACTGCATGCCAAGCTGTGTGGATTCTGAATCTACTGCAGGATCTGAAGATTAAAGTAAACAAACCTCTGAAGCTGATGATTGACAACAAGTCTGCAATCAATCTTGCCAGAAACCCAGTGTTACATGGGAGAAGCAAGCACATTGAGACCAAGTATCATTTTCTGAGACATCAAGTTCAGAGGGGAGTGTTAGAAGTTGTACACTGCAGCACTCAGAAACAGTTGGCAGATGTTTTGACGAAAGCTATCAAGACTGATCAATTTCTCAGATTAAGGGATGAAATTGGTGTTACAAGTTTTGATGGAATATGAATTAAGGGATGGTATTAGAAGTAATTCATATTTATTAGTTGAACTATTTTCTTAGCCCCTAAGTTTGTTAGAGGGTATTTTAGTATTTTATCCTATTCTAGTAACCCTAGTTTTAGCTTATAAATAGGGTGGCAATCATTGTAACTTTTATCATGTTTTGTAGCCGTCATTCTCTTAATAGAATATTCCGTTCATCATTTATTCTACCTTTGCACCAACAGAATCTACACATGATATACTGAAGAATTGGTTGGAAAATAATAAGGGTGATTTTTGTTGAGATTTGAACGTTATGGACCAAATGCTCTGAAACCAACATAATGAGATAGAGACATCTTTTGGTCAGAGCATTATTGTGTTAGAATATCGCTTCAAAGACAATGTCCTTTATTCACAATTGGTTGGCAACGTATGTTGGACGGCTTTGAATTTTATTTTTCATGAAGCCAAGCGAGCGGATAAAACAGGTTCATATAGTTCTAAGTGTGGATGTACAGTTAGGAAGACTTACAGTCTTCCATGTGCTCGTTTAATTTCAAAGAAGCTGGAGCTTGAAAAATCAATACGTATGGATGGAGTTTTCATTCACTACACAAGGCTTCATTTTGATGATGATGGTGTGACAGAGGACGATAAATCAAACATATATATCATGACCGAGTGAAAAGTGATCCAAGAGAGATTCATGAAAGTTGATGACAACATGAAATCACACATCAAAGAGCAACTTATGAAGATTTCGTATCCAGAAACAACGGACTTTAAACTACCGTCGGAACCGGTTAAAACAAAAGGTTCCCCTAAAAAGGTAAAACCGACTCAAAGTGACAAATCCATGAGACGATTTCTTTCATATTTTGAACATGTTGGCTCACATTTTCCAAATTCTCCGACTCCCAAATCCCAAAAAAGTGTTTTCAAGGATGCTCGCATTAGCAAACCATCTCTTCCACCGCCGATACCAAAAATCAAATTCATTGAAAAGATGTCGTTTTTTATGCAAAACTACATCGAGCGGATTATAAATGTTGAAAGTAATGACAACTGTGATTTTTGAGTTGTTTCAGATTTACTGAGTAAAGGAGATGAGGACTACCAGTTTGTTCGTTGTCATCTTATACAAGAGAGAAAGATGCATAGGGAATCATACATAAAGTTATACGAGAACAAAGCAAATTACGATACAATTCTCAATCTTTTTCCTTGTCTTAGTGGTCTGACTCTGTTTAACAAATGAATTCGCTTTCCCGAAATGTGACATCTTATAGCGAGTGCTTATGATAGGGTGTGCATTGATTTAACAGTATATGGTTTCTCAGAAACATTCTTTCCACTTCTGAGTAAGCCACCTCATAATCCGTCCGAACGCATCATGTTTATTGGTTGGCTATCAAAAAGCAACATTTTGTTCGGGTTTATTTGAAATCAAGATTTCATATACCAAAGACATCACTATAGTGGATGACACATTTCACACAAGATATTGAAACATGTCTGGATCACTTTCTTGAAAGAATGGAGGAGTTAGGTAGTGACATATGGTTTGATGCGTTTTAGTTGTACTCTAACAATGTAACACGTTTTTTTATAAGTAACACACTGCATAATATTATAAAATTGGGTGGTATTTTTTGGATATTTTTTGTTTTTCAAATTTTGGTGCATAATTAGTATGATTTTGTTGTGCATAATTTTTTGGTGAATTAGGAGATGCATCTCCAGAGAGACCCTTATTTTTTGAAGAAAAAAAACGGATCCGAATATGTATCTCTGAAGTATTTCATACAAATATGATCATGTTAGTAAAATCCTTATTGGTCTGTAACTTCTATAAATAGGGTCTCTCATTCCATTTTCTGTACACAAATCAGAATGAGTACATATCTCCGTTTTTTATTTGTGTATTTCAATGGGGCAAAACCCCTCACTTTAATTCGGATCTGCGAGAACATACTTCTCGTCGATCTGAAAATCAAAATGAATACTCTCCTGCGATATCCAAAAAATCGGAGAGTTGTCAAGCTCGAGTATCGTTCATCCTCTATAGACAACGAAGAAAACATACTGAAGACAGATGATAATTTGAAGGTGATGCGGAGTATATTTTACTGTTTACTCAACAAAGAGACCAATTGAAGTGGATGCGGCGATTCAAAGATCAGTAGAAGATATTATAAGAATGTTGCAATATCCCGAACCACCGTTTTTAATAACATGTAATGTTAAATTTATTTAATGTTTATCTATGTAATGTTTATTTTGGAGTTAATTTATGTTGATTTTCCATTATGTCATTGTTGTTGTATGTTTTTGGTTTGATCTAATAGAGAAATCTCACATATTAATGAACTAAGGAGGTTAGAGAGATGCATCTCCGAATCAACCTTTCGTGCATACAGAGATGCATCTCCGAATCAAATTTTAACAAAATAAAAATTTCTTACCATTTTTGCCTCAATTGTGTGAAAAAGATGTGTCCGAAAATATATCTCCGAACGCTAGAAATGTTAGTCTTTTCACGATAGTGGAAGAATTAAAAATGTCAATTTGCATATGTTAATAAAAATTCTTATAAAGATTATCCGAAGAACCCCTGAAAGTGGAAAAAACAATTCCGACAAATAATTATACCTATCAAACAAAACATATCACAACTACATCAATTTCACATAAAAAACAATCCCAAAAAATAATTATAGCTATCAAACAAAACATACCACAACTACATCAATTTCACATACAACAGATTAAGGCATATGCCATAATTGATTCCAACAGTCTCTCTCAAAGCCAAACTACGGTCAATTGTTGATATATGAACACTACAAATTTTTGCAGAATACTAAAAAAATAGTTGTAACAATAAAATTATAAAAATTCTAAATTATTTTTACATAATCATGTTTATAATTTGTAATATAATAAAAGAAAAGACTTAAATTTGTGCTTTTTAAATATAAATATAATAAAATTTTGTTAAAAATCATTGATACATATGTAAATTTATATAGAATTTAAATTTATTAAAAGAGTACAAAAGATATCCTAATCTATAACAAATATCTATAAGTTTGATTTTATTTAAAGCGTTTATAATTATATTCAATTAATTTTTTTACAAAAATTCATCTAAACATAAATCACTTTACTTTCGACTCACTTTTAATTAAAAACTAACCTGAAGACTATATACAACTTTCGACTCACTTTTAATTAAAAACTAACCTGAAGACTATATACAACAGACCGTACCCCAATTACAATAAAGAATATCTAAGTTCCTTCCGATTCGCAAACAAAGTCACCCTTATGATATGATTATGATCGGATCAACTAACTTTGTTAATGTCCATCTTCTTTCAATAACTCTACTTCGAAGGTCAAAGACATCAAATGACAACTAACCATCTGATATACTTCTCTTCCATTTTCACCTTACCAACTATGAGAGAACCAAATTGCATAAAATGATATAGCATATCATTAAGAGGTGGCTAAAGACTAAACCATGATTTTAAATTTTAAAATTGTGATGTTTACTTCTTATAAAGATGGTGAATTCTCTCTTCTGTTCTTCCCTTTCTATACGAGAAGTTAAAGTTTCTTCCATTGCTATACCAGAGAAGTTAAAAAACACCAATTTTAAAAATCATATATCATCCAAAACTATATCTGGGGACAGATTATCCTGTCCAAACGCAACACATCAAAGTTCAATCCCCCTATTGCTCTCGTTCCAAAATTACACAATCCACAAAACCATTTACTCAGAGTTCTTCGAAAAAACACATTCTTTTATAGAAACAGTTTAGTAAGAGCAGAAAAGTTTCATATATGCCCCTGTCATCGTCAATAGAAACTCATTCCAAATATCAATAGGGATCCACCGGGGCTCTGAATTTGGAACCAGCATAGACTGCTGCAGCACCAAGTTCCTCCTCAATCCTAAGAAGCTGCAACACAGATCAATAGGTATAAGCGTAGTAACCACAATTTACCATATTTAGCTATATTAATTGAAAAAAGATGAAGAGTTTTGCAGTTTTACCTGGTTGTACTTAGCAAGCCTCTCGGATCTGCAGGGAGCTCCCGTCTTGATCTGACCCTGTTAAACAATGACATATCAAGATCAAATCATAAAAGCTTTAGCAAAGAAGGTAAAAAGTTTCCAATTCAAAATCTTGACACAAATTATTTGGTAAATGCACTTGTGATAACGAGGCAAAGATAATAAAACATGACATGGTTGGAAAAAAGGCAAATGAAAACTTACGGTTGCTAACCCAACTGAGAGATCAGCAATGAAGGTATCCTCGGTTTCTCCACTACAATAAACAAGATGTGACGCATTGGAGTAAACAGAGAATGAGTATTAGAAAACAGAACAAAATGGGAATTATCGGAAAACAGTGGACGTTCAATACCTTCGGTGGCTAGCCATGACACCCCAGCCAGCTTGCTTGGACATTTTCACAGCTTCGATGCTTTCAGTTACACTGCCAATTTGATTCACCTTCAACAAAAGGGCATTGCAAGACTTCTCCTTAATTGCTTTTTCCACGCGCTAAAGAGCCAATAACGGATAGAATAGTGTTAAAAATAAAAGGATGCATGTTTATGGAACATAGCTAGCAAATATTTAAGTTAATAAAACATACCTTCGGGTTGGTAACAAGGAGATCATCACCAACAATCTGTACTTTCTGGCCAATTTCAGCTGTTAATTTCGAATAGTGCTCCCAGTCATCCTGATCAAATGGATCCTCAATGGACACAATCGGGTAATCTGACACAAATGACTTGTAAACATTCTTTAAGCTGTCCCCTGAAATTTTCTCTGATCCATCGTTATTCTGCAACAAGGTAGTTATGTAGTTTACACGTTTACCAATGTCATATATATCTAAAGGAATAGAAATGAAGAACTTCAGAAAAAAGTTCAAAAGCTGTTTACCTCTTCCTTAAAATTCAAGTCATATGTTTTTCGCTCGTTATTATAAAACTCGGAGGCAGCAACGTCCATCCCAATTACAACCTGTAAAGATAGAAACTAATCAGTCACATTTATTAAGATACTAAGTCAGATTCAGTGGATGAATATTCAACCTTTCCAGTATAACCCGCTTTTGCAATGGCAGTCTTCAGAAGCTCAAGTCCTTCTTTATTATCCTATATAGCGCACGGAACAACAAGAGAAATAATTATTTTGAATGCACATTTGGATTTGGATTATCGCAGTACAAAATATGCAAATATGCAAACAATAAATGAGCCTGCTACCAAGGTTTTAAATATGCAAACAATAAATGAGGCTGCTACCAAGGTTTTAAAAAATGGAATGTTGTTGCAAAAACGGTCACGACAATACACTATCGGAAGGTGCCAATACCAATACTAATATTCACCGTTTTTGTGATAAAGAAAAATTGTGGTTAATTCACACCACGACGACCGCAATCAGTATCAGAACACATGTACTGACCGAAAACGCAAAAGCTTTTACGCGACCGTTATTTAAAACCTTGCCTGCCATTAATTGCAAGAAATCAAATCATGAACTACTTTTAGGTAACATGTAGATCACAAATACCAAAAGAAGAGCATAAGAACCTGGATATTAGGAGCAAATCCACCTTCATCGCCCACGTTAGTAGCATCTTGTCCATACTTCTTTTTTATCACAGCCTGTAAGGCAAAACAGCATCTTAATTGATGACACTAAATAAATAAAAAGTTACTCTCATTTTGTTTTCTCTAAAGCAAGTTGTAGAAAGGAGATTAACCTTCAGATGATGGTATACTTCTACGCCCATCTTCATTGCTTCTTTGAAAGAAGATGCCCCAACAGGGAGAATCATAAATTCCTATATAAGAGTCAGAAGGATAAATATTTTGATAAAATATAATCCTATTCATTTGACATATTATATTAGATAGATTTTACCTGCATTGCAAGTTTATTTCCTGCATGTGAACCTCCATTGATAACATTGAATGCAGGTACAGGCAGTATCAAAGTCTTGTTTCCAGCTAGATTGGCAATGTGCTGAAATATGTTTGAAATTATACCAAAGAAATCCATGAAAACACAAGCTAACAAGATGAAAACTATTGTTCTTGAAAGTGATATTATACCACAGATACCTTGTACAGTGGAAGTTTCTTTGCTAAAGCACCAGCTTTACAAACAGCGAGTGACACTGCCAAAATAGCATTGGCTCCAAGCTGAAAATTTCACGAATGTGGAAACCAACAAGCATAAAATGAATGGTTGTTATAGTCTCCAAAAAGCATCCACAAGAAATAAGCAAAAGGAATAGTAAAGATACCTTCTGCTTGCACCATCCCCACTCATTAACAGTTCCATCAAGTTGTTGTACCATAAAATTGTCAATTTCAGTCTGCTTGGTTGGGTCCTATAAACACATATAACAAATGATAGAACATAATCACTCACCTACTAAAAACATGATTTAAAAACAATATGACATAGGTCTTCCACATAATCCAATGTTATAGATGCACAATACCTTGCCAATCAGAGCAGGTGCTATAATTGCATTCACATTCTCAACAGCCTATACCAAGACAAATTTGGAATCATATTATCAGTTCCAATTAATTCAGGAAAACAAACAAAAACAGTCCATAAATTATCAAAGGAAATGCATCATTCTTTCTTAAAATAGAAATAGAAAAGAAACTCTAAATACACCAATGTGGTCAAAAAAATCAAGTACCATGTACCTTGAGAACACCTTTCCCAAGGTAGTCGGAACCTCCATCTCTCAGTTCCAAAGCTTCATAGACACCTTTTACAAAAAAATATAATACAAGTTATGACCCATAATATCTGTAGCAAGTGTGTCTGTGTGTCAGTGTCGGTATCTGAAACCAACACTTGTGATTAAGTTTGATTTATTCATTTTTTTGAAATTACTATCAGTGTCGATGTCATGTTTCTGGTGTTCTGCTTCATAGCTCATAACACATCACTTTCTAAACTACCAGCCCTCGCTAAAACATTAGTAAAACACAAACTATGAAGCATGTGGCCTCAAACACAACACGATGTGGACATGTCCAGGCATTGAATAACCTAAAAGGTGTCAATCCCACATAATACACAACTCACACCAATCTTGTATGTTTGTTAGAATTAGAAACAACTAAACATAACTTCAAATTCAAAATTCCTTTCTATTTTCTTCCAACACAAACAACAATTTACTACAAAAACACATACAAAAAATGCAACAAATCCAAACATTCCTCAAATCACACAAACAATTCATTAAAATCAACACAAACTCACAATCAAAATCAAATCCAAATCTCTCTTCTATATCTCAAACAAACATCAATCAATTACCTGTTGAAGCACCACTAGGAACAGCAGCTCTAGCAAAAGTTTTATCACCAAGAGTAACATCAACCTAACAACAACAAAACCAAAATCATAATCATATATACCTTTGTCTAAGCAATTTACAAAATCGAAAACACACCGAAACCGATAATAGTAACAATGATAATTTTCCCGCTCATTTTCTCAGCTTCGAAACAGAAAACAAAAAGCAACACTCACTTCCACGGTTGGATTTCCACGGCTGTCGAAGATCTGACGAGCTTTGATGAACTGGATGGCTACCATTGTTGAGTCGATAACAGAAATGTGAGAGTCGAATTTTTTGAAAAATTTTCGGTGTTGCTGTGATTTTTTTTACCCTTTTTCTGGAGAAAGTCACAATGAGGTGAAAATGAAAATTATCGGGTGCGCGTGTGGGAGTATGATATATATAGGTAGTTGGCACGTGGCAGTTAGTTAAAGGGTGTTAAATCTGGAACGTTGGTCGTGGAAAAAGAAAGATGAATGAACGGTGGATATGAGTTTTGTTGGTATCATATCATGAGACTCTTGTTTTGGTGCGGGTGGGTCCACCACCACGAAGCACATTGGTAAGAATATCCTCATGCGTATTTCTTTTACTGGGTGCCACATGTTGAAACTTGTGTCTTGTGCATGTGAGTTTTACTTTAGTAACTTTTCTTGGTTACAGAATAAATAATCCAATTGACAATTTTATATTGTTTAAAATAAATAAAAGATAATGATATTTTCAATTAAATATCTTTCATCAAGTTGATAATTTCACATCTATTAAGAAAAAATAATAAATAAATAGAGATGATGATAATTTTAGAAAGTACTCATTATTAAATATTGAGAATGATAAAAATAATATTAATTAAAGAGTATAATTGGAAAATGTATATTGTAAATTGAAACGAATAATTCGTTTTGGGGTATTTTTTTATTTTAAATGGATCACTAATTGTGGGACGGAAGGAGTATTAATTAGATGGTAAATTAAAAAATGTGCATGGTAAATTGAAATTGGTCATATATTTTGAGATTTTTTAAATTCCAAATGGATCACTCATTGTGAAATAGAGAGAGTTGTGAGTGCAATTTTTTGTTAGATGTATTTTGTATGATGTCAAATTAGCGTTTATGTATATTGGACGATATCCTCTGAGTCATAATGTGCATTTTAGTATTAGGACGCATAAAAATATTTTTGAAATGAGTTAGAAAAGGTTTCATGCATTAAAAACAAGTTTTATGAGAAAAACAATTTATGTGTCTATACATACATGCTATAGGTCAACACATAGAAGAAGAAAAATTCTATGAGTTTACACATACGAGTTACAAGTCGACACCTATAAGTCATTTTTAAAGTCTATAGCTTTTGTTTAATGTCCCGACTATATGTGTCGATATATGACCTATACAGGTCGACACATGCATCGAATGTGTTAACACGTGACTTACATAGGTCGACACGTGCAACACATTTTTCCAAAAATTCATAAACTTTTCAAATCTTTTGCAATTCCTTTTGCCTCTAACTTGCACACATATATATACTTTATATATGCATCATTTCATAAAATGTGATTTTGAGAAAATCATAAACGAAACCAGGATTTCAAAGAGTTTTCTTCATCTTCAACCTATGTTCTATACATACACACAAACAAACTACATAATCATTATTTGTTTCGGTGCCATATTGAATCAATATTAATAATGTCCAATTTAGGTTGTTAAATTGTAAATTGGGTTGAGATCTTTGAAGGTTTCAAATAAGAAAATCAAGCTGGGGTTTTTTTCAAGATCAATTAGAGATTTGAAATTTTTTGACAAGATTACATAATTTGGATCCAATCGAGTGAAAGCTTTGAAGAACAAAGTTTCTTGCAAGGGAGTAGCGTGAGATGGTGGATCATATTGGTAAATCTTTGGTTACAACAATTTTTAATTTGAATCCGATTGAGTGAAAACTTTGAAGAACGGGGGTTTCTTACAAATAAGTAGCGTGAGACGGTGGATCAAATTAGTATTGTTGGGTGACTTGATCAAGCTCATATCGATGGAAGAGAGAGTGTTAGAATCAACATCAAACATGTGATTTGAAGGGTTGGATTGATACATTTCTCTTGTAAACGAATTTTGCAAAGTAAGGTTAAATTTCATTATCTTAATTCGAGTTCGAATTGAGGGCAGACGTACCTATAGCGAGGTTGATTAGGGAACTGCCTAAATAAATCCTTGTGTACTCTCTCTCTCTCTCTCTCTCTCTCTCTATATATATATATATATATATATATATAATATATATAATATATATATATATATATATATATATATATATATATATTATATATATATATATATAATATATATATATATATATATATATATATATATATATATATATATATCTTTTACATTTCATTTGCATATTATTAAATTCATCGATTATGCGATCAATACGTTTGGCTAAAAAAAATTTATAATCGTTTGAAATATATTTTGTTGAGTTGATCACAATCTATTAAATTGTGGTTGGATTTGCAAATAAACAAAATTGTACAAATTTCTAAACAAAATCGATTGCACACAAGGTGTTCGATAATTTGTCTCAATAGCATTTTTGTGTATTTTGTCATTGGGAATAGACATTACTTTTAGTATATAATTCAATTGGTTGTGGTTGAAAGTATTTTGATCAAATTTGTTCTCATTATCATACTTTGATTCTATATACGCATATCTGATCTTTTCGATAGTGGTTCGGCTTAGACGATTCGATATGGGTTACTTCCGCTAGCCATTAAATTTTTCAAAACAATTTTTTTATGTTTTTTACTTGGGATTTGTTCACCTCTCTCTAAATCGAAGCCTTTCGTATAATAAGTGGTATCAGAGCTCCAGTTTTTTTTGTGCTTCAATATTCACTTATTAGAAAATGACTATTGAACCTAAGGGGGCGTACAATAGAGTGTCCATCTTTAACGGTGAAAATTATGGCTATTGGAAAGCTTGTATGTGTATCCATATCAACTCGGTTGATAAGGGTGTATGTGATGTCATCATCATTGGTTCTAATCAAATTATAATGACCAGTAGTGAAGGTGTCGTCGTACCAAAATCGAAAGAACAATGTGAATGTGTGAAAAACACAAGAAATTGTGCATGTAGGGGGGGTGGATTTGGGTTTTAAAAACAAAAGTTTTTTACCATCTCAAGAACATCACACAAAACTAAGAACAAATAGATAAAAAAACACAAATATTATTATCCTGGTTCGCTTGAAACTCAAAGTTACTTCAGTCCACTCGCCAAGGTGATCTCGCCTTATACACAAGGACTTAATCCACTATAATCAACTGATTACAAAAATCACAAAGAATAACCTTAGTTGTCTTCTCAAGGATCCGACTATACCCTAGTCGCCTTAAGGAATCACAAATAACAAGTTTGAATAAAGGTTTTGTGTTTACAAGTTGCTTCTACACAAGCAGATTTTACACAAATGAAAAACAAACACTTAAAGAAAAGTATGCACAAAGTTTAGAGTTTTTTCACGCAGAAGACAGTCTTTTAAAATCGTTGCAGTAGCCTTTTCTTCAAGTCTCCAAGTCCTATTTATATAGCATGAAAAAGGAATCATTGAAAGGTAAATCCAGAATAATCAAATTGTAGTTGTCCACTAATGGATTAGTGACAAGTGTGAAGAATAATATTGTCCTTTGCCCACGATATCAGGTAGTGGAAGGAATATTTGATTTGTACCATATACTATTTGATCACGTATCCATTTTGATATTATCTTCAAATTCATTGGATTCTGATGAATAGTTAATGAAGCATGAAACGAAGAAACATATAGCTGGATTAAGAAACTCCAGAATCTTCAGTTAGAATCTTGGCAACGTCACAGTCTAGCTTGAGATCTTTAGACTCTTCAGTCAGAACCTTGATAACCTCAATGTATGGCTTGAGATCTTCAGAATCTTCATCTAAGTAACAAAACTTCATAAGCTTTCCATTATTCAAAAGCTTGATGATCAGAGTCACATCCAGAAGCAGAAACGTAGAGAACATTGCAACGACAACATAACGTCTTTCCAGAACTTCTCATGAGTGAATCAACACAGAAGCAGAAAGAACATTGTAGCAGCAACTTGACATCTTTCAAAACTTATCATGAGTGATTGACACAGAAGTGGAATTCAGAACAAATGTTCAGAAACTGATGACGATACACGTCAGAAACTCAGAATCAGAACTGGCTCTTAAAGTTACACAATAACAAACCATTAGGGTACCAAAATTATTCTCACACAAATATAACATTGTTATCATCAAGATTCAAGGTATAGATATCCAGAATGAGTTAATGAAATTCTCCAATCTCATTCTTTCCCTATTTCTTAAGGCTCGTGCCATATAATTCGAATTATGATCGACAAGTGTTAACCTTTCTTGTGCTTGAGAAGTAGTCACTTTGTTGGCTATGCTTGATTGATGTTGACTTGAAATCTTGATCTTGCATTTGAACCTTTAGGTCTTGAGCTCCTGAGACTCATCATATCCAATATAGCTCGAGCATGATGAGCTCGCCATATCAAATGATCAAGGGTCTTTTGATCACTTGAATATGCTTAGGGGATTATGTAACACCCCGATAAAATATGATAATTATTTAATTTAAGTTTAATAGTATATTATGATGATAATATGAATGAGAGGGTATTATTTTTCAAAATAAAAGATAAACCATTCATATATATTATTATTAGTATATTTATTAATTTAATTAAATAATTGGAATATTATTGGATTATTATTATTGGAATAATAAAGTTGGAATTGGAACGGTTTTTGGAATCAGAAAAGAGTCCCATTTAGTAAAAAGGTTTTCACAACGTGAAAAGAGAGAAGCGACTAAAAAGTGGAAAAAGGGCAAAAAGGAAGAGCAAGAGAAAAAGGGTTGAAGAAGGGAAAAGCTTGAAGTTAAAGGATTTGCCGGATTAACTCAGGTAAGGGGGGGTTTATCGTCGTTTAATGGGTATTATGGGTTAACATGTAATGGGTAGTAATAAGCCATTGAATCGACTCTAATTAGGATGATGAATGCTGCAAATTATGAACTTATGGATGAATGAAATATGGGTTTATAATTGAAGAAAATTCGTAGGAATTGGATGTAATAAGGTTAGAAATTGTGAAATTGAATGGGTATGATCTGTGTTAGATAATATGAATGAATGCTGTGTAAAAATTGGACTGTAGAAGGTTGGATCTGAGAAATCTCGTAGCAGAGAAAACCCATAGCAGATCTGGAAAATTGGTTTCTGGTCATACGCGTATGACACTAGGCCATACGCGTATGAGATGACCTGGTACGCGTATGGGGTGAGGCCATACGCGTATGAATGAAGAAGATGATGTTCTAACGTAGTTTTGTCTCTGTTGGTACGCGTATGGGAGAAGTGGTACGCGTAGCATACGCGTATGAGACAGACCATACGCGTATGGGCTTGGCTAGGAAATGTGCCATACGCGTATGGACATGGGGCATACGCGTATGGGCAGAAGTTTGGTTTTTCTGAGCTGTTGTTGTGCAGTTTTGGTCGGTTCAGCTGAGTGATGTAATTTAGCTGATGTATGATATAGTAGGGATCTTTTTCCGTTGTTTTGAGCCGTATAGGTATTAGTAGAGTGTGTTAATACTGTGATTTATTGTTTGGCATGACATGATATGATTCTGTGATAAAAATGCTGATGATGTATGATGGTATGCATAATGCTGTGAATGTATCTATTATGTATGCAATTGTGGATGGACTGTTTATGGCTTAGAGTGTGAGCATATGTCCATTGTGGATTGTTGTTGATGTTTGCATGCTAGGTGATTTAGCGTGCATAGCATGGCCTTTATGGTGGTAGCTAATTCCCATGGTGAGGAATTAGTGAGTGAGTCACTAGGTCTCAAATGAGTGGGACTAGTGAGCTTGGTAGCCGTATCTGGGTTTGATCGGTGAGGTTGAACTATGTGTTCACGAATAGTCGGTACCGCATGCATGGAGTCTCATTTCATAATGTATGTATGGCGTATAATATGAATGGATGTATTCCAATATTATACGTGTGTTTTGTGTTTGTGTTGAGTATGATTTATGAGTTGATGTTGCCGTTGCTGAATGGGTGATATGATTAGGGTGATGAATGTGTTAATTTACTTAACATTACATGATATTTTATAATGCTTATTATATCGATTGAGGAACTCACCCTTACAACTATGTTTCAGGTAACGAGCAGTGATTGAGTAGAAGCTAGTGCTTGGAGTCTAGTGTAGTTCCTTAGTGGGTCATGCTCTGGTATATGTAACATCGGGACGGGATGTTTTACTTTGTTTTCATTGTTGGTTGTTGAACAATTTTACATGTAATGTGTTACATGGTTCGAATGTTGTTAGATTTCTATCCGCTGCGAATTGTGCAATGTTTTATTTTGATTAATAAATGAGCATGACAGGTTATTTTGATGATTGGTGTGAAGTGTCAAGTGTGACACCCTGAAATTGCATATCTACTCTGATTTATTTTTTGTTGTTTTAATTAATTGTTGGGGTATTTTAGAAGGGTGTTACATTAGTGGTATCAGAGCATAGTCGGTCGAGTCGAGTCGTAATTATTCTGTTTTCCCTGTATGTGATAGGTGTTGTGTAACCCTATCAGTACTTATTGTTTTAGCTTGTTGGATTAACTCAGAGATGGCTGGAAGAGGTAGAGACGATGCTGCGATTGTTGAGGCCTGGGTATGCTAGCTGGAGTACTTGGAGGGAATCCGAATGTTGTGGGATTGGGAGCTGCTCGTCAACTGAGTGAGTTCCAGAGGAACAATTCTCCAATGTTCAAGGGAGCATACGATCCAGATGGTGCTCAGAAGTGGTTGAAGGAGATCGAGAGGATCTTCCGAGTGACTGAGTGTGCCGATAACCAGAAGGTCAGGTTCGGTACGCATATGCTGTCAGAGGAAGCAGATGATTGGTGGGTTGCTGCCCGCACTGAGTTGGAAGCTGCTGGGAGTGCTGAGATCACTTGGGCGGTGTTCAGAGAGAGATTCCTGAGGAAGTACTTTCCAGAGGATGTCAGAGGAAAGAAAGAGATAGAGTTCTTAGAATTGAAGCAGGGCAACCGGTCTGTTACTGAGTATGCTGCTAAGTTCACAGAGCTGTCAAAGTATTACACTCCCTATGATGAGGCTACTGGGGAATTTTCAAAATGTGTGAAGTTTGAGAACGGGTTACGTCCCGAGATCAAGCAGGCTATTGGGTATCAGCGGATCAGAGTGTTTTCTGACTTGGTTGACTGTTGTAGGATTTTTGAACAGGATACCAAGGCCAGAACGGAGAGCTATCAGCAGAGGGTTGATAGGAAAGGCAAGAATCAGAATGATCGTGGGAAACCGTATGCAGCTGGCAAAGGTTTCCAGAGACAGAGTGGGATGAAGAGACCTAGTGGGGGAGACTCCAGTGCCCCTGCTAAGTGTTACAGATGTGGTCAGGCTGGACATCGTATCCATGAGTGTACCAGTACTGAGAAGAAGTGTTTCAAGTGTGGCAAAGGTGGTCACTTGGCTGCAGAGTGCCGGTTGAAGACTATGACTTGTTTCAACTGTGGAGAGGTGGGTCATATCAGTCCACAGTGTCCTAAGCCGAAGAAAGAGAACCAGTCGGGAGGCAATGTCTTTGCTTTATCGAGTTCTGAGACTTCTGCAGATGATCGTTTGATCCGAGGTACGTGTTATATTAATGGCTTTCCTCTTGTAGCTATTATTGACACAGGTGCGACTCATTCCTTTATATCTTTGGATTGTGCTGTGAAACTTAAATTAGAGATACATGAGATGCATGGGAGTATGGTGATTGATACTCCTGCGAAGGGTTCCGTGACTACTACTTCAGTTTGTTTAAATTGCCCTTTGAGTATTTTTGGTAGAGACTTTGGGATGGACCTCGTGTGTCTTCCACTAGTGCAGATTGATGTTATCCTGGGTATGAACTGGTTGGTGTTTAACCGAGTTTATATCAACTATTTTGATAAGACTGTGATCTTTCCTGAGATTGAGGAAGGAAAGAGTTTGTTTCTATCAGCAAGGCAGGTGAATGAGGCAGTAGCAGATGGGGCAGAGTTGTTTATGCTGTTAGTGACTTTGGAGGCTAAAGATAAACTGGTGATTTGCGATCTAGCCGTGGTGTGTGATTTTCCTGAGGTGTTTCCTGAAGAAGTGAATGAATTACCGCCAGAGCGTGAAGTTGAGTTCTCGATTGATTTGGTACCTGGTACTAGGCCGATATCGATGGCTCCGTACCGTATGTCTGCTGTTGAGTTAACTGAATTGAAGAGTCAACTGGAAGATCTGTTGGATAAGAAATTTATTCGTCCGAGTGTGTCACCATGGGGCGCACCAGTGTTATTGGTTAAGAAGAAAGAAGGTACTATGAGGTTGTGTGTGGACTACAGGCAACTGAATAAAGTGACGATCAAGAATCGGTATCCTTTGCCGAGGATTGATGATTTGATGGATCAGTTGGTTGGTGCGAGTGTGTTCAGCAAAATAGATTTGAGATCGGGGTATCATCAGATACGTGTGAAAACTGAAGATATTCAGAAGACTGCTTTCAGAACAAGGTATGGACATTATGAGTATTCTGTAATGCCTTTTGGTGTGACTAATGCGCCTGGGGTATTTATGGAGTATATGAATAGGATTTTCCATCCGTACCTAGACAAGTTTGTTGTGGTGTTTATTGACGATATCTTGGTGTATTCGAAATCTGAAGAAGAACATGCTGAACATTTGAGAGTGGTTTTAGGAGTTCTACGAGAAAAGAAGTTATTTGCTAAACTGTCCAAGTGTGAATTTTGGTTAGAAGAGGTTAGTTTTCTTGGTCATGTGGTTTCAAGAGGTGGTGTTGCTGTTGATCCTTCTAAGATAGAAGCGGTATCTAAGTGGGAAGCTCCGAAGTCAGTTTCTGAGATAAGGAGTTTTCTTGGACTTGCAGGTTATTATAGGAAATTCATTGAGGGATTTTCTAAGTTGGCGTTACCGTTGACGATGTTGACTAGAAAGGGGCAAGCGTTTGTTTGGGACTCAAAATGTGAAGAAGGTTTCCAAGAGTTAAAGAGAAGGTTAACTACTGCTCCTATTCTGATATTACCAAGTCCGTCGGAACCATTTGAGGTTTACTGTGATGCTTCATTGTTGGGTTTGGGTGGTGTTTTGATGCAGAATAAGCAGGTTGTAGCCTATGCTTCGAGACAACTGAAGGTTCATGAGAGGAACTATCCGACACACGATTTAGAGTTGGCAGCTGTGGTATTTGTTCTGAAGTTATGAAGGCATTACTTGTACGGGTCAAGATTTGAGGTTTTCAGTGACCATAAAAGTTTAAAGTATTTGTTTGATCAGAAAGAGCTGAATATGAGACAGAGGAGATGGTTAGAGTTTCTGAAGGATTATGACTTTGGTTTGAATTACCATCCGGGTAAAGCAAACGTAGTGGCTGATGCATTGAGTCGGAAATCATTGCACATGTCTATGTTAATGGTTAAGGAATTGGATTTAATTGAGCAGTTTAGAGACTTGAGTTTGGTGTGTGAGAGTACTCACAATAGTTTTAAATTGGGAATGTTGAAGTTAACGAGTGGTATTCTGGATGAGATTAGAGAGGGTCAGAAATCCGATGTGCTTTTGGTTGATAAGTTGACTCTAGTGAATCAAGGTCAAGGTGGTGAATTCAGAGTTGATGAGAATGGTGTTTTGAAATTTGGTAATCGGGTGTGTATTCCGGATGTTACCGAACTTAAGAAGAGTATTCTTGAGGAAGGACATCGTAGTGGCCTGAGTATTCATCCTGGGGCTACAAAGATGTATCATGATTTGAAAAAGTTATTTTGGTGGCCGGGAATGAAAAGAGAAATTGCGAGTTTTGTTTATTCTTGTTTGACTTGTCAGAAGTCGAAGATTGAGCATCAGAAGCCGTCTGGGCTAATGCAACCGTTGGCTATTCCAGAGTGGAAGTGGGATAGTATCAGTATGGATTTTGTTTCTGGTTTACCGAGGACAATTAAGAATTTTGAAGCTATTTGGATGATTGTTGACAGATTGACAAAATCGGCTCATTTCATTCCGATCAGAATGGATTATCCGTTAGAGAGATTAGCTGAGTTGTATATTGAGAAAATTGTAAGTTTGTATGGTATTCCGTCGAGTATTGTTTCGGACAGAGATCCTAGATTTACATCGAAGTTCTGGGAAGGTTTGCAGAGGGCTTTGGGAACTAAGTTGAGATTGAGTTCTGCATATCATCCGCAGACTGACGGTCAGACTGAGAGGACGATTCAGTCACTGGAGGATCTTTTGAGGGCTTGTGTTTTGGAAAAGGGAGGTGCTTGGGATTGTTATTTACCTTTGATTGAGTTTACCTACAACAATAGTTTTCATTCGAGCATTGGTATGACACCGTTTGAAGCTTTGTATGGTAGGAGATGTCGGACACCTTTATGTTGGTATGAGTCCGGTGAGAGTGTTGTGGTTGGACCGGAGATTGTTCAACAAACTACGGAAAAGATTAAGATGATTAAGGAGAAGATGAGGATTACTCAGAGTCGTCAAAAGAGTTATCACGACAAGAGGAGGAAGTCACTTGAGTTTCAAGAGGGAGATCATGTGTTTCTCCGTGTTACTCCGATAACTGGGGTTGGTCGAGCTTTGAAGTCGAAGAAGTTAACACCTCGATTTATTGGTCCTTATCAGATTTTGGAGAGGATAGGGGAGGTAGCCTATCGTATCGCTTTACCGCCGTCACTTGCGAATTTGCATGAGGTTTTTCATGTGTCTCAGTTGAGGAGGTACATTCCTGATCCGTCGCATGTGGTCCAAGTAGATGATGTACAGGTGAGAGATAACCTGACTGTTGAGACATCACCTATGAGGATCGAGGATCGAGAGTTGAAGCAGTTGCGGGGTAAAGAGATTGCTTTGGTAAAGGTAGTTTGGGGAGGACCAGCAGGTGGCAATGTAACTTGGGAACTGGAGAGTCAGATGAAGGAGTCTTATCCAGAGTTATTCGCTTGAGGTATGTTTTCGAGGACGAAAACTCTTTTAGTGGGGAGAGTTGTAACACCCCGATAAAATATGATAATTATTTAATTTAAGTTAATAGTATATTATGATGATAATATGATTGAGAGGGTATTATTTTTCAAATAAAAGATAAACCATTCATATATATTATTATTAGTATATTTATTAATTTAATTAAATAATTGGAATATTATTGGATTATTATTATTGGAATAATAAAGTTGGAATTGGAACGGTTTTTGGAATCAGAAAAGAGTCCCATTTAGTAAAAAGGTTTTCACAACGTGAAAAGAGAGAAGCGACTAAAAGTGGAAAAAGGGCAAAAAGGAAGAGCAAGAGAAAAAGGGTTGAAGAAGGGAAAAGCTTGAAGTTAAAGGATTTGCCGGATTAACTCAGGTAAGGGGGGTTTATCGTCGTTTAATGGGTATTATGGGTTAACATGTAATGGGTAGTAATAAGCCATTGAATCGACTCTAATTAGGATGATGAATGCTGCAAATTATGAACTTATGGATGAATGAAATATGGGTTTATAATTGAAGAAAATTCGTAGGAATTGGATGTAATAAGGTTAGAAATTGTGAAATTGAATGGGTATGATCTGTGTTAGATAATATGAATGAATGCTGTGTAAAAATTGGACTGTAGAAGGTTGGATCTGAGAAATCTCGTAGCAGAGAAAACCCATAGCAGATCTGGAAAATTGGTTTCTGGTCATACGCGTATGACACTAGGCCATACGCGTATGAGATGGCCTGGTACGCGTATGGGGTGAGGCCATACGCGTATGAATGAAGAAGATGATGTTCTAACGTAGTTTTGTCTCTGTTGGTACGCGTATGGGAGAAGTGGTACGCGTAGCATACGCGTATACGCGTATGAGACAGACCA